>NC_137463.1:98935849-99489778 GCF_964235325.1 Thermobia domestica | reverse complement strand
CCCCTTTTTATATTATTACATGTTGTAGAAAGCACTTTCCCCTTTGTAATGATAAACAGATTATTTAGATCGGAGAGGTGTAAAATAGTATTATGTGGTCAAGTTGGCAATTATCGGTAATTTAAAAGAACTTTGGAACTCTCCTCGTATAGTAAGTATTTAAATATTATTTCCCCTTTTCATATTATTATAGGTTGTAGAAAAAACCTACCCATTTGTAACGATAAACAGTTTATTTAGATCGGCGGGGTGTAACATACTATTATGGTCTCAAGTTGGCAGATATCTGTAATTCAAAACAACTTTGGAACTCTCATCGTATATTATAAGTATTTAAATACTATTTCCCCGTTTTTATATTATTATATGTTATAGAAACAACCTTTACCTTTGTAATAATAACAGTTTATTTAGATCGGCTGGGTGTAAAATAGAATTATGGTCTCAAGTTGGCAAATATCTGTAATTCAAGAGAACTTTGGACTTTCCTCGTATATTAAGTATCGAAATATTATATCCCCCTTTTTTATATTATTATAGGTTCTAGAAAAGATCTTCCCATTTCTAATGATAAACGGTTTATTTAGATCGGCGGAGTGTAAAATAGTATTATGGTATCAAGTTGTCAGATTTCTGTAAATTAAAAGAACTTTGGTAACTCACCTCGTATATTACTTATTTAAATATTATTTCCCTCTTTTTAAATTATTATAGGTTATAGAAAAGGCCTTCCCCTTTGTTACGATTAACAGTTTATTTAGATCGGCGGGGAGTAAAATAGTATTATGGTCAAAGTTGGCAGATATCTGTATTTCAAAACAACTTTGGAACTTACCTCGGTATATTAACTATTTAAATATTATTTCCCTTTTTTTATATTATTATAGGTTTCAGAAAGGACCTTCTCCTTTGTAATGATAAACACTTTCTTTAGATCAGGCTTGGTGTAAAATAGTATTATTGTCTCAAGTTGGCAGATATCTGTAATTCAAAACAACTTTGGAACTCTCATCGTATATTAAGTATTTAAATACTATTATCCCCGTTTTTAATATTATTATCAGGTTATAGAAACAACTTTACCTTTGTAATAATAAACAGTTTATTTAGATCGGCTGGGTGTAAAATAGAATTATGGTCTCAAGTTGGCAATATCTGTAATTCAAAAGAACTTTGGAGAACTCTCCTCGTATATTAAGTATTTAAATATTTTTACCCCCTTTTTACATTATTATAGGTTGTAGAAAGGACCTTCCTTTTTGTAATGATAAACAGTTTATTTTGATCGGCGGGGAGTAAAATAGTATTATTGTCTCAGGTTGGCAGATATCTGTAATTCAAACAACTTTGGAACTTACCTCGTATATTAACTATTTAATTAATTATTTTCCCCCTTTTTTATATTATAATGGTTTGTAGAAAGTACCTTCCCTTTTGAAATGATAAACAGTTTATATTAGATCGGCGGGGTGTGAAAGAGTATTATGGTCTCAAGTTTTCTGATATCTGTAATTCTAAACAACTTTTTAACTCACCACGTATATTAGGTATTTAAATTATAATTCGACCCTTTTTGCATTATTACAATTATAGAAAGGACCTTCCCCTTTGTAATGATAGAAAGATTTATTTAAATTGGTTTGGTGGCAAGTAGTATTATGGTGTTAAGTTGGCAGATATCTGTAATATAAAGGAACTTTTGAACCCTTCTCGCATATTAAGTATTTAAATATTATTTCCCTTTTTTTATATTATTATAAATTGTAGAAAGGACCTACCCATTTGTAATGATAAAAAGTTCTGTAGTTCGGCGGGGTGTAAAATAGTATTATGGTCTCAAGTTAGCAGATATCTGTAATTCAAAAGAAACTTTGGAAGTCACCTCGTATATTAAGAATTTAAATATTTTTTCTCATTTTTTTAAATTATTATAGGTGGTAGAAAAGATCATTCCCTTTCTAATGATAAACAGTTTATTTAGATCAGCGTGACGTAAAATAGTATTATGGACTCAAGTTGACAGATAACTGTAATTTAAAGAATCTTGTAACTCTCCTCGTATATTAAGTATTTAAATATTATTTCCCGCTTTTTATATTATTATAGGTTGTAGAAAGGACCTTTCGCTTTGGAATGATAAACAGTTTATTTAGATTGGCGGGGCACATAATATAGTAGTATGGTTTCAAGTTCACAGATATCTGTCATTCAAAAGAACATTGGAACTATCCTCGTATATTAAGTATTTAGAATATTATTTCTCCCTTTTATATTTTTATAGGTTATAGAAAATACCTTCCCCTTTGCAATGATAAACAGTTTATTTAGAATTATGGTCTGAAGTGTTCAGATATCTGTAATTCAAAAGAACTTTAAAACTCCTCCTCGTATATTAAGTATTTAAATAATATTTCCCCCTTTTTATATTATTATAGATTAAAGAAACGACCTTCCTCTTTGTAATGATAAAAAGTTTATTTAGATAGGCTGGGTGTAAAATAGCATTTTGGTCTCAGGTTGGCAGATATCTGTAATTCAAAATAACTTTGGAACTCACCGCGTACATTAAGATTTGAATATTATTTCCCCCTTTTTATATTATTATAGGCTGTAGAAAGGACCTACCCATTTGTAATGATAAACAGTCTATCTAGTTCGGCGGGGTGTAAAATAGTATTATGGTCTCATGCTGGCAAAAATTTGTAATTCAAAGAACTTTGAAACTCACCTCGTATATTAAGTATTTGAATATTATTTCCCCCTTTTTTATATTATTATAAGTTGTAGAAAGGACCTACCCATTTGTAACGATAAACAGTTTATCTAGTTCGGCGGGGTGTAAAATAGTACTAAGGTCTACAAGTTGGCAAAAATTTGTAATTCAAAGAACTTTGAAAACTCACCTCGTATATTAAGTATTCTAAATATTATTTCCCCCTTTTTATATATTTATAGGTTGTAGAAAGGACCTGCCTTTTTGTAATGATAAACAGTTTATTTAGATCGGCGGGGATGTAAAATAGTATTATCGTATCAGGTTTGGCAGATATCTGTAATTCAAAACCACTTTAGAACTTACCTCGTAATTAACTATTTAAATATTTTTTCCCCCTTTTTATATTACTACAGGTTGTAAAAAGTACCATCCCCTTTGGAATGATAAACAGTTTATTTAGATCGGCTATGTGCAAAATAGTTTTATGGTCTATATTTTTCTGATATCTGTAATTCAAAAGAACTTTGGAACTCATCTCGTTATATTAAGTATTTAAATATTTTTTCCCTCTTTTTATATTATTATAGGTTGTAGAAAGGACCTTCCCATTTCAATGATAAACGGTTTATTTAGATCGCGGGGTGTAAAATAGTATTATGGTCTCAAGTTGTCAGATAACGGCAATTCAAAAGAACTTTGGAACTCACCTCGTATATTAAGTATTTAAATATTGTTTCCCCGTTTTATATTATTGCATGTTGTAGAAAGGTCTTACCCCCTTTGTGATGATAAACAGGTTTTTTTTTTAGACTGGCGGGGCGTAAAATACTACAATTATGTTGTTAAGTTGGCAGATATCTGTAATTTAAAAGAGCTTTGTAACTCTCCTCGTGTAGTAATCATTTAAATATTATTTCCCCCTTTTCATATTATTATAGGCTGTAGAAAAAACCTGCCGATTGTAACGGTAAGCAGTTTTATTAGATCGGCGGGGTGTAAAATAGTATTATGGTCTCAAGTGGGCAAATATCTATATTTCAAAACAACTTTGGAGCTCACCTCGTATATTAACTATTTAAAAATTATTTTCTCCTTTCTATATTATTATAGGTGTAGAAAGGACTTTCCGCTTTGGAATGGTAAAAAGCTTATTTAGATCGGCGGGGAGTACAATAGTATTATGGTCTCAATGTGGCAGATATCTGATATTCAAAAGAACTTTGGAACTCACCTCGTATGTTAACTATTTAAACATTATTTCCCCTCTTTTAATTTATTATAGGTTATAGAAAAGACCTTCTATTTTGTAACGATTAACAGTTTATTTAGATCGGCGGGGAGTAAAATTGAATTATGGTCTCAGGTTGGCAGATATCTGTAATTCAAAACAACTTTGGAACTCTCCTCATACATTAAGTATTTAAATATTTTTTCCCCTTTTTATATAATTATAGGTTGTAGAAAGGACCTTCCTTTTTGTAATGATAAAAAGTTTATTTAGATCGGCGAGGTGTAAAATAGTATTATGGGTTCAAGTTGGCAGATATCTGTAATTCAAAACAACTTTGGAACTCTCATCGTATATTAAGTATTTAAATATTATTTCCCCCTTTTTATATTATTATAGGTTATAGAAACAACCTTCCCCTTTGTAATGAGAAACAGTTTATTTAGATCGGCAGGGTTTAAATTAGAATTAAGGTCTCAAGTTGGCAAATATCTGTAATTCAAAAGAACTTTGGAACTCTCCTAGTATATTAAGTGTTTAAATATTTTTACCCCCTTTTTATATCATTATAGGTTATAGAAAGGACCTTCCTTTTTGTAATGATAAACAGCTTATTTAGATCGGCGGGGAGTAAAATAGTATTATTTTCACAGGTTGGCTGATATCCGTAATTCAAGAACACTTTGGAACTTACATCGTATATTACCTACTTAAATATTATTTCCCCATTTTTATATTATTATAGGTTGTAGAAAGCACCTTCCCTTTTGGAATGATAAACAGTTTATTTAGATCGGTGGGGTGTGAAATAGAATTATGGTGTCAAGTTCGCAGATATCTGTAATTCAAAAGAACTTTAGAAATCTCCTCGTATATTAAGTATTTAAATATTATTTCCCCCTCTTTATAATATAATAGGTTTTAGAGAAAATCTTCCCATTTCTAATGATAGACGGTTTATTTAGATCGGCGGGTGTAAAATAGTATTATGGTATCAAGTTTGCAGATATCTGTAATTCAAAAGAAATTTGGAACTCGCCTCGTATATTAAGTAATTAAATATTGTTTCCCCCTTTTTATATTATTACATGTAGAAAGGATGTTCCCCTTTTTAACGATAAACAGTTAATTTAGATCGGCGGGGTGTAAAATAGTATAATGGTCTCAAGTTTGCAGATATCTGTAATATAAAAGAACTTTGGAACTCTCCTAGTATAATAAGTATTTAAATATTTTCCCCCTTTTCATATTACTATAGGTTGTAGAAAAAACCTACCCATTTGTAACGATAAACAGTTTATTTACATCGGCGGGTTGTAAAATAGTATTATGGTGTAATGTTGGCAGATGTCTATATTTCCAAAAAAACTTTGTAATTCACCTCGTATATTAACTATTTAAATATTATATCCCCCTTTTCATATTATTATAGGTTGTAGAAAGGACCTTCCTCTTTGGAATGGTAAAAAGTTTATTTAGATCGGCGCGGAGCACAATAGTATTATGGTCGTAATTTGTCAGATATCTGTAATTCAAAAGAACTTTGGAACTCACCTCGTATATATACTATTTAAATATTAGTTCCCCCTTTTTATATTATTATAGGTTCTAGAAAGGACCTTCCTCTTTGCAATGATAAACAGTTTTCTTAGATCGGAGAGTACAAAATAGAATTATGGACTCAAATTGTCTGACATCTGTAATTCAAAAGAACTTTGAGATTCACCTCATATATTAAGTACTTAATATTATTTCTTCCTTTTTATATTATTATAGGTTATAGAAAAGACGTTCCCCTTTGTAACAATAAGCAGTTTATTTAGATTGGCACTGCGTAAACTAGTATCATGGTCTCAAGTTGGCAGATATCTATATTTCAAAACAACTTTGGAACTCACCTCGTATATTAACTATTTAAATATTATTTCACCCTTTTTAAATTATTATAGGTTATAGAAAAGACCATCCCCTTTGCAACGATTAACAGTTTATTTAGATCGGCGGGGAGTAAAATAGAATTATGGTCTCAGGTTGGCAGACATAAGTAATTCAAAAGAACTTTGGAACTATCCTCGTATATTAACTATTTAAATATTTTTAACCCCTTTTTACATTATTATAGGTTGTAGAAAGGAACTTCCATTTTGTAATGCAAAACAGTTTATTTAGATCGGCGGGGAGCAAAATAGTATTATGATCTCATTTTGGCAGATATCCGTAATTCAAAAACACTTTGGAACTTACATCGTATATTAACTATTTAAATATTATTTCCCCCTTTTTATATTGTTATAGGTTGTAGAAAGCACCTTCCCTTTTGGAATGACAAACAGTTTATTTAGATCGGCGGGATGTGAAATAGATTTATGGTCTCAAGTTGGCAGATATCTTTAATTCAAAAGAACTTTGGAACTTTCCTCGTATATTAAGTATCGAAATATTATATCCCCCTTTTTATATTATTATAGGTTCTAGAAAAGATCTTCCCATTTCTATTGATAAACGGTTTATTTAGATTGGCGGAGTGTAAAATAGTATTATGGTATCAAGTTGTCAGATTTCTGTAATTAAAAAGAACTTTGGAACTAACCTCGTATATTAAGTAATTAAATATAGTTTCCCCCTTTTTATATTATTACATGTTGTAGAAAGCACTTTCCCCTTTGTAATGATAAACAGATTATTTAGATCGGAGGGGTGCAAAATAGTATTATGTGGTCAAGTTGGCAATTATCGGTAATTTAAAAGAACTTTGGAACTCTCCTCGTATATTAACTATTTAAATATTATTTCCCCCTTTTCATATTATTATAGGTTGTAGAAAGGACCTTCCTCTTTGGAATGGTAAAAAGTTTATTTAGATCGGCGCGGAGCACAATAGTATTATGGTCGTAATTTGTCAGATATCTGTAATTCAAAAGAACTTTGGAACTCACCTCGTATATATACTATTTAAATATTAGTTCCCCCTTTTTATATTATTATAGGTTCTAGAAAGGACCTTCCTCTTTGTAATGATAAACAGTTTTCTTAGATCGGAGAGTACAAAATAGAATTATGGACTCAAATTGTCTGACATCTGTAATTCAAAAGAACTTTGAGATTCACCTCATATATTAAGTACTTAATATTATTTCTTCCTTTTTATATTATTATAGGTTATAGAAAAGACGTTCCCCTTTGTAACGATAAGCAGTTTATTTAGATTGGCACTGCGTAAACTAGTATCATGGTCTCAAGTTGGCAGATATCTATATTTCAAAACAACTTTGGAACTCACCTCGTATATTAACTATTTAAATATTATTTCACCCTTTTTAAATTATTATAGGTTATAGAAAAGACCATCCCCTTTGCAACGATTAACAGTTTATTTAGATCGGCGGGGAGTAAAATAGAATTATGGTCTCAGGTTGGCAGACATAAGTAATTCAAAAGAACTTTGGAACTATCCTCGTATATTAACTATTTAAATATTTTTAACCCCTTTTTATATTATTATAGGTTGTAGAAAAAAACTTCCATTTTGTAATGCAAAACAGTTTATTTAGATCGGCGGGGAGCAAAATAGTATTATGATCTCATTTTGGCAGATATCCGTAATTCAAAAACACTTTGGAACTTACATCGTATATTAACTATTTAAATATTATTTCCCCCTTTTTATATTGTTATAGGTTGTAGAAAGCACCTTCCCTTTTGGAATGACAAACAGTTTATTTAGATCGGCGGGATGTGAAATAGATTTATGGTCTCAAGTTGGCAGATATCTTTAATTCAAAAGAACTTTGGAACTTTCCTCGTATATTAAGTATCGAAATATTATATCCCCCTTTTTATATTATTATAGGTTCTAGAAAAGATCTTCCCATTTCTAATGATAAACGGTTTATTTAGATTGGCGGAGTGTAAAATAGTATTATGGTATCAAGTTGTCAGATTTCTGTAATTAAAAAGAACTTTGGAACTAACCTCGTATATTAAGTAATTAAATATAGTTTCCCCCTTTTTATATTATTACATGTTGTAGAAAGCACTTTCCCCTTTGTAATGATAAACAGATTATTTAGATCGGAGAGGTGTAAAATAGTATTATGTGGTCAAGTTGGCAATTATCGGTAATTTAAAAGAACTTTGGAACTCTCCTCGTATAGTAAGTATTTAAATATTATTTCCCCCTTTTCATATTATTATAGGTTGTAGAAAAAACCTACCCATTTGTAACGATAAACAGTTTATTTAGATCGGCGGGGTGTAACATACTATTATGGTCTCAAGTTGGCAGATATCTGTAATTCAAAACAACTTTGGAACTCTCATCGTATATTAAGTATTTAAATACTATTTCCCCGTTTTTATATTATTATATGTTATAGAAACAACCTTTACCTTTGTAATAATAAACAGTTTATTTAGATCGGCTGGGTGTAAAATAGAATTATGGTCTCAAGTTGGCAAATATCTGTAATTCAAAAGAACTTTGGAACTTTCCTCGTATATTAAGTATCGAAATATTATATCCCCCTTTTTATATTATTATAGGTTCTAGAAAAGATCTTCCCATTTCTAATGATAAACGGTTTATTTAGATCGGCGGAGTGTAAAATAGTATTATGGTATCAAGTTGTCAGATTTCTGTAAATTAAAAGAACTTTGGAACTCACCTCGTACATTACTTATTTAAATATTATTTCCCTCTTTTTAAATTATTATAGGTTATAGAAAAGACCTTCCCCTTTGTAACGATTAACAGTTTATTTAGATCGGCGGGGAGTAAAATAGTATTATGGTCTCAAGTTGGCAGATATCTGTATTTCAAAACAACTTTGGAACTTACCTCGTATATTAACTATTTAAATATTATTTCCCTTTTTTTATATTATTATAGGTTTCAGAAAGGACCTTCTCCTTTGTAATGATAAACACTTTCTTTAGATCGGCTTGGTGTAAAATAGTATTATTGTCTCAAGTTGGCAGATATCTGTAATTCAAAACAACTTTGGAACTCTCATCGTATATTAAGTATTTAAATACTATTTCCCCGTTTTTATATTATTATAGGTTATAGAAACAACCTTTACCTTTGTAATAATAAACAGTTTATTTAGATCGGCTGGGTGTAAAATAGAATTATGGTCTCAAGTTGGCAAATATCTGTAATTCAAAAGAACTTTGGAACTCTCCTCGTATATTAAGTATTTAAATATTTTTACCCCCTTTTTACATTATTATAGGTTGTAGAAAGGACCTTCCTTTTTGTAATGATAAACAGTTTATTTTGATCGGCGGGGAGTAAAATAGTATTATTGTCTCAGGTTGGCAGATATCTGTAATTCAAACAACTTTGGAACTTACCTCGTATATTAACTATTTAGTTATTATTTTCCCCCTTTTTTATATTATAATGGTTTGTAGAAAGTACCTTCGCTTTTGAAATGATAAACAGTTTATTTAGATCGGCGGGGTGTGAAAGAGTATTATGGTCTCAAGTTTTCTGATATCTGTAATTCAAAACAACTTTTTAACTCACCACGTATATTAGGTATTTAAATATAATTCGACCCTTTTTGTATTATTACAAATTATAGAAAGGACCTTCCCCTTTGTAATGATAGAAAGTTTATTTAAATTGGTTTGGTGCAAGTAGTATTATGGTGTTAAGTTGGCAGATATCTGTAATATAAAGGAACTTTTGAACCCTTCTCGTATATTAAGTATTTAAATATTATTTCCCTTTTTTTATATTATTATAAATTGTAGAAAGGACCTACCCATTTGTAATGATAAAAAGTTCTGTAGTTCGGCGGGGTGTAAAATAGTATTATGGTCTCAAGTTAGCAGATATCTGTAATTCAAAAGAACTTTGGAAGTCACCTCGTATATTAAGAATTTAAATATTTTTTCTCATTTTTTTAAATTTTTATAGGTGGTAGAAAAGATCATTCCCTTTCTAATGATAAACAGTTTATTTAGATCAGCGTGACGTAAAATAGTATTATGGACTCAAGTTGTCAGATAACTGTAATTTAAAAGAATCTTGTAACTCTCCTCGTATATTAAGTATTTAAATATTATTTCCCGCTTTTTATATTATTATAGGTTGTAGAAAGGACCTTTCGCTTTGGAATGATAAACAGTTTATTTAGATTGGCGGGGCACAATATAGTAGTATGGTTTCAAGTTCACAGATATCTGTAATTCAAAAGAACATTGGAACTATCCTCGTATATTAAGTATTAGAATATTATTTCTCCCTTTTTATATTTTTATAGGTTATAGAAAATACCTTCCCCTTTGCAATGATAAACAGTTTATTTAGAATTATGGTCTGAAGTGTTCAGATATCTGTAATTCAAAAGAACTTTAAAACTCACCTCGTATATTAAGTATTTAAATAATATTTCCCCCCTTTTTATATTATTATAGATTAAAGAAACGACCTTCCTCTTTGTAATGATAAAAAGTTTATTTAGATAGGCGGGGTGTAAAATAGCATTTTGGTCTCAGGTTGGCAGATATCTGTAATTCAAAATAACTTTGGAACTCACCGCGTACATTAAGTATTTGAATATTATTTCCCCCTTTTTATATTATTATAGGCTGTAGAAAGGACCTACCCATTTGTAATGATAAACAGTCTATCTAGTTCGGCGGGGTGTAAAATAGTATTATGGTCTCATGCTGGCAAAAATTTGTAATTCAAAGAACTTTGAAACTCACCTCGTATATTAAGTATTTGAATATTATTTCCCCCTTTTTATATTATTATAAGTTGTAGAAAGGACCTACCCATTTGTAACGATAAACAGTTTATCTAGTTCGGCGGGGTGTAAAATAGTACTAAGGTCTCAAGTTGGCAAAAATTTGTAATTCAAAGAACTTTGAAACTCACCTCGTATATTAAGTAATTAAATATTATTTCCCCCTTTTTATATTTTTATAGGTTGTAGAAAGGTCCTTCCTTTTTGTAATGATAAACAGTTTATTTAGATCGGCGGGGAGTAAAATAGTATTATCGTATCAGGTTGGCAGATATCTGTAATTCAAAACCACTTTAGAACTTACCTCGTATATTAACTATTTAAATACTTTTTCCCCCTTTTTATATTACTACAGGTTGTAAAAAGTACCATCCCCTTTGGAATGATAAACAGTTTATTTAGATCGGCGATGTGCAAAATAGTTTTATGGTCTATATTTTTCTGATATCTGTAATTCAAAAGAACTTTGGAACTCATCTCGTATATTAAGTATTTAAATATTTTTTCCCTCTTTTTATATTATTATAGGTTGTAGAAAGGACCTTCCCATTTCCAATGATAAACGGTTTATTTAGATCGGCGGGGTGTAAAATAGTATTATGGTCTCAAGTTGTCAGATAACGGCAATTCAAAAGAACTTTGGAACTCACCTCGTATATTAAGTATTTAAATATTGTTTCCCCCGTTTTATATTATTGCATGTTGTAGAAAGGTCTTACCCCTTTGTGATGATAAACAGGTTTTTTTTTTAGACTGGCGGGGCGTAAAATACAATTATGTTGTTAAGTTGGCAGATATCTGTAATTTAAAGAACTTTGTAACTCTCCTCGTGTAGTAATCATTTAAATATTACTTCCCCCTTTTCATATTATTATAGGCTGTAGAAAAAACCTACCCGATTGTAACGATAAGCAGTTTATTTAGATCGGCGGGGTGTAAAATAGTATTATGGTCTCAAGTGGGCAGATATCTATATTTCAAAACAACTTAGGAGCTCACCTCGTATATTAACTATTTAAAAATTATTTTCTCCTTTTTATATTATTATAGGTTGTAGAAAGAACTTTCCGCTTTGGAATGGTAAAAAGCTTATTTAGATCGGCGGGGAGTAAAATAGTATTATGGTCTCAATGTGGCAGATATCTGATATTCAAAAGAACTTTGGAACTCACCTCGTATGTTAACTATTTAAATATTATTTCCCCTCTTTTAATTTATTATAGGTTATAGAAAAGACCTTCTATTTTGTAACGATTAACAGTTTATTTAGATCGGCGAGGAGTAAAATTGAATTATGGTCTCAGGTTGGCAGATATCTGTAATTCAAAACAACTTTGGAACTCTCCTCATACATTAAGTATTTAAATATTTTCCCCCTTTTTATATAATTATAGGTTGTAGAAAGGACCTTCCTTTTTGTAATGATAAAAAGTTTATTTAGATCGGCGGGGTTTAAAATAGTATTATGGGTTCAAGTTGGCAGATATCTGTAATTCAAAACAACTTTGGAACTCTCATCGTATATTAAGTATTTAAATATTATTTCCCCCTTTTTATATTATTATAGGTTATAGAAACAACCTTCCCCTTTGTAATGATAAACAGTTTATTTAGATCGGCAGGGTTTAAATTAGAATTATGGTCTCAAGTTGGCAAATATCTGTAATTCAAAAGAACTTTGGAACTCTCCTAGTATATTAAGTATTTAAATATTTTTACCCCCTTTTTATATCATTATAGGTTATAGAAAGGACCTTCCTTTTTGTAATGATAAACAGCTTATTTAGATCGGCGGGGAGTAAAATAGTATTATTTTCACAGGTTGGCTGATATGCGTAATTCAAGAACACTTTGGAACTTACATCGTATATTACCTACTTAAATATTATTTCCCCATTTTTATATTATTATAGGTTGTAGAAAGCACCTTCCCTTTTGGAATGATAAACAGTTTATTTAGATCGGTGGGGTGTGAAATAGAATTATGGTGTAAAGTTCGCAGATATCTGTAATTCAAAAGAACTTTGGAAATCTCCTCGTATATTAAGTATTTAAATATTATTTCCCATCTTTATAATATAATAGGTTGTAGAGAAAATCTTCCCATTTCTAATGATAAACAGTTTATTTTGATCGGCGGGGAGTAAAATAGTATTATTGTCTCAGGTTGGCAGATATCTGTAATTCAAACAACTTTGGAAGTTACCTCGTATATTAACTATTTAATTATTATTTTCCCCCTTTTTATATTATAATGGTTTGTAGAAAGTACCTTACCCTTTGTAATGATAGAAAGTTTATTTAAATTGGTTTGGTGCAAGTAGTATTATGGTGTTAAGGTGGCAGATATCTGTAATATAAAGGAACTTTTGAACCCTCCTCGTATATTAAGTATTTAAATATTATTTCCCTTTTTTTATATTATTATAAATTGTAGAAAGGACCTACCCATTTGTAATGATAAAAAGTTCTGTAGTTCGGCGGGGTGTAAAATAGTATTATGGTCTCAAGTTAGCAGATATCTGTAATTCAAAAGAACATTGGAACTATCCTCGTATATTAAGTATTAGAATATTATTTCTCCCTTTTTATATTTTTATAGGTTATAGAAAATACCTTCCCCTTTGCAATGATAAATAGTTTATTTAGATCGGCAGGGTGTGAAATAGAATTATGGTCTGAAGTGTTCAGATATCTGTAATTCAAAAGAACTTTAAAACTCACCTCGTATATTAAGTATTTAAATATTATTTCCCCCTTTTTATATTATTATAGATTAAAGAAAGGACCTTCCTCTTTGTAATGATAAAAAGTTTATTTAGATAGGTGGGGTGTGAAATAGCATTTTGGTCTCAGGTTGGCAGATATCTGTAATTCAAAATAACTTTGGAACTCACCGCGTATATTAAGTATTTGAATGTTATTTCCCCCTTTTTATATTATTATAGGTTGTAGAAAGGACCTACCCATTTGTAATGATAAACAGTTTATCTAGTTCGGCGGGGTGTAAAATAGTATTATGGTCTCATGCTGGCAAAAATTTGTAATTCAAAGAACTTTGAAACTCACCTCGTATATTAAGTATTTCAATATTATTTCCCCCTTTTTATATTATTATAGGTTGTAGAGAGGACCTTCCTTTTTGTAATGGTAAACAGTTTATTTAGATCGCCGGTTAGTAAAATAGTATTATGGTTTCAGGTTGGCAGATATATGTAATTCAAAACCACTTTAGAACTTACCTCGTATATTAACTATTTAAATATTATTTCCCCCTTTTTATATTACTACAGATTGTAAAAAGTACCATCCCCTTTGGAATGATAAACAGTTTATTTAGATCGGCGTTGTGCAAAATAGTATTATGGTCTCAATTTGTCTGATATCTGTAATTCAAAAGAACTTTGGAACACACCTTGTATATTAAGTATTAAAATATTATTTCCCCCTTTTCATATTATTATAGGTTGTAGAATGGACCTACCCATTTGTAATGATAAAAAGTTTATGTAGTTCGGAGGGGTGTAAAATAGTAGTATGGTCACAAGTTGGCTAAAATTTGTAATTCAAAAGAACTTTGGAACTCATCTCGTATATTAAGTATTTAAATACTGTGGCAATACTCGTTTTTCGAGTTAATTATTTTGTATATTTTCAATTTTATTTTTAATGTTTACTTACAAGAATCGTATATTAAGGTTAAGGTGATTGAATGTTATGTATGAAATATAATGCAAGCTGCACAATGTTGTTAATTCCAGAGTCAGCATTATGATTGTAAATAAAATGTTAATAGAATGTCTTCGTCGAGAGTCTGGCAATGTAGGAAGGAAATGTAGACAATGCGTCTATTCTCGCATTAGCCAGATTCTATGCATTGTACAAAGAGAATCTGTAAGATTTCACAAATTTCACGAAATCACGGATATGCGGAAATTGCTTAGAATCGAGAAATCAGAGTGTGTCGAGAGTTGCAGTTTTTGAGTCTTGACACATGGAAGGAATTCGTTTTTCCATGTGAAAAGGGGTCGCACGTGCCGACAAGCAGCCGACAAGCAGACGACAGAAGTTGGACCAAGCTCAACAAAACCAGAGGATGAGAGAGGTTCAGGATAGAGTCTTAGATGGAGTCTTAGATCAAGTCTTTGGGATAGAGTTTGGAGATCGAGTCATAGTGATCGAGTCCATGATTAAGTTTTGGAGAACTTAGTTAGAAATCGCCAGACAGCCAGATGACAGCGAAAGGAGAGTCATCGTAAACTACATTATTTAACCAACGTAGAACGTCACGCCCAGATAAGCAGTTGAGAGGATTTCATACCTCAATGCTCGTCCTCGCCTTCCAGTGATCAGGAGTATCGTCATAGAGGAGCTACGTTCGACATCAGGTCATCGGTGGAGCAACACCAGAGTCTTCAGGTATGTGTTACACCTACTCAGGGCTCAAAGGCTCAATACTCGACCATTGCAATACTCGTCTGGCAAAACGTTCCTAATATCCGTTATTAAAAGCATCACGAAATCTTACAGTAACATTTTACATATGAGAAATATAGTGATATCAATTTAATGAAGTTAACGTATTCTTATTTGTATTTATCCCCATTCGTTAAAACCTCTCGCATATGAATATTAGATCTATCCCACTCATTCTAGATGGTGAGTGGAAGGCATCCAGTTTCACTCAAACTTGCATCCCCAAACTAGGCACTGAGTGGCTGGGTTGTCATGGTGGAGTATGCTTAGGGTTCGATTACCGACGGAACTATTTAGTTCTCAGTAAATAATTAAGTCCCTCCCGACTCACCCATTTTGAAATGGTAGTATAGTACGTTATATTAGTAAATAAACCCACCCATCCCACCCTGTCTACGATGAAGTGTAACATTAAGGATTTTGAACGTATTTTCTCAAATTAGTTTAAGGTATTTAGTTATAAGGTGTTAGTTTATGTAATGTGCTTTTAAGGTTTTGCAATAAGAAGATAATTTATCCGACCCTTCCGACCAATTAGTTAAAGTAGCTCGAAGTATACGTATTATATGAATAAATAATTAAAGTAATTAGTAATTAAATGAGTGACGAAAGTATTGGTACGAGAGCACAAAGAGCCGCAAGAGGAGTACAAGTCGGAAGCTTATTTAATATTGCTACCTCGAGTAAGAAAAAGCAAGTAAAAATTACAGAACAAGAAAGTGTTAAACCTAGTTTGAAATTAGGACCCGTAGAAAATTTTCCGTCAAGTCCTGTAGCAAAATCGTACTCAGAAGATTTTGAATCTATCTTTCCGTTCGAAAGTAGTGTAATAGGTGATAAGCATTCAAGTAGTTCGAAAGAAAATAAGATGGCGACAGGTGTAATGTTCTATTCAGACGTAAACAAACTCCCGAAGTTTGATTTAAAGGTCGATAATGATATAGTTGGATTTTTCGACGAGTTTGACGACGCGTGTCAAATGACAGGCGTGAGTGAGGACAAAAGAAAGGAACTGTTACCAAGCGTGTTTAAAGGAAATGGTAGGCAGTGGATCAAAGTATTTTTGAAGAGAAGAAATGTTAGCGATATTGGTAATAAACAATTACAGAAAAGTATTATAGAGGAATTTACACGAACGAACGTGACATTAGATATAGAGGAAAGAATAAGAGAGAGGTTGCATCTTGAGGATGAACCCATTATAAATTATGTATACGACATGTTAGTATTATGTGAAAGATTAGATGCTAGCATGGACGATAAAAAGAAGATAGGAATAATAGTAGGTGGCCTTCAGCCATACTTCATGGAGAAAGTAGGAACTAACTCATATTCGACGATAGACAAATTTGTGGAAGATCTCCAGAAAGTTGAAAAGAATAAGTGTAAAGTGGAGAAACGTGTCAAAAGAGAGAATGGAAAAGTTACAGTCAAAGACCTTCTTAAGAAGATGCGAGAACAAGTACAAGATGAGGATAGTGATGTTGAAGTAGATAAATTGCTATTGAAGAAAGAGATTAGGAATAGGGAAGATGTTAAAGTTAAGCAGGAACCACCAAGTATCACTCAGTTGGTTGAGTTAGAGAAAAAGATAGAAAAACTACAGTTAACATTAGCAACAAAGTTTAAGGACCGGAATAATAGAGAGGAAAAAAGCGAGAGAGAATCAAAGCAACAGAAGAATGGTAGTAATTTTAGAGGAAACAGGAATTTTCGTAATAGAGGACGAAATTTTTATAGAAACAACGGAAATAGGAATTGGAATCGGGATGATAATAATAGCTATAATAGAAATAGAGGTCCTAATGAATACAATAACAGAAGAGGATTTAGGAATAATAATTGGCGTGGTAACCGAGGTGGAAGAAGGACGAATTTTTGGCAACAACGAGGGAATAGTTGTTGTGCTAATGGTTCTAATGGTCCATCATGGTGCCAGAATCATAGTCAAGTAAACGGTCAAGTACAATATGTACCAGTTGTACCAAACCAAATTAATGGCACAACGTACTATCAGGCTACGAGCGCAAATAATTTAAACTGAGTAATACTGTAAATGACAGAGGCGCATTTACAGGAGGTAAAACGAAAATTAGAGAAATAGTAGCCTCTACACTAACCGAAAATAACATGTTGTACGTTCCGATAGAAGTCGACGGGAGAAGTCATAAAGCATTGATCGATACAGGTTCGCAAATATCAATAGTGAATGAAAAGCTAGTTCCACCAAGCGCAAAGGTAATTCCTAGACCAACACGTATTCGTGGAATAACACAGAATGTGTTAGTAGTGAATAAGATCGCTGTTGTCAGATTTAAAATGGCTGGACAGACGTTTCATTTGGAATTTCGTGTAGTGAAGGATTTTCCGTATCAAATTTTGATCGGGAATGATTTTCTACAGAGCCAGAATTGCCAAATAAATTACGGTCTGAATAAATTAACGTTGCAGAGGTTTGGAAAGCCAAAGTATAAGAAAAGGGAAGAACAGGAATCTGTGACTGTATCCGATAACGCAGCTATTGGTATAAAACATTGTATTAGACCAAGATGGGTACTAGGTCATAAGGTACGGTTGTTACCTAGGACTAAGACAACTGTGGAAGTTAATTTAGTTAGCTCTTGGAATAACAGGGAATACTTGTTAGAGCCAGACAGAAAGATAGAAACCCAATACAATGTATTGATCCCGCGCGCACTTTTATCGGCTGAGAATAATAAGATTGAAATCATTAATCCATCCAATAGATCAATTTTATTAAGGCCAAATGTAACATTAGGACAAGCTGAGGAATGTGTAGATGAAGACCAATTGAAGAACGAAGGATTATCGAATGAGGATATAGACGGTATTTTAAGATCCCGTAAGAATTTTGATAAATCTCGATTGAAATTTGGAACTGAGACGAAACCTGAAATTAAGGAGCGAATTGAGAGCTTATAATTTTGCGGATGTTTTTGCATGGCAAGATGATGATTTAGGTCAGGTTAAACATTTCCAGCATCACATCGAGTTGGAAACGAAAGTACCGTTTAGAAGACACCAATATCCCATTCCGATAGCGCTAAGAGATAAAGTGAAGGAACAAATCAATATTTTGTTAAGACAGGGCATAATAGAAGAAAGTGCTAGTGCTTATAACTCTCCTATGTTGTTCATACAAAAACCGTCAGGGGGTATTCGGGCAGTTCTCGACTGTAGATTTTTGAACAAATGCGTGAAACTGCATAGCATTGCGCTGCCTCCGATCCATCAAATTCTAACTTGCATGGGAGGACATAAATACTCTAGCATTTTGGACGTGAAATCGGCTTATCATCAAGTGCCTATTTCTGAGGAGTCACGAGAGTATACCGCATTCAACATACCAGGCGTAGGAGCCTATTCTTATCGAGTTCTTCCAATGGGTTATCTTCAGGCGCCCGCAATATATACAAAAATAATGGCGATGACCCTGGCAAACGTAAATCCGGAGTCAGTTTCCTATTATATGGATGATGTATTTCTTTATACGAACGATCAGGAGAAAATGGTGGACGTACTACAATCAGTTTTTAAAAGGTTGAGGCATTACGGTCTCAAACTGTCAGTAGAGAAGTGTCAGTTCGTAGAAAGGAAAATTTTGGCTCTCGGACACATTGTCAGTGACGCAGGATATGAGGTTAGCCCGAAGATAATACAGGCACTTAAAGCGTGTAAGGCCCCGAATAATGTTAAGCAATTAAAATCTTTTCTTGGACTAACGAATTACGTTAGGAAATTTTGTAAGGACTATGCCAAAATCACGTCAACGTTTCAACCAATTTTGAAAAAGGGTCACAAGTTTGAATGGAATGAATTACATCAGCAGGCTTTTGAACAATTGAAATCGGCGTTAATGAATGCACCATTAGTAGCCCCGTTTCGGGAAGATTTGGACACGAGAGTGTACACTGACGCATCGACTAGTTCGATTGGTGGCGTCTTGATGCAGAAACAGGCTAATGGTGAATGGACACCAGTAGCGTACTACAGTCGCGTGTTACGTCCACAAGAAAAGACCAGACATATAGTGGAGTTAGAAATATTGGCAGTGATAAGTTCTTTAAGAGCATTTAATTATTACTTGTTCAATAAAGAATTCGAACTATATACCGACTGTAAAACGTTAAAGTATTTACAAACATCGCCGAAGTTAGCTCCGAAACTTGTGAGATGGAGTTTAGATTTAGCCCAGTATAAGTACACACCGGTGCATTGTCCTGGAGAAAAGAATCCTAGTGATATTTTGTCCAGGAACACCGACATTGAACCAACAGTGGATGATATTGAGTTAGAAACGTTGAAAGTGAATTCCGAAGATTTACAAGTCAATTTGACCTTTGACAAGGATATTGATGTTGGCGAGTTACAGCGAAAAGATTCATTTTTCGGTCCGATAATGCACGCAATTGAACATCCAGAAGATGCAAACGTAAAAGCCGAAAAACAAGCTCGATGGTATACGGTAAAAGACAACAGGCTATACAGAAAACACAACGAATGGCAGGTGGTACAAAGTTATTGTTATGTATCCCTTATACATTAAGAGAACAGGTATTTAAGAACCTACATTGTTCGGTGTATGGTGGTGGACATTTCTCTTACACGAAGTGTTACAGACGTGCCCTAAAGTTAATATATTTTCCGAACATGAAGAAATTCTTTATGGAGAAAATAGGTGAATGTATAAGCTGTCAAATACAGAAAAGGAAAACAGGGAGAGTACCATTTCACGCGCAGACGTATCCCTCTTATGCTCCATTCCAGTCAGTTGTAATGGATGAGGTCGGTCCTTTCAAGTTGTCTCGTAATAACAGAAATAAGTATATTCTAGTATTTGTAGATAATGCTACTAGATTTGTTATCGCTAGAGCGGTACCCGCAGTAACGGCAGAGATCGTTGCTCAAGTAATATTCGAAGATCTTATTACGAAACATGGGGTCCCTTCTCAGCTCCATCTGGATAGGTTGTCATCTCACCGCAGCAAAATCTTGGAGGAAATGTCTGAAAAATTTGGAATGGAATTGCATTTTGCGAATACAAGTGCCCATTATTCGATAGGAAGCGCAGAAAGGGCCATTGGCTCATTACAACAAGTAATGAAGCATTACATCGACAAAGATTTTTCAAACTGGGATGAGATACTACCGAGTTTGATATTTACAATTAATACGCAAGTGCATGATGGTACTGGTTTTACGCCGTACTATTTATTGCATGGAGTCGAACCAAGAACGTTTCTTGAGCAGGACCTAGACATTCCTTGCGAGTTCGTTGACAATGAGGTGAGACTTCAGAGCATAAAATAGGCACGACAATTGGCGTATAAAAATTTGCAGAGAAAATTTAGATCTCAGAAGAAGCAAATAGAGAAAAAGTTTGACCAACCAAGTTTTGAGATCGGTCAAAAAGTTTTAATTAGAGAAATGCCAAGAGCAGGTTTGCCGGCATGCTTCGGAAACCGTTACAATACAAAAGGGGTAATTGTGGACAAAATTAATAATAACTATTACAAAGTGCAGTATGAAACTAAAAAGGGTGAAAAGAAGTGACACTATAGACTTAAGACGATTAAAATTGTTTGTAGAGAGTAAGAATGGTGAAAAGTTTGGTGATATAGATCAAACATCGGATGGCGAAGAATAAATTTAAAATTGGTGAAAAAAAAATTTTTGAAACATTTAAATTAGGGTCTAATGTAACTATGGTACAAATTGGGTCTACCGATGAAGTGTCAGAAAGGGGGCACTTTCTCAACCAAACCCTAAACCCGAGATTGGAGGAAATGCTAATCTCCTTCAGGAAATTTCCCGAATCGATAGACACTTTTTGGATTGTAGTTACTAAATTTCCCGAGTTTTGAGTAAATAAATAAATGTATGGAATGTGCAATTAAATTAAAATTAAAATCAGTTGACACCTAGAAAATAAAATAAAATATAAAATACATAGGAATAAATAAATTGGTAACAGTAGGTTAAAACACAAATAAATAAATAAATGAATAGCAACAAGAGAAAATTAATATTAGGTTTTACTAATTACAGACTTTTATTCGAGACTGAAAAGGAATCAGTATAAAATGGAATCAACAATGTTGGTCATCTTTATAAAGTTGATAGTTATGGTTCATTTTGGAAACTCAGACGACAATCATCAATTAACTATGAAGGACGTAGGAATAGCTCTAACGCAAGATTCGTTGGCGGTTCATGCGTCAAATATGGTTTATACAACTATCAGATTACATGTAAACTTTCACGAAGCTGTGCCTATGCACAAAGTGTGTAGTGAGTCATACGATATTTTAGAAGAGTACGCAGAAAGAGAAAGACAATTTAGAATTAATATAATAAATTCAATACCATGTCAATTTGTGTTTATAAACGGCAGTTCTAAATGTATGAAGTCAACAAGAAATAAACGTTCAATTTGGTCTATGTTATTAGGATTTGGGTCTATAGGTTTGTCAGCCTATAACCTAATACACACGCAGCAATTGTCAACATCGATTCAGAAATTGTCTGAACATGAAAACGTGTTAGCTCAAGAAATTCACAAGTTAAAAATATCACATAAGGAGGAAATATCTATAATGCATGGTGTGGTAGTAAAGGTGCATCATGTACTTCAGAATGTAAGGAGTAAACTGCAGGAGATGTATTGCTACTTGCAGCAAGCCCAAAGGAAAATTTTAACCAATCTATTTTCGCATTTAGCTAGAGAGAGAGTTAATAAAATATTTAACGACATACTTAGCAACCAATTATCCTATCATATTTTATCAAATTTAGATGTAAACAAATTTATAACTAGTCATGATATTTTGAAGCATTCAATTTATCGTTTCGACATAGGAATGTTTTATCGAGTGTCATCGATCTACTTAATGAAATACAACTATAACGAAAACAACATCGACTTATTACTAAAAACGCCTATTGTTTATGAAAATACTGTATCAAAGATGTTTAATGTAATTTCAATGGGTTTCCTAACGAACAATTTTCGAACATATTACAAGTTACCGGAAGTGGTATACTTAGCTAATGTATCATACGTTAGATCGATCGAAATGCGAATTCAAGAGTTTCTTGTATTTTTGTGAACAGATATCATTAGATGATGCAGCTAAGTGCTTGAACAACATTGTTTTCAATGGATCACTAAGTGGTTGCGAACAACAAACGGAGAAATACCTAGGCAAGGTAGTATATAAATATACTCATGCTGGAGTATTATACTCATCATTGGTAGAAGGATATGTAACTAAACTAGGAAAACATCACGAAATCACATCGACGAAGTTAAATTTTGGGAATAATTGTTCGTACTTCATTGAATACAGTTCATTTGATAACCTAATTTTTGGAGAATTGGCGATTCCAACGAAGAAAGTAATAAGCGTAAATAATAAACATCTAAGTCTGATAGGAAATTGGACGCTCAAGCAATTAAATTTTAGTATACACCACGAGAAACTCAATAATCTAGCTGAAAATTTATTAAAACTGAAAGTGGATACCACTGTACCACTATTAATAATCAAAACAAATTACATGATGTATGTAATAGCAGCCATCATATTAGTATTAGTTGTTTCAGTCGTTGCTTTAATAGCGTTGTACTGTAGACTGTATAAATCAATAAGAAAATATAAAGTAGAAAACAATGAACCATAATAATAATAATAATAATAATAACAATAATAATAAAATCATTTAGTGTCATATTGTATAAAAATGTTTTAATATTCCGTGCACTAGAACGGAAAAGTCTCGAAAAGGTTGTAAACCACGTTGTAAACAATAGAATTAAGTATTGGTAATTTTAAAAAAACGATGAAGTCGAATGTAAACAAACATGTAAAAGTGTCAAAAGTGTATACTACCTATCTCACCCAGGAGTGCCGTTGTTTATTTGGGGGCGCTGATGCAGTCAACATTGAGTCATGCGCTCCCTGTCTCTGTATTGGCGAGTGTTGCTAACGCTCAATATCGAAAACGAACTGAACAGAGCGTCACGTTCCAACACAAGGTACGGAACATGTTATGAAACATGCTACATTTTGAAACTTTATAACATACTCCTAAAAATATGAAAAATAAAAAAGTTGTAAGAATTTGTCTTGATGGTCTTTAGGAATCCTGCTGTAAGCATTTAGGCATCCTAATGCATCCCTTTGTTAATCCTTTGTAAGAATAGCATAAAAACAAAATGTAGAATTGTAAAGGATTTATCCTCACTAGTGGCGTAGCTAAGGGGGTTCTAGAGGTGGCTAAGCCCCACATAGATCCAAGTCTAATCCCACGTAGAAAGATCAAAAGTTAAGAAAAAAGAACTCATGGAAAGAATTGCCAAAGATTATTGAAGTTTTACCCAATACAAATTGCATACCGTTCGACAAATAATTTCATCTATACTAAAAACAGAAATGTAAAACCTTACATTTCATATTTCAGTCTATTTATTGCTGTTTTGTGGTTATTGTTAGTATGCTGGACCACGGATTAGGGTGCGAAATTGTCCCAACCTAGATGACGGGGAAGTGGTGGGAATGTTTCTTCTCAAGTGGAAATAAAGTAGAAATAACATTTTATGAAGTTTTTAATGGGCGAGATTCCTCCAACCCTCTCGTGAGTTTGTACCTTACCCGGGACCCACGGCCCCCGTCTATATCCCAGTAGGCTCCTATCCTCCCGATATTCCCCGTCGCTCCTTTAATAGGTGGTGTTCCATACACTACACCACGGCGGGACCCTAGCCCCCTCTAGGCTAACTACGCATCTGATCATCACAAAGCAAGAGACAGAGGGACAGTGTTCAAAGAAGTGAACAGGTAAACAAAGCTGAAATAGTAAAATACTCGCATACAGAAACATTGCATACTTCCTAATGTAAAATGTATGTCCCAACGATCAGATCTGTTGCTAATTTTCTGCAGATTAGCAAAAGAAACAACAACCTCTCGCAGGGGCGGATCCAGGGGGAAGCGATCAGGGCGATCGCCCTTCCCCCAGAAGAGGACACTTTCTTATTTTATATATAAATAAAACCCATCTCAGAGTTTGAAGCTCTTAAAAGTAGCTCTAACTAGCAGTATTACAACCCACCGCTCCCCCCACAAGTCCGTCCTGGATCCGCCCCGGGAAATCAGACGTAAGCCTGACAACCCTGTAACGTGTGAGGTCTCGTATATCATGATCTGCAAAGGTCACGTGGTTGCACATAAGCACGTGGTTTATGAGAACTGTAATATCTGATCAACACCTTAGTGTCCCGTGTTGTTTTGTTTTCGCTCGGGCTACAGAAAGAAATTAGAGGAAGAGTTATTGTGACGTGTACTCTGTTTCCTTGTTTATGTTTCAGTGTTTTATGCACACTTTATTTCTCTTGTTTATATGACTCCTATTGGCGTGTAGAATTTATTATTTCATGTGTCTAGGAAAACATGTCATAACCCTATCTTGGATGCAGGACGAAATGAATAAATAATTTTAGGAACCAGCTGGGTTTTCTTTTCTTTCGTAACAAGTGCGATGCATTTTGCTCCTCATTCTCACTAAGCTAAAGAAGGAAGGATCACTTTGCTTCGAGGTTTTATCGTGAGCATTTTGTTCTTTCGCATTCAATGGAGTTACAGGTTTCTAGTACATTGCGTTCGCAACCGTCGCGCCTGTCGAAAGGGGAAATTGTTGAGATAACAAATGATTCGGACACTGATGCATACGAAATACAAGCAGATTATTTTTCTGACGAAATTTGTTATTGATAAGCGAATGGGAGAAGCGTTTTTGCCTCCAGTAAAAAAGGAAAAAGACTCGTAATACAGATGAAGAATTAGGATGGACTGAAAATTTGCAACCATCTCAAAAACCTGAATTTTGCAGAATTCCCGGTTTCACTCCCTTCCAAGTATTTACTGCTATCCCTATCTATCTTTCTTTGATTTACTTTCTTTATTTCTTGACTATGATGCTAGCTATCGTAAATGAAACGAACAGGTACGAATCTCAATAAATTGCAAAGAAGCATTCTGAAGGTGCTTTGAAAAAATACTCTATATTTTCTCTGCGGAGAGATATCACCCTTCCCGAGTAGAATGTTATTTTGTTAGCACCTATCCAGCATGCCGCTATCTAAACCTAGTTCCATTTGGGTATTTTTATGTATGGTTTAAAAGAAATGATTTTATTCCACGTTACACGTATATTAGAATATCAGCAAAATGTTCTTTAAAAGTATGACATCGTCACACCCACCCTCCTGTGCACAAGGCACTTAAATCTTGTTCTACATGACAAATGGTTATTATTCTTTCAGGAAACGAAATTTTATCTTTCTATGTGCATAATTAAGATTTCAGTAATTTTTTCTAACTCTCAAAAAACCCAGGACAAGGGGAAAATGAGGGCTGAAATTGTCCAGGATCGAAAGTGTTAATTCGAACACTGGCAGCAAGCCTCGGCTTGAGAGTTCTGCGACTATGACAGAGAAATAGAGAGAGTGAGAGCGGGAGATAGATAGATGGATAGAGATATAAATAGAGATAGACTTAGAGAGAGAGGGAGGGAGAGTAGTTGAAGCAAACAATCCTTGTCACTCACATGCCCATACATATACTCCTACGCAAACTTAAACCATGCTTGTTTCCACAAAGAACGTACCATGTTTTCTGCAAAAACGTACTGAGTTTTCAACACTGCAGATTACTGAATCACGAGTGGACTGTCACGTCTTAGCTGCGTTCTGTTTACATCTTAGTTCTGTGTTTTGCCACCATAAACAACGGCAATCCTATCTGAAATAGGTAGTACAAATCATGCATTCCATACTCACCAAACAGCCATCACCAATAGTAAACACCATCACCAAATGAAGGTATGAAGTCAAGTAAATAAAGTCTATAGTCTATAATAGTCCATAATAGGTCATACTACCCAAACCGAATAGGTTGTATTATAATACGGTACCGAACGATGTCCCATTTCCGTTTTAGGTGTGAAAGAAATGAAAAAATAGTGAAATAAGGATAGAAATAGATGAGAATAGATAACCTAGACAAATCTAGGATAGTAACATCAAACAAGGATAGATAAAGTCAAAAACATTCAAACATTCAAGAAGGGATAAGGAAAATAAATGTAGAAAGTAATAACATTAGTAATAATAACAATAGAAATAGTTAATAATAGATAAGAATAGACAAAATAGTAATAGATTACTATTATAGTAGTAGTAGATAATATATATGCATAATTACTACAAGTGTTTCTATAAAATAACGAATAATGAATTTTATGTAGTATGTACACCTTGTCTCAAAAAGGTTGAGCGCATTCTTTATTGGTGTTTTGAGGCAAAAATTTTCTAAGTCCAGCTTCGGGTATCTTCGGGAAAATGTAAGCCAGGTTCGAACCTCCAAGCCAGCCTTTGCAATCGGGAAAAATTTTGCAGATGTGTTTTTCTTCTTTTAAATATAATAAGACTTGTTACCAAGTGTTTAAAAAAGCAACATTGATTGAAATACTTAATGATATAATATTTCGAAACCTTTTATTAATGTGAGCACATGCTTGTTTGTCATTTAGTTTTCTGTACGTAATGGAATATTTAAATACGTTAAAGAATCTTTCCATATGTAAAAGAATGCTCAAAGTTAAGAAATAGAACATAATTATCGCCTGAGTACTAAAATAAAAGTCAAAGTAGAACAGAAACAGCGTTTGTCATGGATATGAATGTCATAATTATCTTGAGATCCGTTATACATCGCTAGAAGCCTAGTTCTAGAAGTCCTTGTGTTAGCTCATTGGTAAGCTGTCGGATTACAAATCATAAGGTTGTGAGTTCGAATCCCATCTGGGTCAATACTTTTTTTAAAATTATATTTTCCGCAATGCATGAAAAATTATATAAAATAATTACATTAATATACATAAGTTGTTTATATATAACATAATAATTGCAGAACATAGTAACTATTATGTTTAAAATATAACATCTGAGATAATTTTCACAGTAGGTCGTTATTATATATGAGAATGTTAAATACAAGTTAGGAAAATCGTTTAATAGCAATAAATAAGTTATGTAGTGTATTTACTTGCAGCTATTTGTCATACAGATTTAACTTCTCAATATTCTCATTACAGTATGTTATTTATATTCGTGAAATACAGTATATTCCTACGGATATAGAAAGTGTATAAACAGAGTATCCAAAGTCGTATCCTGCTTCAAGACACATAGCTTTTCCCGATCCCCTTAACGTCACGGGAAGAAACACAAATTCTCTTTAGAACGGAATGTCGTTACTTAGAGTCTCATTCGAATACGTTGAATATGCTTTTGTGTATTCATCTCTCTCTCTCACACACTCTCTCTCTCTCTCTCTCTCTCTCTCTCTCTCTTTCGCTTTGTTTATGTGTGTGTGTGTGTTGCGGAATATCCCAAGTTGAATACAACATTTGCAAAGTATATGAGCATCATTGTCATCGAATACCAGAAATTGAAAGTCGTGTTTCTTCAGGTTAGGTTTGCGTGTTCATGTTAGCTCACTGGTAGAGTACGGACTTGCCACTGAAGAGGTCTTGAGTTCAAAGCCTACAGCTAATTATCATTCTTTTGTTAGTAGGATTGCACAGAAATCGGATACAAGGAGTGGTTTACTTCTAGAAATATTTTCAGAAGCGTTTAGGTAGTCCTGAAAAGGGCTGTTTTCGGGAGTTAAGGCGGGGATATTAATATTGTGTCCAAGACCCTTCTGAATTTATTACACGCTCCATTCTTCTGGGCATGGAATCTATTACATGGGTGACAAATCTATCTCCTTCCCCTACCTCCAGCCATGCTTCGGAAACAAGATGCCACAGGTCATCCTGAGTTCTTGGTGGATCTGCCTCAGGCCAACTTTCCCTTAGAGTACGCTTCACTTCTGCTCACATATTTTCCATGAGATTGAGGTCTGCTCCACGAGGCGGCCAGTCGATTAAATCAATCTCAGGGTGCCCTGCGAACCATTCCTGAACCACACGGGAATTATGTATTGGCGACTGGTATTGCTGGAACTGAATTAAACCATCAGGCTGAAACAGATGGCACCATGATATTACTGATAATGTCTAAGTACTGAGCATTGTCCAGATGTCCTTCAATTCTATGAAGCTGTCCTGCTCCGCGACTGGAAATCCAACCCCAACATAAAATAGATACATGGCCACTGCGATTGCAAGCAGCCATATATCCATGGTCATATCGGGTGCCTCTCGGACGATACACAAAACGGCGTCCCTCCTTTGATGTTGTGAATATGGATTCATCTGAGAAAACTACGTTTTCCCAATTGAGACACACATTCGCCTGTGCAAACGCGAGACGGTAAATTTTGTGGTCGTCTGAGAGTTTTTCCTTCACGGCAGCAACACGGCCACGTAACCCAGCATGACGAAGCCTTCGCAGAGCTGTATGCTTACTACCAGGAAAGAGAGAAGCTTCCCTTATCTGTCTAGACGTCCTTAGTGGGTCTAACCGGGCTTCGTTTACTAATCTCGCATCTTGGGCTTCGGTTGACACATGCGGACGACCAAGAGATCGTAAATTACCAGTCTGACCTGTAGCACCATATTTCCGAATCCATTGCCTTCCTGTAGAGGCCGGGACACCTACTCGCCTGCTAGCTGCAGTTGCAGAATAACCTTCCAACTCCCATAAAGTAATTACTGCTGTACGTCTATCCATAGTTACCAATGTTCTGAGCTGTGAGAAGAAAGCAATAGGTAAAAGCTAGTACCTGACGTGTGATTGGTTACTTGCACGACACGCCTATTGTGGGGAACAGCGTTGCCAGATCTAGCATAATGATGCTAGATCTAGCATAATTTGCATGTCTCTAGCACGTAGCATCTTGCTTTTAGCATCCTGCCCAAATCTAGCACAATTTCAGCAAGTTATCAAAAAGCCGTAAAACCTGGAGAAGTTGGTCGTGGGAAGAAAAAGAACGGCAGAAATGTATCCTCTTCCATTGATTCATACACTCGGTAAACCATACAGGCAGTCTTATTTTCCTAAGTAAGTTCGGAACGGCTTTGGGCTTTTTTTTATGTGGCTCCACCCAGGGTTTTCTAATCCTTTAACTCCGAGGCATGGGCGGAGCTATGGGGGCCATTCTCCCCCCAAATTTTGACAACTTCACCATCTTTACTTCTGACTTCATGATCATATTTATTCCTGAAATGACAGCTCCGAGACCGACCAAAAATCTGCCCCCTCCCCCAGCAGACGATTCCCAACTCCGCTTATTCTGCGAAGTAATTTTCTTTCAAAATATGTAAACAAAAACTTTGCATTCGTTTATACGATATATACGCCATTGAGTTTGGCAACGACTGCAGTTTTAGTTGAGTTAAAATTTTGGTGCGTGAAGTATTGAGTTCTATCCATGCATTCTTGCTCTCTGTGTATTTTAAGTTACGTTATCGTATCTCAACTTTGTTAAACTCCTGAATTAGTAATTATGAGGATCTAGCATAATTTGACCGAATCTAGCATAAGTTCGATCAGGTTTTGGAATAATTCCGAGCTGTGAGTCTGGCAACGCTGGTGGCGAACGACTTTGTCAACGACTCGCGAAAGAAATCTGAAAATGGTGCGCCGTAATAATAATAATAAAAACAGTTTTTATAAAGGAATATTAATACATACGAAAAGCTGTTTAAAGAATGAATTGTTATACTGACTTTACACGTATAAAAACATATACCATATACCAAACAGATTGAGCGATATGATTATAGCTGTTTTGAGACGAACACTTTCGAAGTCCAACTTCGGGTGTCTTCGGAAAACAGTAAACTAAAGCTGCTGGTTCGAACCTCCAAAGCCAACCTTAGTAATCGGGAAAAGATGTACAGATATGTTTTTCCTTCTGTTAAATAGCCTATAATAAGACATGTTGAAATGGTATTAAGTGTAGAAAAAAGTAACATTGATTGAAATACTTAATGATACAATATTTCGAGACTATGTATTCACACTCTCGTTTCGTCATTGTGATTTCCATACGGAAAAGAGAATTTACGTATGAGCTCAGTTATATTTCAGAAGCAGCTTCCGAAAAGCGGTCATGTTAGCTCAGTGGTACACCACCGAGCGTTTAAATCGTGAGTTCGATACCCGTTCAGGTGAGATTCCTTTATGATATTCTACTTTCCTCAATGCATGAAAATTATGTAAAATAGTTACATTACAATTCATCAGTTGTATATATATATTCATATCATCAGTTGTATATATCAGTTGAATATATATATTCATATCATTTCACGACATAAGTAATTCTTATCTTTAAAATATAACATCTGATGTATTCACAGAACGTTGGTGCGTTATGTGTGAATATTGAATACAAATTTAAAAAATCGTGTAATAGCAATAAATAAGTTATGTAATAGATTTATTTGCAGCTACTTTCATCGCAGATAACTTCTCAATATTCGCATTACAGCATTTAGGTAGAGCATATCGAAAATCGGATCGTGGTTCAAGACAAAAAACTAGCAAGCCCCAAACTGTCACGTAAGAAATTCACGAATCGCAAAAGTAAAGTGAAGAGATTGAGAGCGGTAATTCCTTAATCCCTCTCTCTCAACTCTCTCTTATCTGCATTTATACATATAAAAGTGTATGTATGTATGTTCCATCATAACTCATGTATGCCTAGAGCAGGGTTTCTCAACCTGGGAGTCGCGGCCCCTAGTGGATCGCGAAGATAGGCGGAAGAGATAAATATAGTTAAAATCTAATACCAGAAATTATTTTTAAATATTATTTTTAATTTTGTTCTGATAGGCATACTTTTATTTTTTATACACACTGTAAAGAACAATAAAAAATAAGTCTACTGAACATTTTCAAAGGGTGTAGAATTCATGTTACTATTCGGTTCAAACTCTCTTGTCGTCGCGAATTCTGTCGAGAAATTTGAAGCTTAAAATATACAAAACGATAATCATGCCTGTTGTTCTGTATGGTTGCGAAACATGGTCGCTTACTCTGAGGGAAGAACATTGACTGAAAGTATTTGAGAACAAGATCCTTAGACGAATATTCGGACCCAAGAGGAACGGGAATGGGGAATGGCGGAAACTTCATAACGAGGAACTACATAATTTATACGGTTACCCACGGTTACCCAACATTGTTAGGGTCGTCAAGTCTAGGAGGCCAGGTCAGGTAGCTAGAATGGAAGAAAGTAGAAACGCTTTTAACGTCTTGACTGGAAGACCAAACGGAAAACGACCATTAGGAAGACCTAGGGGCAGATGGGAGGACAATATTAAGATGGATCTCGCTGAGATAAGAATACAAAGTAAAACCGGATCCAATTGGCTAAGGATAGAAGTCAGTGTAGAGCTTTTGTGAACGCGGCATTGAACCTCCGGGTTCCATAGGCCATAGAGTTAGTTAGTTAGTAGAGTTGTTTAGAAATGAATTTAAATCAAAGAGGTATGATATAAAACTAATGAGAACTGTATATAGAAATACTAGAAAAATACACATGAAACAAAACCTGCACATTGAAATACAATTAAAATTAAAACCTAATGAGATACCTAAGCATGGTGTAATTTCACTAGTGCAGCAATGCCCGGTTCAATCTTCATGACGAATATTATCAAGCCATTTTCAACTGATAAGCGATTTCTTATCTTCGTTTTAATGTCTACCATAAAAAAAAACACTTTCGCACAAGTACGATATAGCAAATGGAATTATTACTTTTAAAGCAGCAATCACCAGACCAGGATATTCTTCTCTCCTCATCAGGCAGAACTTGTCCAAGTCTTCGTTACAGAAAACCAGTTGCAAAGACTTGTCGCATGATCATTCTATTATTTGGTCAAGAAGTTGTGGGCTTAGATCGGATACGTTAATGGCCTCTTAAATGAAGGAGTTTAACATCCATCTTGAACCAGCACCTTCGTCGTTGGGAATATAGATATTACAGTTACTGTATCCACTGTCAGTGCCGGGCGCCGAAAAGAGGGGCCACACATTTCGGAGGAAGTGTGTTACTCAAGTTAGGAAAGTGCATGTGCACATGTGTAAAATAGAAGGAAAAACGTAATAAAATGTGCTCAAAATTAAGGAAAGGTAGGGTTTATTTTGAAAATGTTATTGAGCTTCGTGCCAACCATGGTGGCGCTTCGTAGCTAGTCTGTCGACGTCACTCATATATACGGTGACATCGTACTATACTCTCGCCCCGGGCAATGATTTTCCATGGCACTGTTCACTATAAACAAAAAAAATGGATTCTACTATTATAGAAATAGGTATGTTAAAAATCCCACACAAGCTTATTATAAAACAAATTATAAAAGGGTCGCTGGCAAGAGCGTGTGATAAAAGGGGATCGTGATAGGAATTAGATTGAGAACCACTGGCCTAGAGTAATTTTAACCACATTTCTTATAGTTTCAAAAAGAGTACTGTCGGGTTACCTATGGTGAATGGGAGGGGGATACATATAAAAGATTGCTAGAAAATGATCGATATTAGATTCATAGTTTTCGGGGTCGCTTAGATAAATAGTGAGACTTTCAATTTCGCTTAACTCCGATTAAGCTCTCATTAGTAGGGATGGGCACGAACGACTTTTCTTTGAAACTCGACTCGACTCGAAACAGACATCTTTGAGGTCTACTCTTGGACTCGGCGCGAAAAATATCTTCCAACTCGACTCGGATTAGAGTCAAGTCGAACCAAAACGAGCCAAATCCTGTGTGTAGTCCTACCTAGACAATACATAGACAATAATTATTATTATTATTATTATTATTATTATTATTATTATTATTATTATTATTATTATTATTATTATTATTATTATTATGACAACACCGTGTACAAACATGAACAATAGATGTTTAGTAAAGGAATACTAAAAGCTAGTTGACTGCCGACGTCGGTAGTCATGAAGTCTACAAGGCAAGGACATCGTTCATTACCCTAAGCTGTAAGCGTCGGTGGAATACAGATGGTCAACTATTAACCTCTCGCCAGAAATTGGTGGCCCCGCAGCGACGATCCGTGATGGCCCAAGTTCCATTTTGAAAACTTTACTACCAGCGGCAGAGACGCGATGAAACGCCAACGAACCACAAAATTACTCTCCCAAAATATGTTAAAATGCCTATATGTGTGATTTGTTTATATTTAGGTGAAACAAAAAAACACAAAACAAATACCCCGGGGTGGACGCGAACTATCAATATTACGATTACTAGGCACGTGTTCTTCTGACTTCCCCACGGAAACGATCATAAAAAGCTTGGTTGTTGAAGGATAAATCATTGACGTCTTAATTTAGCCAATCAGACAAACCCCTACATCTCGAGTTCTAGGAGGTCATACCGTGAACCGTTTCAGATTTATTGCTTTCTGGTGGAGTACTATCCATGCGCAAAATTTGAGCATAATAGCCGACATGCATCTTCGGTGCCTCTTATCTTTAGTACAATTTTAACCAGAGATGGTGTGGGTCAATGAAAATTTGATCCACGACCCACCATGACCCACTATGACCCACCACCCAAATGACCCATTGGCCCACTCTGACCCATCAACCATCGTGACCCACTCTGAACCATTGCGACCAACTCCGACCCACCAAAACCCATCGACATCAACTCTGACCGATGACCCACGTCCTCCTCTCCATTGACTAAAGAGATTACACTTGTAATAAAACAAGACTGTGAAATTATCACTTATCGGAGTTTGAATTTCTACCGTCATTGGCTCAAGTACCTCTTTGTTACAATACTGGTGGGTCTGACCTTTACGATATATAATGGCAAAGTGTTTCTCATCTTCCGAATTAAAATGAATTTAAATTTATCATATGTAATTATTTCTTTGTTGCCTTACAGACACATTTCAGTAGAAAATAAGGTGAAATTTAAAAGTTTCGAATCAAGGAAAAGTAGACCAACGTAAAAAAAAAAAAAAAAGAGAGAGAGAGAGAGAGAGAGAAACTAATTTTCTATATAATTAAGCATGCCGTACTAATTGAAAATGCCCATGTAATTAAGTTTAGAATACAAATTTTATGGCCATTTTTCTCTAACTTTATGGCTTGATTGCCTTATGCTCGGAACGCTCCATATATTAAACACCAGCTTCAGCAATTATAAATAGAAAGCAGTGGGTATAAAATTCAAAAAGAACTTTAGTTTGCATTACTCAATTTTTTTCTCAACTAATATCAATCGTTTTCGATTATTTTTACAAATCAACCCACTACCAATTTCCAATATATAGAAAATGCACCCCCGTCCCCCCGCTCATAAAAGACAATTTTAAAAAGTGGCAGGGCATATTCTCTTTATTTTTTAATAAAGAGTTATATGCTGAATTTCAGCTCTCAGTGTAACGGCTTGTGAGATACTAAATTTTTCGCAAAAATTCGGACTTCTACTCCCCCTAAGGATATGTATTATAATGAAAGTGACACGCGTATGATAACTTCCCAGTTGGGATTGGAGCATGATTATATAAAAAACGTCAATTCATTTGACTTTGCAATTTGACCGTGATGATTACGCAGACATAGTTACTTTCAATTTTTTATGATACATATCCTTATTTCATATGTTACAGATGATTAAAAAATATTTTTTCAAGCAGTTAGCTCCTCTAGAATCTCACAGGCTGCATCCCAAAATCCAACTCCTACTATCCTATGACAATCCAAAAGTGACTGAACTTTTTTTATTAGGAACAAATGACAAAAGAAAAATGGAGATCTGGAAAGTAAAATGTAGAAAAGCTCGGTGCCCCCAATAACTCCATATTTCTCCGCCCCTTCATTCCGAACTTAAAAATAAAACTTAATTTGAATATGGTTAATTAGTGAATTTATTACAGTTAAATTCCACTCACTACATGCTACAGCTACAACTATGTAAGAAAAAATAACAACTGTGAAGCATGTTCTGAATTACTATTACATTTCTTACGCTATTATTAAACATATTAGAATAGTAAAAGAGGATTGTTCGTGAAATAGTATATTTGCTCATGATTTTTAACTTTTTCATACGGAAAAAATTAAAATATTATTCAAGTTTTAAAATTTGCACTCTGCAAATATGTTGCCCTCTATGCAATGGGACTAATGTGGACTAATGGGAAATGCTGCACTGTTAGCGGCGCTGAAAACTTACGATTCGATTCTAATATCGGTTGATTTCGATATCTTTATTTCGCTACGTAACCACCCTGGGTGCTAATGGGAGCTTAATTGGACTTGAATTGAAAGTAGAGCTATTCACCTAAGCGACCACGAAACTATGGATTCAATAATAATATCGACCCGTTTCTAGCATTTTTGATATGTATCCCGACAGTACTCTTTTTCCAGACTGTAAGAAATATAGTTAAAATTGCTCTAGATATATCAGAATTATGTTGAAACACACACATAAATCCACTTTTATATTCTGTATAAATAGAGAGAGAGTGAGCGAGCGAGCGAGCGAGCGAGAGACGGCGACTCAAGGCATCACCACTTCCACATTGCAAAAGCATATATCAGGAATTGAATTGAAAATCTATGTAAAGACTTTCTGCTGTGGCATGCTTCATAAGGACAATTCCAGTCTGCTCACGTGACCTTTGGGGTTCATGAATTTTTTTGCGAGCGTTCCGACTTTGGATTCTCTGTTTATACCCTCTGTTTATGCATCGAATAACTTTTCAAGAACATAAATGACATTCTATTTTATGAATGTTGAGAATTACTCTCTATATGACAAATAGCTGCAAATAAATACACTACATGATTTATTTATTGCTATTGAACGAGTTTCTTAACTTGTATTTACATCCTCATATATAATACCGACCTACTGTGAAAATTATCTCAGATGTTATATTTTAAACATAATAATTACTATGTTCTGCAATTATTATGTTATATATAAACAACTTATGTATTTTAATGTAATTATTTTATATAATTTTTGATGCATTGCGGAAAATATAATTTTAAAAAAAGTATTGACCCAGATGGGATTCGAACTCACAACCTTATGATTTGAAATCCGACAGCTTACCAATGAGCTAACACAAGGACTTCTAGAACTAAGCTTCTAGCGATGTATAACGGATCTCAAGATAATTATGACATTCATATCCATGACAAACGCTGTTTCTGTTCTACTTTGACTTTTATTTTAGTACTCAGGCGATAATTATGTTCTATTTCTTAACTTTGAGCATTCTTTTACATATGGAAAGATTCTTTAACGTATTTAAATGTTCCATTACGTACAGAAAACTAAATGACAAACAAGCATGTGCTCACATTAATAAAAGGTTTCGAAATATTATATCATTAAGTATTTCAATCAATGTTGCTTTTTTAAACACTTGGTAACAAGTCTTATTATATTTAAAAGAAGAAAAACACATCTGCAAAATTTTTCCCGATTGCAAAGGCTGGCTTGGAGGTTCGAACCTGGCTTACATTTTCCCGAAGATACCCGAAGCTGGACTTAGAAAATTTTTGCCTCAAAACACCAATAAAGAATGCGCTCAACCTTTTTGAGACAAGGTGTACATGGTAAATTAAAGGGTTAAAATATGTGAATAAGCATAGATAAAGCTAGAAATAGTTCACAAAGAGTATTGAAGAATGTTTAGTGTAAGTAGTAATAGTATATTTACTAATTATTTTTAAAAGTCCAAAATTTTTGTAAGTTTTAGAAAAGAAAAGAAAAGAAAATAATATATTTCACTACAATTAGTAATAATCAATCAATATTGATTGAAAAGAATGATTAGAATTATTTATTTTATTGTTGAATGTAATTTGCAAACGCTACGAGCAATGCTCATATATAATTCAGTATGGATTTGCGTCAAAGAGCTTTTGGACGTTCTGAACAGCAAGAGGTAAGAATATGAACAAGAGACCCCGCGAGAGAGTACAGACAAGACCCCGCGAGATGCTAGATTAGTCTCCACTCCAGGTCTCACGGAACACTGCAGACGAATTACGAACAGTTCCGAGTGAACTCGAACGAACACGAAGAATCCAGTAGTTATCCCGCCACGCAGAGAATCTCGCAGCCTCCACGGAAAGCTCAGTCCGAGCGTAAATTAATGAAATATATTTTTAAAATTACAGAAAAATTACTATTTAATAAAATTAATGATATTTAATCACGTAGATGATTAAAATAAAGTCTAAACTACATAAATACGTATGTAATAAGAAATAAAAGTTTAAATATAGAGAGATATAGCGAATATAATTTAGTGCTATATTTATGGTAGAAAAGACTGAAAACACGAGTTTTTAAGTGTGAAACAGAATTTCCGAGTTATGGTTAAAGGGATTTCACACATAGTTAAAGTTTTAACGGTCATGCACGAGAATTACTGAGAAAGTAGCAAGTGTGCTCGACACAGAAAGAACAAAATGAGACTGCTTCAAAAATATGCGAATTTTAGGACGCAAAAAGTGTAAGCAGACACAAGATAGGAATATTAATAATTAAATAACTATAATAAATGTAATTTTCTACGAATTTTAAGTAGGCCTATCCCGACTTTATCTATTTCTCGTCTATTTAAGATAATATCCAAAAACGAAGGAAATTGACATCAATACAATATTATTATTAATATCAGCGTTAGTTTTAGGAAGTGTATTAGTCGTAATAGTAATTATTACGTGTTATATTTTGATAAGATTAAATAGGATAGAGAGAAAATACGAAAATAGTGTAAGAAATAGTAAAAATAATGTAAGATCAAATATAGATTTAGAAGTAAGTGGTAGAGATGAGTCTGAGACTTACGTACTTTCACAAGTTTCACCACTCTACAATATTAAATAAGAACAAACCAACACTTAAAACTATGCCACAAAGCACTGATATCACTATTTGTAATAATTTGCCAGATCGTAGTAAAGCAGATTGTAGTAAGAGCACTGAAACTGAGTGGGAAAACACACACTTGTACCACATCACTACAGAAGATGAGAAACACACTAATACATTAATGGGACACTGTGAAACCACGAAAACCGATGTTTTTCTTGAAAATTTCGACAAACACGGAAAAACCGAGTGCCCGAAAGACATCAAAAGAGAGTTCTTTTATCCGTGCGATGAAGTTGTGCTATAAAACACAATATTTTAAGACAAATAACGAAATATTTGGTAGTGCATATTAACATCCAGTGTTATCCGTACAAGAGTGACGCGCAAACAGAGTTACTGGAGCGGAAATAAGTTTAACCTTGGTCGAAAAATGATGAAACAGCAGTTATTAAGATTGGAACTTTAGCAGCGTAGCAAACGCCCTGCAGCAAGATTTTATTTCCCTCAACTTTAAAATATCTGTGTTTAAATTTTATGATGAAAATAAAACAATTATATTTTCAGTTTTCTTACAGTGCTACGATAAAATATCAGTGTACTATGTTTTAATACTGTGTTAAGAGTTTTGTTTTCTAGATTTCCAATCTAATGGCAATGGAAATGAATGATGATTAACCATTACTGATACGGCCAATAAATGCGTCAGTTGGCACGTATGGACAGAAAGAGTAGTGGAAAGTTTTGTAATACGAAACCCTAAAACCGCTGTTGCGAAGAGAGATTAACCAAGAGTATCTGTAAATGAACATATTTATAATTTTGCACAGAGTGCTTGTGCAAATGTGATGAGCAAGTAATTCACTGAAAACTCACTAGATGTCGTGAGCATATACTTTGTCAGTACATTTTGAAGTTTTGTATCATATAATTATATTAATTAAGTAAATGATTAAAGATTGAAATATATATATATATATTACATTAATGTTTTAGGTGAAGGAATATCAATGATTGTTCATATTACTATTTTGCAGAGTTATACATGTCTTATTTAATTTCAAATTCACATTTATGTTTTACTACCTATTTATTTTGTATGTTGTACAGGGAGTTCATGAAAAATCGCCCTCTTACGAGGTCTACTTTGGTTTGCGAAGCAACCAAGATTTTAAGGGGGGCCATGTGGCAATACTCGTTTTTCGAGTTAATTATTTTGTATATTTTCAATTTTATTTTTAATGTTTACTTACAAGAATCGTATATTAAGGTTAAGGTGATTGAATGTTATGTATGAAATATAATGCAAGCTGCACAATGTTGTTAATTCCAGAGTCAGCATTATGATTGTAAATAAAATGTTAATAGAATGTCTTCGTCGAGAGTCTGGCAATGTAGGAAGGAAATGTAGACAATGCGTCTATTCTCGCATTAGCCAGATTCTATGCATTGTACAAAGAGAATCTGTAAGATTTCACAAATTTCACGAAATCACGGATATGCGGAAATTGCTTAGAATCGAGAAATCAGAGTGTGTCGAGAGTTGCAGTTTTTGAGTCTTCACACATGGAAGGAATTCGTTTTTCCATGTGAAAAGGGGTCGCACGTGCCGACAAGCAGCCGACAAGCAGACGACAGAAGTTGGACCAAGCTCAACAAAACCAGAGGATGAGAGAGGTTCAGGATAGAGTCTTAGAGATAAGTGGATCGAGTCTTAGATGGAGTCTTAGATCAAGTCTTTGGGATAGAGTTTGGAGATCGAGTCATAGTGATCGAGTCCATGATTAAGTTTTGGAGAACTTAGTTATAAATCGCCAGACAGCCAGATGACAGCGAAAGGAGAGTCATCGTAAACTACATTATTTAACCAACGTAGAACGTCACGCCCAGATAAGCAGTTGAGAGGATTTCATACCTCAATGCTCGTCCTCGCCTTCCAGTGATCAGGAGTATCGTCATAGAGGAGCTACGTTCGACATCAGGTCATCGGTGGAGCAACACCAGAGTCTTCAGGTATGTGTTACACCTACTCAGGGCTCAAAGGCTCAATACTCGACCATTGCAATACTCGTCTGGCAAAACGTTCCTAATATCCGTTATTAAAAGCATCACGAAATCTTACAGTAACATTTTACATATGAGAAATATAGTGATATCAATTTAATGAAGTTAACGTATTCTTATTTGTATTTATCCCCATTTGTTAAAACCTCTCGCATATGAATATTAGATCTATCCCACTCATTCTAGATGGTGAGTGGAAGGCATCCAGTTTCACTCAAACTTGCATCCCCAAACTAGGCACTGAGTGGCTGGGTTGTCAATATTATTTCCCCCTGTTTATATTAATATAGGTTGTAGAAAGGTCCTTCCCATTTCTATTGATAAGCGGTTTATTTAGATCCGCGGGGTGTAAAATAGTATTATAGTCTCAAGTTGTCAGATAACTGCAATTCAAAAGAACTTTGGAACTCACATCGTATATTAAGTATTTAAATATTGTTTCCCCCTTTTTATATTATTGCATGTTGTAGAAAGGTCTTTCCCCTTTGTAATGATAAACAGGTTTTTTTTAGATTGGCGTGGCGTAAAATACAATTATGTTGTTAAGTTGGCAGATATCTGTAATTTAAAAGGACTTTGGAACTCTCCTCGTATAGTAAGTATTTAGATATTATTTCCCCCTTTTTAAATTATTATAGGCTGTGGAAAGGACCCACCCATTTGTAATGATAAACAGTTTATGTAGTTCGGCGGGGTCAGAAATAGTAATATGGTCTCAAGTTAGCAGATATCTGTAATTCAAAAAAACTTTGATACTCACCTCGTATATTAAGTATTTAAATATTATTTCCCCCTTTTTATATTAATTTAGGTAGTAGAAAGGACCTTCCTTTTTTAATGATAGACAGTTTATTTAGATCGGCGGGGAGTAAAATAGTATTATGGTCTCAGGTTGGCAGAAATCTGTAATTCAAAACAACTCTGGAACTTACCTCGTATATTAACTATTTAAATATTATTTCTCCACTTTTTTATTATTATAGCTTGTAGAAAGTACTTTCCCCTTTGGAATGATAAACAGTTTATTTAGATCGGGGGTGTGTGAAAAGTATTATGGTCTCAAGTTGTCTGATATCTGTAATTCTAAAGAACTTTGGAACTTATCTCGTATATTAAGTACTTAAATATTATTGCCCTTTTTTATATTATTGCATGTCATAGAAAGGACCTTCCCGTTTGTAATGATAAGCAGTTTTTTTAGATCGGCAGGGTGTAAAATAGGTTTATGGTGTTAAGGTGGCAGATATCTGTAATTATAAAGAACTTTGTAACTCACCTCGTATATTAACTATTTAAATATTATTTCTCCACTTTTTATATTATTATAGTTTTTAGAAAGTATTTTCCCCTTTGGAATTATAAACAGTTTATTTAGATCGGCGGGGTGTAAAATAGTACTATGGTCTCAAGTTGTCTGATATTTGTAATTCAAAAGATCTTTGTAAATAACCTCGTATATTAAGTATTTATATTTCATTTCCCCCTTCTTATTTTATGAAAGGTTCTAGAAAGGACCTTCCCCTTTGTAATGTTAACAGTTTATTTAGGTCGGCGGGGTGCAGAATAGTATTATGGTCTCAAGTTGGCAGATATCTTTAATTCAAAAGAACTTTGGAACTCACGTCGTATATCAAGTATTTATATAATATTTCCCCCTTTTTATATTATTACATGTTGTAGAAATTACCTTCCCCTTTGTAATGATGAACAGTTTATTTAGATTGGCGGGGCGTAAAATAGTATTATGGTCTCATTTTGGCAGATATCCGTAATTCAAAAAAACTCTGGAACTTACCCTGTACATTAACTATTTAAAGATTATTTCCACCTTTTTATATTCTTATAGGTTGTAGAAAGAACCTTCCCCTTTGGAATGATAAACAGTTTATTTAGATTGGCAGTTAGTAAAATTGTAATATGGTTTCAAGTTGGCAGATATCTGTAATTCAGAAGAACTTTGTAAATCTCCTCGTATATTAAGAATTTAAATATAATTTCCCTTTTTTTATATTATTATAGTTTGTAGAAGGGACCTTCTTCTTTGTAATGATAAACAGTTCATTTAGATCAGCGTGGCGTAAAATAGTATTATGGTCTCAAGGTGGCAGATATCTGTAATTCAACAGAAATTTGGATCTCTCCTCGTATATTAAGTATTTAAATATTATTTCCACCTTTTTATAGTATTATACGTTGTATAAAGAATTTCTTCTTTGTAATGATAAACATTTTCCATAGTTCGGCGGGATGTAAAATAGTATTATGGTCAAGTTGGCAGATATCTGTAATTCAAAACAACTTTGGAACTCACCTCGTATATTAACTCTTTAAATATTATTTCCCCCTTTTTATATTATTATAGGTTTCTGGAAAAGATCTTCCCCTTTGGAATGATAAATAGTTTATTTAGATCGGCGGGGTTTAAAATAGTATTATTGTCTCTAGCTGGCAGATATCTGTAATGCAAGGGAACTTTGGAATTCTCCTCGTATATTAAATATTTAAATATTGTTTCTCCCTTTTTATTTTATTATAGGCTTTGTCACCATTACTGTACATTCTATATATATTGCCGACTTTCCTGCTGTTGCAGCTACAGTAAAACTCTTTCAGTATGCAGAGGACACTGCGCTTTTCGCCACTGGTAAAACTATCAACCTTCTCAATTTGGCTTTACAAGACGCTATTAATACCTTTGTCGATTGGTGCTCTCACTGGCGCCTCAGAATAAATCCGACGAAAACACAAGCTATTGTATTCCAATATCCGAAATACCGTTCTCGCATACATCGTAACCCTAGTCTCTTGCATCTCACTGTTCAAGATGTACCACTCAATCCTTCTCGTACTGTCAAATATCTTGGCCTTACTTTCGATCATCGCCTTAACTGGTCGGCACATCTACAAGATATTTCAAAAAAGGCGTATGGTCGTCTAAAGTTGTTGAAAATTCTAGCTGGAACTACCTGGGGACTCTCAGCGACGACTATCCTGAACACCTATAAATTTTTTCTGCGACCTATACTTGTGACCTATACCGGTCTCACAGCCTGGTTATCTGCACCACCATCATATTATGAGAAACTACGCATTCTTGAACGGCATGCTTTGCGTATCGCTTTTCATATTAAGCTGCCCACTCCAACACGGGACCTCTATGTTCGACTGACATTTCCGCACATCTTATATAATCTGGAAACACTTCGCACAAAATATATTACCCGACGTCTGCAGTCCAATCATCCACTTCTACAGCAAACATTTGAAGAACACGCACGTAATATCTCCCCTTCTGCTACTCTCATTCCTCCGCTTTCATTACTGCTTACTCTGTACCATTACCCCATTCCTCCTGTCCATCCTGACAGCCGATACTACGCACCATACTCTTCAAATGTTCATCTTCCTCATATCTGGCCATTATATGCACCGTAACACCTACCGTTTTAACAGGGCACCCCTGTCTTCATTAATGCTTAGCGTCACCCGTAGGCGAGAAGATAACACTCATTTGTCATACTAACAGAACCTATGTCTTGTGATGTGAACTGCACTTCATTTCATCTTTCATCCTAATTTGATGCTTCTCCTCTATCTGTACCTATTGCACCTTAACAATGATTATCATTAAAAGCCATAATGACCTATAAATTGATTATAAATATAGTTACTTCTTATAGTCACCCATATACCATCAGTTTGTTTGTTCTGACTGCCATAATATTTCTGCATCTCTTCCCCTTCAGAGGGCATAACTATCTTCGGGCAGTAGCTAGCGTTTGCTAGCGGGCAAAAAAAAGAAAGACTCGAATATGTTGGTCAGTGAATTTCGTCATAATAAGGCAGCTTGAAGTGTTCGTACGGTGGTTTTGGTAAAAGTATGAAGCCCTCAGAAATTCTCCAGACACTGAAGGACCTGGACGAAGAACAATCTGGATGTGAGGATGAACATGAGCAACAATTATCAGATGATTAGAGTGACCACTCAGATGAAGAAATGTCATTTCAAAGTGCGGAGAAAAAAAACAGTGAAAGTTCGGGGATGATAGTCTGGCAATGCTATCTCTCTCGTACCTACCAAGAATTTCGTTTCTGTAGATGGCACTAAATGCACAAAGTTGAATAATGTTCAGGATTCTTCTGGCCGTATAAGAAAGCACAATATTTTGCGCGAACAGCCAGGTCCCTCCTCGTACGCTGTTCCACATGTAAAGAACGAATGCCTGAGTGCCTTCCGTGTTTTCGTGGATGAAGGAATTCTGCGACGCATACGTAAGTGCACTATAACAGAAGCGAATAGGCAGCAGGGTGACACTAAATGGACATTGACTCTTGAATACTCGATGCATTCTTTTCAGTATTAATTTATCGTGGTGCAACTGGTAAAAAGAAAAACATGGAAACAATAATATATTAAAACAAAACAAAATGTGGAGTTGATGTTGCTGGTCAAATGCTTCAAAAGTACAGCGTAAGAGCAGCATGTCGAAGATGACCTATTTATGTGATGCACAATGTTCTTGATATAGCATGTCTGAACTCTTGGGTAGTGTATATGGAAGTAACGGGCCTAAAATAAGCAGACGAACATTCTTGAGAAGTTTGGCCGAGGAACTGAGAAAATCGTTTTGTAGTGAAAACGAATCAGATAGTTTGTCAGAAGATGACCAACCTCAGAAAAAACGACAATGTCAAGTGCGCATGTGCAACCAAAATAAAACTACTGATGTGTATAAAAGATGTAATAAACGAGTTTGCGGTAAGTGCAGAGGAAAATTGATCAAACAAATTATCTGCAAAAAATGTAATGCAACTTAGTTGAAGTCATGTATGTAAGTTTGTATGTGAGTAAAAGCGTTTAACTCAATGTTCTCTTGTATATTTGAATTTGTATGCTTCTAATGACTAAACATTAAACTGAACATTGAATAAAAGTAGATTCAGGCTGAATCGACGTTTGTAGATCATACGAAATATAATACATAATTATAATATATATTTTTCTTCATTTATTTAATACGACGATTAACATAACCTAAGATAATCATCATTTAGTACCATGTGAAAAATAATGCGGTTTATTATTATTAAATGAAATTTTCCATAAGCGGTCAAAAAACCGCTTGGTGCTTCTAGGAAATAAACGATACCGTGCTCCTAGTGTTAATTAGTTATTGGGTGAACAGATGTATATCTCAATCTTTTTGAAGTGCACTTTCCGTCCTTAAACATTTTTAGCAAAAGCTCCCTTGGGTTCTCTTTCTTTTGTTTGTTTGCTTGTTTGTGGTATTTTTATTCTAATTTTACTAACATTTTAATATATATTAGTACTCACTCAGAACTCTGTAATATCGTCTCTTAGTAAACTCTATGCTGTAGCCAGGGAGATGCTAAAGGGGCACTGCCCCTGAATTATTTATTATCCCTCTTAAAATTACGTTTAGGAGAATTCTCAAACTGTCTCAAAACCAGTGAAATTCTTAAAATTATATTCATCAAATTAAATTCAACTTTATGAATTCCACTCATTTGTGTGTAAAATTGTATATTTCTTGCTAGATGCACCAAACATCTTCCATTGTCCTTACCCATTTCAAGGATTCCAATTCGTACCCTATTACTGCAACCATAACAAACATCCAAGTATACTAGGTGCACTTCCAAACAACAGTATTGTCCATCATAGTTTACAACGCTAGTTGTTAATATTAATAACTGGAGTGTCTCGCTTATTTTGGAAGATAGAAATTTGAATGCAAACGTTGCGTTAAACATATACTTCTATTTTGTATTGGTATCAACTAAAATTTCTGTAATATAATTGTGTTCTAATGTTTAAAAACTAAATACTTCAATTTTTAACAAAGAGCTTGTATTAAGCACACAAAAATAAAACAAAAGCTTACGGTTCGATAGTTCAAAAATAAATACAGATATATTAATAATAAAATTATGTACAATTTTATGGTGTTCTTTGATGGTTTTGTATAGAAAGAATAAGAAAAGTCACATAATTTAAGGTTTATTTAAAAATCAAGCTATTTATTTATTCATTACTACCTCTTACTTGAATATACTTGAATATATTAGGACAAAGTTAAAGTGTCCTAATGTCCTATATTATTGACATTGTTTGCAGCCTGAGGTAAGAAACTAATTAATATTCTCATGTTTTGGTCACCGACCGACCTTAGAAGCTAATTTTATTCATTCTTAAGAAAAAATCAACAATATAAAAGCATAGTTATTTGATAGTATTGACACTGAGCACTATCTGGTAGTAGCGATAATAAGAGAGAGATTCTCGTTGAATAAAGGAAATATTCAATGTCCGAAAATGGAGAGATTTAATTTAAAGAAATAAGAAGAGAGGGGGTAAGAGAGGAATAACAGATTGAAGTTTCGAATAGATTCTCGGTTTTAGAAGATTCGGAGTGCACTAGTGTTGAGGATACTTGGATTGAAATTAGAGATAGTATTAAATTTTCAGGAAAAGAGAAACTGGGACACGCGGAAATTCGTTGGAGCAAACCAGAAATGCATTAAACTAGCAGAGAAGAGAAAACAGGCAAAACATCGATGACTACAAAATCCGAATGAAATAACTACACAAAATTTTGCAGACATTTGGCAGGAAGCTTCCAAAAATTTTAGAACAAAGAAATGCGATTTTTTGAAAGCTAAAGTTAAGGAACTTGAAGATAATATTAAAAATAAAGATATTCGGGACACGTAAAAAGGGATCAAGGAATTTGGGAAAGGCTATCAACCATGTGCTTATGTATTAAAGAAAGCTGACGGAACAGTTCTCACTGATAGCATCTAAAGTAGATGGAAAGATTTCTTTGACGATTTGGTGAACACGCAGCCAAAAACTAATGTGCGTAGAGAAAAAGATACAAACAACGCAGAATCGTATGTTCCAGAACCCAACCGAATAGAAGTAGAAGCCGCTATAAAGAAATTAGAGAAACATAAAACATTGTTAGGGTCATCAAGTCTAGGAGGCTTAGGTTGGCTGGTCATGTAGCTAGAATGAAAGAAAGAAGAAACGCTTTCAAAGTCTTGACTGGAAGACCAATCGGAAAACGACAATTAGGAAGACTTAGGCGCAGATGGGAGGACAATATTAAGATGAATCTTGCAGAGATAGGGATACAATGTAGAAACTGGATCCAATTGGCTAAGGATAGAAATCAAAGCGGAACTTTTGTAAACACGGTATTGAACCTCCGGATTTTATAAGCCATAGAGTTAGTTTTAGTTAGTTAGTTATTTGATTGTAGAGTGCTAATTTCTTATATGCAAGTTCATCTTCGATTCGATGGTAATGGGAAGCTTAAGGAAATTAATACAAAAAAAACATTTCTCCAAGTAAAAATAATCTAAATTCTTTATTGAGTTCAACACAATGATTCACAAACTTACTATGATAATTATGCTCATGAGCGTTCTGAAAATTTTACTAGTGCAATTATCGAACTACTTTATGCATTAGCAATATTACTTCATCATATACAATGTTAAATATTGCTTCAAATTTTCGCACTTACTGTCGTTTTCCTTATCCCATGGAACATACTCGTAAATTGTTTATATAGTCCATGTGAACATTTACAAATTGCCTGAAGTGTTTTCAGTACATGTATTAACATTTAGATGAACAAATAAACAGATGTGGTCTCACAGTAATGATAACAAACTAGTTACAGTGGTTTATTACTGAACAAAATAAAATGAAATTTCTATTTTTATGTTCCACGAGTATGTCATTTAGGCAAAGAGAGATGGATGATTAATGAGAGTGAATGTTTATAAAAGCATCGGTGGAATGGCCACGTGGGAGGAAACGTTTGAATCGCGAGAAAAACCACGGACAAAACGTTGTCCACCACAAATTCACATGGCTTGAATTCGATCCAGGTACACCTCGCACTAGAGGTGAGCGCTCCACTAGTGATCCACTCTGTCCTTTGATAGTGAATGTTTGTGATATGTCATGACGAGTAATGAACACAATAATATGTGCCAGTCAGTGAAACAATAACTGACTAACTACCTCCATAGCCTATGGAACCCGGAGGTTCAATGCAGCGTTCACAAAATTTCTGCTCTGAGTTCTATCCTTAGCCAATTGGATCCAGTTTCTACTTTGTATTCCTATTTCTGCGAGATCCATCTTGTCCTCCAATCTGCGCCTAGGTCTTCCTAAAGGTCGTTTTCCGATTGGTCTTCCAGTGAAGACTTTGAAAGCGTTTCTATTTTCTTCCATACTAGCTACATGACCTGCCCACTTAAGCCTTCTAGACTTGACGACCCTAACAATGTTGGGTAAACCGTATAAATTATGTGGTTCTTCGTTATGAAGTTTCCGCCATTCTCCATTCTCGTTCCTTTTGGGTCCGAATATTCGCCTAACAATCTTGTTCTCAAATACCTTCAGTCTATGTTCTGAAACAATAATTAAGATAAATCAATCTACTCGACGTAACTTATCAAAGTCTGAACTCTTCAAACTTTCTTTATGCTTTTATTACTTTTTTACTTCAGGACCTCAGCACACTAAACGAATTCTTTCACAATATAATCTTTTGCAAATGTCCTACCAAATACCAAACATTAATCATGTCAGAGCAGAGGGCAGGCTTGTGGACACCCCAAAACTGTAGGGGTGACCGTTAGAAGTTAGGAGGGGGCTAATCGTTATAGTTCATCACCATATTATAGTTTATTTGCAAGCCCACCATGAGATTTTTTTGGGTCAGTAAAAATTTAGGGGGCTGCTTCCCGTGGTTACGTTCCTATCTGAACGTGAGAAAGAACACACGGGTAAATAAACTTATGCTTGTTTACTTAGAACACTATTTCGTGTGATGTTATTGAAAAGAAAAAGCTGAAGTTTCAAAGTAACAACATAAGTAATACATAATGTATTCCTCTTGTTCAGGCTAGAAAAGTCCTGGACGCCAGGTAGTCAAGGCAATTGGGACTTTGGTTCCTAAATAAGTTAAATCATAAATAAAATTATGAAGATTCATATCTTTTGGCAGCCTAACCATCTGTCTGCCTCTATTCGCTACAACTTTCGTCAGCTTCAAACCACCGCGGTGAGCACAAAAGCATTACATTTGTAGAAATATACCACGAAAATAAAGCGCTATATAATACGATTCTTGTTGCATTAAGATAAGAATAGTTATAGTTGGTGTGGGGTGACAATTAGTAATATGCAGAGTAAATAGTAGAAATAATGAAAGTATGTAATAGGATATGAATATTTTTTAAAGGGAGTAAGAGCTTTTTGGTGCAGAAAATTCTTATTTGTAGCCGTAGTATAATAACATGGAGATCCATGACAAATCTTCAAAATAAAGAAATTCTATAGTATGATGACCTATATATTCTCAATCTACGCATGAACTAGTATAGTGTTTAGAGTCGATTTTTTTCGGATAATACAATATTGATGTAACCCTCCTAAGTGTATAAGTATCTAAAAATTTTGTAATGATAGAACTATTAATGTATTTCAAACTAGAAAACTAGGTCTTATTAATACGTTACGATTATATATGGTAAGTGTGTTACTCATTTTGCCATTTTTATTTCACTATTATACTAAATTTAATTGTAGTTTGCAGTAAAAAACTGTAATATGAAAAGATTCCTTGAAGCTTCCAATGCAACTCACAGAGCGATATCACACCTGTGGAATCACGACAAATCCTCCCTGTGCTAAAGTAACGTAGGCAGCTCATTTTTACATTGCTTGAAGTGTTGTATCTCCGTAACGAAGAATTATTTTTCTGAGATTTTTGGTATGTGGTAGATTGAAGACTAGTTATACACGATGGTGTCTTTAAGTTACAATCTTTGGTCAAAAAGGAAATGTCCGATGAGATTAAAAAGCAATGGATGATTTTACAATTGGTAAATCTGGGTTACATATATATGTAAGACAACGATTTAAGTAACCAGAACCTAACCTAACCGTACCTTGCCGCATATGAATGTTGGTAAGATTATAGTACAGGCAATATAGAAAAATTTAAACCGGACTTGTTATTAAATGCGCAACAAAATACGTTTTCATTCTTTTTAAAAATTTACGTCTGATTTACAAAAATAGTTCTGTGCAAGAAAATTATTTATGTAGAGGGAGAACATAAAGAAGGGCGAAAAATGTGTCATGGAAACAAAGAAATTGAAATGAACATGTGCTTGTAGTAATTACTAGTCCAGGCTGGTGTATGCTTTAGGAACTTGACATTCATTACACTCATACTGCAGATGGATCCCTGCAGATGCATCCTTTACATGCGCACGAGCTTCAAGCTGCAATGAAACATAGAAAATGTAGTGTTACGTGAAGCGACCACAAAGCGTAAGTTGGTACGTAGTTTCCTTATGAATTGTAACACCTTTATATGCTGGCATGTTACAAGTCTGTACGCCGTTCATGCAGTGCAAAGAAAATATTTCAGATTACACTAGGACATTAGATAAGATAGTTAGAGAGTTTAGTTGAGTTGATTTTAACATCCCCTTCGGCAGCGAGGCTATATGAGACGGGACCTACTGAATAACGTGGAATCCGAACCACATCAGCTCCCGACGGAAATCGAAGGGATAGTTAGATAATTATAAGTTTTAATTAATTATTTATTGTGACATATTTCAACCTTACGACTGCCAAGCAGGAAATCGACACCCGTTGACAAAAGAATGAAGAATAAACTAAGAAAACTATTTTCACTAAGGAATGCTAAGTTTCTGAAATCAAGTATTCGTAATTGTATATTCTAAAATGCATTCCTTATTCTAGCCCTGTACTCTTTCGATCCAAATATCTGATTACTAATTTTTAAAAATCAAGTTTTTTCATATTAAACATTTTCAGTGAAGCTAAACAAACAATATGACAGAAATATAGCATAACAATTTTTAATAATTTTAATTAAGCCAAAACAAAAATTATTACTAATGGGCGCTCATGTACAGTAAATGCTTGGGATTGTCACTCACTTGTTGTTCATCAGGTTATTAGTAATTGCGATAGTTGAAATGTAGATTTCTTTTCATATTATGTTAAATATAGGCTTACAATTCTCAAAAAGTAAATATATTCACTGGTATTTGTGAAATAAATTTGACATCTTTCAGAATGTTAAGTTCCTCTTTCAGAAGAAACAAAGGTGCGACTTATAACACCATTGAAACTGCCCTGGGAAGTATAATAGCAAAAGTTTGTTTGTAACCAATATGGCTGCGCACAGAAAAAATCACAGCAGACGACTTTGGAAGTGCATTAGATAGTATATATATATATATCACCTTTATATGCGTTTTTTTAGCAACTAGAGAGCGTCTACATCAATCTAAAATAACTATTTTCTTAGATTTTAACTCGGCTAAAAGATATATAGCTTTAGAAAAGGTAATATTTTCCTGATCATTTTTTGTAAAATTAGTTCCTTTTCCACTAAATAAAGAATGAGATAATAATATCCTACTTTTTTACATTTTATCAAAAAGTGGAAGCGTCCTACATAATATAGTATTCTTATTTTGTTAGATTTTAGCTTGCCACTAAAAGTTTTACAGCTTCAAAAGAGATAATACATTGCTGATAATTTTCGAAAAAAATAGTCTCTTTCCCCGTACCTATGGTAATTTTTAAAGGACGGTGCGGGACTCCCTGTATTCATCAGCAGCCGGCGGTCCTTTAAAGAAGATTAAACCACCTTTTTCTTTGCTTCTAATCAGAAAGAAGTAGATATCTCAAACATATCTTATAAATGCAATATTAGAATACTCTTCAGAAAAAAACTTTGATCTCATTCCGTGATTTTCAAACTATTACACGCGGACCAAAGAAGCCCATGAAGGGTGCCCCGGAAAAGTGGCTTCCCGACCCGGGAGGTTTACCATATTTGCCAACAAAGTCGCTTGCAGTCCTTTAAAGGGTTATTAGATATTATATATCACACCTCTATATGCGGTTTATCTAAAATCTAAAAGGATATAATATTCATTCTTTCTTAGATTTTAACTTGGCACTAAAGATAATAAGGTTTTAACGAAGGTAATATCTTCGTAATGACTTTGTGAAAAATTAGTCTCTCTTTCCCGTATATATCGTAATTAGATAATATTTATCCCACTTTTATATGCCTTTTATCTGAAAGTGTGGATCTTCTAGATGAATATAAAGTTAATATTTTGTTAAATTTTAACTTGGCACTAAAAGTTATATAGCTTTGAAGAAAGTAATATTTTGCTCATCATTTTCGGAAAATTTAGTCTCTTTTCCACGTACATATAGTTATTAGATAACGCATATACCACATTTGTATGCCATTTTCCTGAAAGTGAAGACCATTAGATTCATAAAATATACTTATGTTGTTGGATCTTAACTTTTCTATGAAAGTTATCTAGCCTCACAAGAACTACTATTTTGGTGATCATTTTCTTAAAAATTAGTCTTCTTTCCCCGAAAGTATGGTAATTAGATATTACATATCCCCCTTTATATGAGTTTTACCTGAAAACTGGAGTTAATCTAGATGAATATAAAACTATTATTTTCTTTGGTTTTAACATGGCACTACAAGTTATAGAGCTTAAAAAATAATATTTTGCTCATCATTTTCGGAAAAAAGATTCCTCTTACGGTACATATGGTAATTAGTTGTTACATACTCCACTTTCATATCCCTCTCATCAGAAAAATGTTACCCTCTTGATTAATATAAAATTAATGTTTTCTCAGATTTTAACTTGTCACTAAGAGTCATATACCTTTAAAAAATGCAATATTTTGCTGATTACTTTCTGAAACATTTATCTCCTTTCTCCTTACATATGTTAATTAGGTAATTATTATCCCACCTTCCTATGCTTTTTATTTTAATGCGGCCAGCGTATAGATGAATATGTTATTCTTATTTTGATAGATTTTAACTTGGCACTAAAAGCTATATAGCCCTATAAGAGGGATTATTTTCCAGATCACTTTCGGAAAAATTAGTCTCCTCTCCCAGAACATAAAATAATTAGATAATAAATACCACACTTTTATAGGAATTTTGTCTCGATGTGAGGACCCTCTGGATGAATATAATATTTTTATTTATTAGATTTTACCTTGGCAATAAACGTTATAGAGGTTAGAAAACGTCATATTTTCAGATCATTTTCGGAAAAGTTAGTCTTCCTTCCCCGTATACATCGTAATGAGATAATACATGTCGTACCCCTATATGCGTTTTACCTGAAAGTTTGGACTTTGAATATGAACATAATATTCTTATGTTCATAGATTTTAACTTGACACTAAAAGTTATATAGCTTTAAAACAGCTATATATTGCTAATAATTTTCTGCAAAATAAGTCAATATTCCTCGTACATATAATAATTAGAAAGTACATATCCTACTTTACCTGAATTTTATCTAAAACTGGAGGATGTATAGATAAATATAAAATTATTATTTTGTTAGATTTTAAGGATGTACTAAAAGTTATATAGCTTCAAAAAAGTAATATTTTCCTTATCAAGGAGAAAATAACCTTGTTTCCCGGTACATATGGTAATCCCAGTTCGTATTCCAGTTTCATATGCTTTGTTTCTGAAAGTGATGACGCTGTAGATTAATATACAATTTTGCTTTCGTTAGATTTTAAGTAAAAGTTACATAGGTTTAAAAACTGTATTTTTTTTTGCTAATCACTTTCTGAAAAACTAGAGTTCTTTCGGCGTACATAGGGTAATTAGTTAATTCATATCCCACTTTATATACATTTTATATGAATATGAATGAAAAATAGTCTATTTCCCCGTACATAAATTAAGTAAATAGTACCCATCATTCCACATTTATTTACACTTTTCTGGAAGTTGAGATCCTCTAGATGAATAACATATTCAGATGTTCTTAGACTTTAAATTTATACTAAAAGTTATGTAGCTTTAGACTATTTTTCCTTGTCCATAAGGTAATTAGGTAGTATATATACAAGCTTTATATTTTTTTTTATTTGAGTGTGGGGACCCTTTAAACGAATATAATATTGATATATTGATAAATTGTATCTTTTTCCCATACATATGATAATTAATAATACACATCCCACGTGTTTTGCATTTTATCTACAAATAGGGACCCCTCTATATGAATAGAATAATCTTAATTGTTTATATTTTAACTTGGCACTGAAAGTTATATAGCTTCTAAAAATGTAACATTTTGGTGATGATTTTTGGAAAAACTATTCTCTTTTGCCCGTACATATGGTAAGTTGATAATACATATCTCACATTTTTGTGCTTTTTTATGAACTTGGGGATCATCCAGAGGGATATAATATTCTAATTTTAATAGATTTTAAATTTTCGCTTGAAGTTATAGAGCTTTAGAAAAGATCATATTTTACTCACCATTTTCGGAAAAAATACTCTCCTTTACCGCTACATATGGTAATTAGATCTTACATATCCCACTTTCATAATATAGTGTATATACAACCTTTATATGCTTTTTATCTGAAAGTGGGGACACTTTAAACAAATATAATAATGTTATATTGATAACTTTTATCTCGACGCTAAATGATATATAACTCTGAAAGAAGTAATATATCACTCATCATTTTCGGATAATATATTCCCTTTTCTCGTACATAGGGTAATTAGATAACACATATCACACCTTTATATCCCCTTTATCTGGAAGTTCGGTCGCTAGTAGAGATGAGGCACTATGGCTGAAATTTGATCCCTCCTAGAATTCGAAGGCAAGTTTCAACAGGTCTTTAGTTGTTATGCCCATAGCCTTTTAGGGCTACACCAGGAGTCCCATCGGAAAATTTTGGTTGTGAGAACCCGCTGTTGCTATGCTCATAGCTTTCGACGCCTACTAGATGTAAAACGAGATGAAACATAAGTGTTCTCGTCTTATATTGTCTAGTTATTTGAATCCCCCGTCAACCCTGCTCCTACTGGAAAACCGAAGAGCATAAGCGATTTAGCCCCTTGGTCCTATTCCCACTAAATGCCTGTGGGTTATGAACTGAAGGCATAATATTGATGATCAAGGCTTGTCAGCAGATTGTATGAAATGGGTCTTAGTTGCTAAGGTAAATATTGTTTTTTATGATTTTTTTAAACGTGGGATTAGAAACAATATATGAATCTCATAACGAAACACATACCCATACAAAATCGTGTTGCTAAGTGTTAGGATCACATGTGGAAAACTTCTTAATCCTGGGAACGTTCTCTGGGTTGCTAAGATGAATATGAATGTTTTAAAACGTATTGGATTCCATTGATTGAACATAATCTAATAACGGAACCTTCATATTACATTTGATAATGTTTTCACAACGTAGGATGAAAATATGTCATATTCTCATAGAGATGCCTGTATAAACAAAATGAAACATGACTTTCCCAAGTTTTGATGTGAAAGATATTATCTTGTGTATATTGAAACCGTGACGAGGTGTTTTCGATTACTAGTATACGACCTCGATTATGGTAGGCATGATCGAACTTGTTCTGACATGATTCTCTAAGGCAAATACGTGTGTGTGTGTGTGTGTGTGTGTGTGTGTGTGTGTGTGTGTGTGTGTGTGTGTGTGTGTGTGTAGACCTGAAAAAAGGATAGTTCTAAGTTAGAGTTAGCAGAGAGAAGCTGTAATTAGTCTTCGTTGTTTTTCACTTCATATTTGTAATAGTGTGTGTGTGTCTTTGTGTGTGCTTGATCCGTTGGATGACTACAGCTGTGAATAAGTATTATCATGAGCCGTTTTTATTAAAAGAGGTAAGTAAAAATATATTATTAAAATATTACGGTCTATGATTATCTCTGAAAGAAGAAAACAATATGTTATGTCTTCATTTAACTATAAATGAACTCTAAACAGTGTATTTACTTTGCGTTTCCGTATTTGATAATGAGATGAAATTCTAACGTTAAAAACACATACATATAAGCGAACCTGTATGATGTATGATGCTTCTGCTCGTTGCACGTTGAATTCTGAGAAAATTATAAGATGGAATTCTTGAATGTTTTCTGACTCACATTGCAAGTAGATTACAGCTGACGCAAGAAATGTCTGGAGACTTGTATTAAGCAGATAGTGAACGAAAAGTCGTATCACTTATAATTTAACGTTAAAATAATATTATAAAAAGAAGAGGTATATTATGTATTTTAATTATGATAATATTCTTACATGTCTATCTATCTGTCCGTAGTATGTGCTCAGGGGGCAGCAAACATTAAAGGCGCGAACATTGAAATCTTTGAGTTTTACGTCACAAGATCATGCCAGCTAGGCTAGGCTTGAACAATGAAACGAAATCTTTGAATTTTACGTTCCACAATTATGCCAGATAGGCTAATAGGAAATTCTTGAATTTTACGTTCCATGGTTTGAAATCTTTGAGTTTTACGTCCTACAGCTATGCCTGCCAGGTTAGTGAAGAAGGTGATGATGAGAAATGAATGAAATGTTAGAATGAAGAAAGTGGGAGAAAACGGGAGAACCCAGAAAAAATCCACGTACACGGTTTTTGTCCACAATGTACACTGTGTTTGTCCGCCACAAAGTTCACTTTGTGGGAACAGGATTTTGAACGTGGGATCTTCCATGTACACGGTGTTTGTCCACCACAAAATTCACTTGGTGGGAACAGGATTTTGAATCTGTGTCCTCCATACTCCAGAGGTGAACGTTCTATCACTGAGCCACAGAGGCCCCTGATGAAAAGGTTTCGAAATATGTTCAGAAACGATGCCCTCGAGCTAAGATCGAATCAAGGACCACCAAGTACTAAACCATCGTGTCGCCCTAAGTGAATAATGATACAATAAAAAATATGGAACGAGAGAAACAATGAAATGAAATCTTTGAGTTTTACCTCCAACGCTTATGACGATTATTTTAATGGGAAATCTTTAAGTTTTACGTCCCACAGTTATGTCGGCTATGCTAATAGAGACGGTGATGACGGGAAATGAATGAAATGTTGGAACGGAGAAAGTGGGAGGAAATTCACGTACACGGTGTTTGTCACCACAAAGGTCACTTGGTTGGAACAGGATTTTGAACCTGGGATCTTCCACGTACACGGTGTTTGTCCATCACAAAGTTCACTTGCTGGGAACAGGTTTTTCAACCTGTGACCTCCATACATCAGAGGTAAACACTCTATCACCAAACAATTGAGACCCATAAAACGAAAGAGAGAGGTCAAACCACAACACTCATGCAAGGTCGCTGTGTTCAATGATGATACTCTGAACCCGTTAGTAAATCATGTAAGGGAGGTTGAAGTTGGGGTTTCTAGAGTTGATATCGAAACACGTAAAAATAATTTAAAATGATCTATATTAGTGTCAAATTCACAGTTTTCGGGGCCGCTGTGTTCAGTGATGATACTATGAACTCAATAACACATCATCTAGGGGGATTGGACTGCCCTTTATATTGAGTTTCCGTGTTTGCTAGGAATAAAATTATCATACTGAGTTCAGTGATAGTTTTCGTAATAATTCAGCTCATACCGTTGTAAGAGAGAGAGAGAGGGAGAGAGAGAAATATTTAAGTTTAACGTCCCACAAATATGCTCCTTACGTTGTAAACCGGACAATATTAGTATCAAATACGTATATTTCGTGGTCGATGAAACTCTGAAACAATAAGTATAAAATTTACGTACATAAAGTTTATACAATAGACAACACACTTGAAGAAACTGTGAACATACAATTGTTTCACTCCCATGGAATACGAAAAAAAGTTACAAATCATTTTAACTATTTAAAAGGTATGCTATTTTTCCCTTGAAATTTCTGCTTTTTCCGTATAACGGACTGATATATATATATATATATATATATATATATATATATATATATATATATATATATATATATATTGTTTAAAATTATAAGTAACGATATGCATTTATTTTTTATTTTCGGTTGAATACAAATAAAGATACGTGTATCATACTTTCCTCATCCTTACTGATATTATCATTCCTTTGCTAATTGCTTATATACCGCTTTATTATTTATTCGTATACTATTTTAAACCAATTTTATTTATATTCCATTTTAAATAATACTTATATATCCTCTATTTAATATTTACATAAACATATTCGAATTTTTTTGCATTACGTATATAGATCTGGGGGGTAAAAACGGAAAACAAGTGGACACAAGATTTATTAAAAGAGATTACCGCATTTATTAATTAAATAGAAGAAGAAAAAGAAGAGGAGGAGGAGATCGTAGTAAATAAAGAGACGCAAGTTCTTCAAAGAGAAAAAGATGCCGTAATCGGAATAGAGGAAGAAGAAGATTATCATGAAAGGAAGGAAGAAGAAGATGAAAGGAAGAAAGAAACACAAAAGGAAGAAGAATACATAAAAGAAGAAAAAGAAGAAGAGATGATCATCAATACCGAAGAAGAAGGAAGAGATGCATCTAATGAAATTCAAATTGCAGAAGAAAAAGAAGAATATGATGAAGAAGAACTATTAGAAATATTGGAAAGTGCAGGTAATAGAATGATAACAGAAGAAGAAGAAGAGGAAGCTTCCGACCGTATTTGACCAAACCAAAAAATGGTTACAAGAAGGAGCAAAAGAAGAAGAAGACGTCGAAGTAAGAACAAATGAAGAAGAAGAAGAAGAAGAGTTCTAACGTTCTCCCAGATAATGGGAGAGACTTACAATGTGGAAGAGAAGAAGACAGAAGAAGATGATGAGTTCCACGAAACTGAACTAGAAAAAATGGATTAACAATTTATTTCCTAATCCTGAAAAAGAAGAACAACAAGAAGTAATATATCCATCAATTATGGAAATATTAGAAGAGGAGGTAATATTGAATATACAGAAATAGAAATCTATTTAGACAAATAGAAAAGAGAAGGGACGAGTTGTTATCCGTATTTGAAGCAGAACGAAACTCAAATGTACAATTAGGATTTGGAAATAACAGGCGTAACCATGGAAACAATAGATTTCATATAATAGAAGAACGCAGAAGACAATATAGAACATACAATATAGAGGGTACAATGTTAAGATTCAGCATAGCCCCCGTGCGTGCAGGTGAAAATCCTTTTACTGCAATTGAAACAAGTCTACGGGCTCTAATAGATTATTTACTACGTAATGTGGACCAACATGATTACGTAGGAATAACAATCACAAATGAGAGAGAAGGACATCGCCCTTTTTTGTTATCGTTCAGAGAAGCAAGAAATCTCTCAGCAGAAGTTCTATGGACAAGTTATTAAAAAGTACTGCAAAGTAATGCGGCCTTTGTTATAAATGAAGATTGCATCGTGAATTTTCATCATGTACGTATGCCAAGAGTGCAAGGTCGTTTGAAACAACATGTTATGAATACTGAGGAATGTAAAGGCAAAACGTGGTATTGTCACAATTAATAAGACAGGTACAAGATGTTTAGCGCATGCAATCGTCTTTGCCGTAGGACTGACAAAATATAAGGGAAGAAATCAAACCCAATACGATAGACATGTAAAAAACCAATGTAAATATACCATAGAAAAAGAAGCAGAAGTTCTGTGTGAAACTTCCGGTGGAATTCCTGAAATTCGTAAATTTCAGGAATATTTAAAGGATTATAAAATTACAGTGTATAGAGACTTTTCAGGAATTGATGTTATGTTTGAAGCTCCACCAAATGATAACGAGAGAACTGCTTTAAATTTACTGTTCATAGATAAGCATTCCATCGTCATTGAAAGCTTTACAGTATGTTTTAGCTGTAGTTATTATTGCGAAAGCTGTCATAAGAAATATGAAAACAAACATGAACATTTGAAACATTGTATCATCTATGATATCGATGTCATCAGAAGACTTTAGAAAAGCTAATATTACTTGCAAATATTGTAATCGACAATTTTATGGCCAGTCATGCTATGGCTATCACAAGGCAGCCATAAAAGCCGTATCAAAATGGAAAGCCTTTATGTTCCATTGTGAAATGTTGTGCCCAGTGTTTGAATGTTTATGTAGTAAAACAAAAAGGATCTCACGTATGTGGAGAAACATATTGCAATATTTGCTATGCTACAGTACTACCTAATCATGAATGTTACATGAAAGTGAATGAAAGAAGAAAATCTAAAATAGCCAATGAAAAAATTATCATGGAGAAGAAAGCTATGATTATATTTTATGATATTGAATGTACCCAAGACAAGAAAATAGAAGATGAGGACGCAAACATATATGAACGTATACCTAATATCTTGGTTAGTCAACATACATGTTACCATTGTTATGAAGATGACAACATCAAAAATAATTGTATCGTTTGTGAAAAACGAGAAAATATATTTGATGGAGAAAATGTAATAGAAGACTTTCTAAAACACCTTGAACAACGTCGTCCAAACATTAAATCAGTAAGATGTGTGGCCCATATTTCAAAGGACAATGATGCACATTTCATCATTAAGTCCATGGTTGAGAAGATGAATTGGACTTCAGAAGTCATCACGAATGGGGAGAAAATTATCTCTCTTAAAATAGGGAACGTAACCTTCATTGATTCACTAAGCTTTCTTCCTATGCCCTGAAGTAAATTAAGTGGTGCATTTGGTCTTCAATCGTGCAAAGGATATTTCCCACACTTTTTCAATCAATGTGAGAACCAAACATATGAAAGTACACTTCCCGACGTTAGATATTATGGAGCAGATACCATTAAAGTAGAAGAAAGAACCTAGTTTCTCCAATGGTATACTGAACATCGAGACGATAGTTTTAAAATGAAAGAAGAACTAATCAAGTATTGTGTACAGAATGTTGAAGTATTACGCCAAGCATGTATTTCCTTTGTGAATACATTTGAATCTGAAACAAATGTTAATCCCTTACTTGAATGCATTACAATCGCCAGTGCATGTAATTTGGTGTATCGAAGAAATTACTCGAAGGAAAATACGATTGGTATCATACCAAAGAACTTGTATCGACGGAGAGATGTCCAATCAGTTGAAGCAGTGCAATGGATAGCTTAAGAAGAAAATACAAGAAACATACAAACTACCAATGCTGCACGTACTAAGGAACAACGAATTGCATCAATGAAAGTAGATGGTGTATGGAGAGATCCCAACACAGGAAGAATACACGTGTGGGAATATGAGGGCGATTTTACCAATGGCTGTATTTTCTGATACCCTAACGACAGAGATAAACCCATCTATAACAATGCTACCGGTACCATGGAATTTCGATATGAAGCAACAAGGAAGAAAATTCAAAAATTAAAAGATTTTGGCTGTGAAGTGCACGAAATATGGGGCTGTGAATTTAAAAAAACAATTGGCAGGAAATGAAGAGATGAAGAAGTATGTTAGTAATCATGCATATCCAAAGAAAACACCATTAAATTCTCGGGATGCTTTTTACGGAGGACGTGGGAATGCCATACGTTTGTATCATAAAGCACAAGAATCTAAAGGAGAAACAATCGATTACAAGGATGTTATATCGTTGTATAGCCATATATTTGTAAGACTAAGAAATTTCCAATTCGTCATCCTACTATCTATCTGCCTGAGATTCAAATATTCCCAGCATTGAAGAAGTGAAAGGATTAGTTAAACTAAGTATTCTACCTCCAAAAAATCTCTTACACGAAGTACTCTCTTACAAATCAAATGATAGATTGATGTTTCCACTTTGTCGTACATCTTCTGATGAATTAAACCAGTCATCGTTTAATCACAGTGATGAAGAGCGAGTTCTACATGGTACATGGGTAGCAGATGAAGTAAGAAAAGCATTAGAAAAAGGATACAAAATAATAGATATTCATGAAATTTGGGCATATGGTGTTGTTCAATATGATGAAGAAACAAAAATTGGCGGCTTATTTGCAGAGTTCATAAACATATTCCTGAAAGCAAAAACGGAAGCTAGTGGATGGCAATCATGGTGTGAAACAAATGAGTTAATGAGAAGTACATTCAGCAATTTTATGAAAAGGAAGGAATACGTCTAGATGAAAATAAAATTCAATATAATCCAGCACTTAGGAGTTTAGCTAAATTAGTGCTAAATTCATTTTGGGGAAAATTTGGGCAACGCGAGAACGTGGGTCATGTAAGCATTATTAATGACCCCAATGAATTATATGAGAAATTAACATCTCATGATAAAGACGTTCATCAAATATTTCCAGTAAATGATTATATGATATATGTATATTGGCAATACACAGAAGAAGTTCCTATTTCACTACCAACAGTAAACGTCGTTATAGCCGCGTGCACAACAGAACAAGCAAGATTAGAATTGTACAAGTATTTAGATCAACTGCAAGAAAGAGTATTGTATTTTGATACTGATTCAGTCATTTGTACGAAAAAAACCTGTTGAAAGAACAATTCCAAATGGTGACTTTTTAGGTGATTTAACAAATGACGTACTCGAGTATGGTAAAGAGGCCTATATTCCAGAATACGTCTCGGCTGGACCCAATAACTATGGGTTACGTATTTTTGATCCCAGCACAAAGAAGGAGTTTCAAGTATGCAAGATACGGGTTTTTCATTAAACTATGAATCTGCAAAACATCTAAATTTTGATGTAATTAAGAAAATGATAGTAGATAATCAAGAGGAGGCAGAAGGAGAACAAGACCCTCGTCCCACTGAAGTCAAAATTACCAATGAGAAAAAAATGCCGCAGGAAAGACCATACTATCGTCAGCATGCCCGAAACAAAAATTTATAAGATATATTATATAAAACGACGTAGAATACCAAATTCATATGACACACTTCCGTATGGCAACACTACTTCCAACAAAAGAAGAAGAGAAATGTAATAAGGCCCTTTATAAATACACGTATGAAGAAAGAATGATCATACTCTTTAACACGGATACGACGTGGAAACATACCTTTTCATATATTGTTGCCGGACCAAGTGGATGTGGAAAAACTTCCTTTGTAATACGACTCCTGTAGAATTTATCACGTATGGTTAATACATCGTTTCGTCATATTTATTGGTACTATGCAGAATGGCAAAATGCATATAAAGAAATTTTGACAAATGTACAATTTATTGAAGGATTACCTCGAACAAAAGTCTTTTAACCTGAAACTGGACCACATATTATTTATGATCAAATGTGTGAAGTGAACCGCAATATAGTTGATTTCTTTACAAAGGGTTCCCATCATAGAAATCTTAGTGTACTATTTATTACCCAAAACATACTTCATCAGGGAAAAGGAAGCAGAGATATGAGCTTGAATAGTTCTTATCTCGTATTATTTAAAAATCCAAGAGATAAATCACAAATTAAACATTTGAGTTATCAACTAACTCCTGAGAATCCAAAATTTCTCCAAGAAAGTTTCAACGAAGCAACAATGTTACCATATGGATATTTATTTATTGATTTAAAACAGGATACGCCAGATGAACTTCGTTTTCAAACAAATATCTTTCCTGATGATATTTATCATTACGTTTATGTTCCAATGACATAGAAGAAGATGAGTTTATAATGTTTGTTTTAAACTGTGTTTGTTCATTCTGACAATATGTCTTCAAGAGTAAGACACGGAGATCTTCTTCGTACGCTGAGCAAAGCAAATCCTAAATTACGGAAAGCTATAGTGGCCAATGCAGAATCTTCAGTGATTCGAAGTATTTCCGAATGTTGTTATAATGTATTAAAAGGGAATGTACCTCTTACAATGACACAGAAAGCAAGATTAAAGCGATACAAGAGGACACGTCGGTATCTTGCGAAGAAAGAAAACTCCATCCAAAAGAGGAAGAAGCATTTATTAGTGCAACAGCAGGGTGGATTCCTACCGGCATTGTTAGCTCCTAGTTTAAATGGTGCATTATCAAGTTTACTATTCCGTTAGTGCAATGGAACACGCAAAGTTTTTAGTTTCACCTGAAGTTCTTAATCGTATACAAACACCAGCATCATCGTCAATTGGCCAGGAGAAACGTGAATCTAATTTGGATCAAGAAATGCAAGAGATTTTACAGTTATGGTCACTTAGTGATAAAAGTGGAATCGATATAATAATATTCTTCAAAAATATTTACATTATTACAAAAACAAGAAGAACCTGTGACACTTTCGATTACGTCAACTAAACCAGAGAAGTCTGAAGTAGAAGAAGAAATATTATTATATATACCAAAAATGTTTCATAAAAGAGCTGAATTATTACTACATAGAATGAAATATGATGATAATATCATGTAGGATAATAAAGGAACTGTTTCCATCAGAGGTGATAAACTAGAAGAATCTCACATTGTAGATTTAATTTCTGATGTGTCGCGACCCCGGAAACACACAAATCCACCGGATGGGAGAAATTTTGTAATTATCAATTACCAACACATGTTCCACTATCTGTAACTATCATCACAAATATAAATCCCTCGAAATACTTGGCACACACTGGATTTCCGTGTATATTCATACTGCTGGACGTGCCCCCTACATCGATACATTTGGATTTCCTCCATATGTAATGCAACATATTCAATTTCTACGTAGAAATCCCATTTCCTATAAATTTAATAATAAAAAAATTCAAAGTGTGAAATCGTCTCTATGTGTACATTATTCATACATTTTCCTTTGCTTCAAAGCTAAAGGAAAGTCCTTAAATGAATTTCATTACACTTTCTCATCAACTCCATCACATCAACTAAAAAAATGATCGCCGCTTGCTTTATTTACTTTTAAAAGTAATCATTTCTCCTGTATATATATCATCATGTCTTCATTCTTCTTCTTATACTTCTTCGTTTGTTTTGAATACTTTTTATTATAGATAAAATTCTACCTACTATTATTGCAAGTAGTCATTTCTCCTTCTTTATTATAATGTGTTATTTGTTCATGATTATATATAAAATAAATTTTTAAGTAGTTTTTTATTTTTTTCCCTTCAGAGAGTAAAAGATCGTCAGCGGATATGGGCAACATCATTGTACATAATAACCTTTATCTACGTTCAATCATCATCATCAACAGCAGTAGTATCATCTGTGAAGTTACCATTAATTGAACAATGAAGTGTGTATTTGTAAAAAAAGAAAATACAACTGTGTACGTGTGTATGGACAGCGTCAGGGAACAGTATATGACAACTCTAAAGTTATCATCAACTGGACAATTGAAAAAATTTAACGTACTCTCTTTTACAAATATACTATACTTACCGTCGTTTTAACTGTGTAAATATCATCACCAACATCAATAAACTTTTTGTATTTTTTTTCTCTTTCGAAACACATCTTTTATTTCTTATCTTTTCCATTTCCTAATAAATAAATATGTTTTATGATCAATTATGTAATTAAATACACATATCATAAAACATATTTTAACTCACTGAATTAAAGAATTTCATACTGTTTTTTAAAAAAGAATCTAAAACTGCTTTTTAATTCAATGATGTAATCACATAACTAAATAATAATAATAATAATAATTAATTCACATTCGTAATCAGTTATTCTTTCGTAAATTAGACCAAGTATGTGAATTCAATATTATTACGATAGGACTTTGTTTTAAAAAAAATTAATATAATTTTTAGTTCCTTTTTTAAAAATAAAAAAGTCCTATCATACTTAAGACAGATTTGTATAATAATAATAATAATAATAATTTTAATACTAACTTTTATTTTAACATTCATTTTCAAGAATTTGAATTCATTATTATTATTATTATTATTATTATTATTATTATTATTATTATTATTATTATTATTATTATACATATCACTTATAGTATACGAGAAAAAATATGTTAGGATTTTTTTCTTATCATCAAAAATTAGTACACTAATTAAAAATCTTTTCATATTGAAGTGTATGAAACGAACACAAAAAACACGCAAAATAAAACATTTCACTTTCACTATAATTTTTATTACATTCGATAATACGTTGTTTAGTATACATGAAAAAACAAATCAATTTTCTACTTTATGAAGAGACGTTCACTTCATTGATACCCACCGAAGATTGAGTATCGGTTTCCCCCACCATGACTGTGTCTACGCTATCAAATAAATCAGCCATAATTGAATGTATGAGTTTTTGTTGGCAAAATACTTTCATTTCCAATTTTAATCTTTCACCATCAATGTTCACATCACTGTGCTTATCAAGAGAGACACTTTGAAAACTGATATTCATACCATTAATAATACTGTGTTCATCTACACAGATATGGATTCCGGCAAGTCCTCGGCATGTAAGACACTGCGCTTGTACATGATTACGAATAGTATTTGTACACAAGTCAAAATATTCACGTAGCACAACACTGCAAAGTTTACTGTTTTTCACAGCATGTTCAATACACGGTAATATTTTCAAGAAATAAAACTAATCACTTGAAGTTACGTACACAGTGTTTCGAGGAGCATGAAGTGTTCCTTTCTTCTCTAACATCACTAATTTTTCACCCATTGGTTTTCGTAACACTAGTTCGTTTTTTCGGCCAAAAGATTTTATAAATGTAATTTCCACTTGAGAATTTTAACAGTCCGTAACAAACGGGGTCAAATGTACAAGTTTCTCCCACTCAGCCAAATTTAAGTCCACTCCAAACACAAGTCCTTTACCAACACGAATCACTGGCTCAAATGTATCACTATCCTGTCCAATACAAATTAATTTCGTTTTCATTGAATTAAGTCCATATTTCACACTTAACAAGTACTCTTTCTTTGTATCCATAGTTGATGCACTAGCACTCAAAGACATGTTACTCCAGTAGCTCGTCAACACAGAATAACGACACTATGCAAACAAATGACTGCGCATGCATGAAAAGGGAGGGGGTGAAGAGGAAAATTCATGTTTCATCTTGTTTGTACATGCCACCATACACTTACGATGAGTATACCAGTTCAGTAAATTCAAGATCGTGCATGTTACGCCCAGATACATTAATCTTCATTCGTTTATATATTAAACAGACATTTCTACTTTGTAAATACGTTAATAATGCACCATTATCTGCTTCCAGTTTTTCAGTACAACGTCCTGGTAAAATCACTTTTTCGCCTCCTTCAAATGTCACACATGCCTTCCTACCATATACCGTTGTAATTATCTCACTGTTTACAATAGAAAATGGCACTCCAATCTCCAAATCTCGTATTTTTGTAAAGGGTACCATTGAGGGCTTATAAAGATTATCTAATAAACTCATTGACGATGACACCTTTAAATTTGACGTTTCTTCCTTTGCAACAGCTGCTAACAGAATGATCTACACAAGTGCATACGTTCTGCTTACGCTCTTCGCAGGAATGGTGGGGTTTTGGGGATTCAAATTACTAGCCAACACACGACAAGAACACAAAAAGACATGTTTCATCTTGTTTCTACATCTGGTAGGCGTCCAAGACTATGAGCATAGCAACAGCGGGTTCCCACAACCAAAATATTCCCATGTGACTCCTGGTGGTAGCCCTAAAAGGCTATGAGCATAACAACTAAAGGCCTGTTGAAACTCGCCTTTGAATTCTAGGAACGGGAGGGATCAAATTTCAGCCATAGTGCCTGATCTCTACTACGCTTTAAATGAATATAATATTCTTATGTTGTTAGACCTATATTGGCACTTAAAGTTAAGAAGCTTTAAAATATTTAAGATTTTGCTGTTTATTTTCGGAAAAATTACTCCGGTTTCCCCGTACATAAGATAATAAGATAATACATATCCCACATTTTTTGCACTTAATCTACACGTGGGAACATTCTAAATGAATTTATTATTGTTATTTTGTTAGATTTTAACTGGACACCAAACCTTATATAGATTTAAACAACGTAAAATTTTGGTGATAATTTTCGGAAAAGTTTCTCTCTCGACGTATTAAATATATATGGTAACTTGGTCTTTTATATCCCAATTTTATGCGGTATTTATATGAAGGTCGGGCCCCTCTAGGTTTTAAAATCGCACGATATATATATAACCTGAAAAGGGGTCATATTTTTCTGATCACTTTCGGAAAAATTAGTCTCCTTTCCCCGTACATAACGCAATTGGATAGTACAAATCATACCCTTGTACGCCTGTTATCTGAAAGTACTGCAAACGTAGATGAAAATAATATTTTGCTAACCATGTTTGGAATTTTTCTTCATCTCCACGAATACATATCCGACCACCTATATATATATTTTATCGGAAAGTGCGAGCCCTCTAGATTCTTATTTTGTTAGATTATGAGTTGGAACTAAAAAATATTAATCTTTCAAAGAGGTAATATTTTGCTGATCATTTTCGGAAAAGTTAGTCTCATTTTTACGTAATGTGGTAATTAAATATAATATATTCCAACTTGATGTCGTTTTCATCAGAACGTGGGGTCACCCGACAAGAATTTAGTATTCTAATTTTAACAGATTTTAACATAGTACTAAGAATTATGTAGCATTAAGAAAAGGTAATATTTTTCTGATCATTTTAGAGAAAACAAGTCTCCTTTACCAAAACATATTGTAATTAAATGTTTGATACGGCACTTCTATATAGCTTTTATATGAAATTGGAGGCAATCTGTATGAATATAAAATTATTATTTTGTTAGATTTTTTCTTGGCAATAAAAGTTATATAGCTTTAAAAAAGGTAATATTTTTCTGACCACTTTCTGAAAAATAGTCTCCTTTCCACCTACGTAAGGTAATTAGATAGTACATATCCTAATCGTATCTGCCTCTTATCTGAAAGTAGGGACACAGTTGATCAATATAATATTTTTATGTTATTAAATTTTAACTTAACACGACAAGTTCTGTAGCTTTAAAAGACGTAATATTTAACACATCATTTTTCAGAAAAAAAATAATTTCCATACCTGATACATATGGTAATTAGATAGCACATATCTCTCATCTATATGCATTCTGTCTGAAAGTGGTGGCCCTCTAGATGAACATAATATTCCTATCTTGTTAGATTTTAACTCATATCTAAAACTTTTATAGCTTTAATAAGCTGATATTTTGTTAATCATTTTCGAAAAAAAAAAACATGTTCTTATTTCGCGGTACATATGGTTCTGAGATGCTAGATATCCCAATCTTATATGCCTTTGATCTTAAAGTGGAGACCATCTAGATGATAATAACATTCTTATTTTGTTACATTATAAATTGGCAAAAAAATTTATATAGCTTTAAATGGGGTAATATTTTTCTGATCATCTTCGGAAACATTAGTGTCCTTTCTCCCCTACATATAGTAATTAGATAACACATTCCCCATCTTTCTGTGGCTTTTAGCTAAAAGTCTGGACAATGTAGATGAATTTAATGCTCATATTTCGTTAGATTTTAACTACACACTTAAAGTTATCTAGCTTTCAAAAAGGTAATATTTTGCTGATTATTTTCGGAAAAATTTGTCCCTATCCCCGTACATATGATAAATAGATAATACTTATTCCACCTTCATGTTCTTTGCATCTGAAAGTAGGCACGCTGTATGTGAGTAAAATATTTTTATTTTGTTAGAGTTTAAGTTGGCACTTTTTAAAAATTTGAAAAAGTAATATTTTGTTGATCATTTTCAGTATAATTAGCCTCTTTTCCCCGTACATATGGTAATTAGATAACATATATCTCTGTTTCATATGCATTTTATTTGAAACTGGCAAAGCTCTAGAAGAACACAAAATTATTATTTTGTGAGATTTTAATTTTACACTTAAAGTTATAAACCTTTAAAGAAAGATATTATTTTGCATACCAGTTTAGAAACATTAGTACTTTATCCTGGTACACGTGGTAGTCAGATGTTACATATCCAAGTTTTAAATGGCTTTTATCTGAAAGTGGAGACCTTCTAGATGATAATAATATTCTTATTTTGTAAGATTTAAACGTTGCCCTTTAGTCATATAGGTCTAAAAAGGTAATATTTTGTTGATCATTTACGGAAACATTCGTCTTCTTTCACTGTATATATGATAATTAGATGATAAATATACAACCTTTATATGATTTTTACCTGAAAGTGGGGCCATCTGAATGAATATAATATTCTTATTTTGATAGATTTTAACTTCGTACTAAAACTTGTATAGCTTTAAAAGTGTTAATATATTGCTGATCATTTTCGGGAAAATAAGTCTCATTTTCCGGTACATAAGGTAGTTCTATATTGCATATCCAACCTTTATGTGACTTCTATCTAAAACCGGAGACCCTCTAGATGAATATAACATTATTATCTTGTTAGATTTTAACATGGCACTAAAAGTTATATAACTTTAAAAAATATATTATTTTGCTGATGCTCCCTACCGTTTCCCTTGGGTACTGGCTTCTAGAATAGTCCCTGAAGAAACAGTTGATAACAACTTGGTTCAGAGCTCATGTCCTGTTCAAGTCCAAATTGGCAGTAATTAAATAAAAAAGCGATATGACGTAAGTAGCCGCAGTATCTCGGAAACTCAAGTTTAATCCTACATACTTTTATACACACACTTGCGTCTATACGACTAACATGCTGACGATTCATAAGGATTCGCACAGAAACATATAAAAAAGAGAATATTACCTTGAGCGAATTTTCTGAATATATATAGCATGCTTACTTGAGCGAAAGACGCACACACTTGAGAGAAATAAAACACTTAATATCACGAATATATATCACGACCTACTACATTCTCAGCGTTTTCATCTACCACATATATGGTAGATGAAAACGCTGAGAATGTAGCTCTTCAGTTATTTTTGTTATCGTATTCACTAAATCACTATTCACGTTTATGTTGTGCTTGCACTGCGAAATAGGGACAATGAGTGTGGGGATTGGAGGGAAACTAACATCGACGAGGCTCTGGAACTCTAAAAATGAAGCACTTTATAAAATTACGTAAGCAACACTTCGTCCACTTTTCCAGTTGATGCTGTAATTATGATTCCACAAAAACTTAATACTTCCTCATAACCATTACACACTAACACGTAAGTGAGTTCGGTTGCCGTAGACTTTTCGTTCCTCCTTCTCTCAATACCAAGCGCCAACTCCCCGCTTCTACGAACACTTGGGAAAATCCAGATTTTCCTATCTCTGATTGGCAGTGTATTTTAAAATTTAACAAGAGAAATACAGAAGTTTATATATTCATACATGATACAAATACAGTTGTGGTATATTTAATAGCTCTGGCAACACGTGTTTTAACATCGTGGGAGCAGTAAACTGGAGATTGTAATTAAATAAATGTTGCAGACCAACTTTAAGAATTCAGTCCATAACTAATGGAATTTTTATCTCATAGTTCGATACAAAACAGTTTAATAAAAAAAAGAGTGCACATTGGCAAATGTGGAGATTAAACATTCTGTCTGCAATTCATACATACTATGCGAACTGTTCCCATGATAGTTAAGATAAGAAACGTTAGTGCGTGGGACTGCAATGGTCGACGAGTACCTGCTTGCAATGTAACGATTTCGTGTCTAAAAAGATCACCAAGTGTTAATAATTATTGATATAAAGAGTATATTCAAAACAGTTTCAGTAGCGAAAATTATGAGTTGGTAACTTCACTTAAGGAAAGAAAAAGTTGCTGTTTGAAAGCACTCTGCTAGTGAGATACAGTAAGCGTCTGGTTCAGAAAGAGTGGTTTCTTTGTATTATCGACGCCGACAAGAAGTCTGGGAAGACCTGCAAGCAAAGAGAAAACAGAGTATCTCTTCAGCTCGAAAGCGTTCATAGCGAAGCAAGAAAAATAACTTCTACTTTTGCGTCAATAAAATAATAATTTTGCATAATGATTAAGCGAAAAACAGTATGTCCAAACAGTGCGATGTTGTGGCAATGCTAACGGTGTTGCAGATCACTTTCTGAAAAGTTAGTCTCCTTTCGCCGTACTTATGGTAATTAGGTAATATATATGCCACATTTATATGCATTTTATATCAATGCGGCAAATATGTACTGTAGCTTTAAAACAGATAAAAGTTTGCTGATAACATTCGGAAAAACCTCTTTCTTTCTCTGTACAGAAGGTAAGTTGATAATAAATATCCTAGCTTAACAAGCTTTTTAACTGAAAGTGAGAAATATATAGCTGAAAATAGTATTCTCATCTTGTTAGATTTTAACTTCCTACTAAATGTAATACTGCTTTAAAACAGGTAATTGTTCGCTAATTATTTTCGGAAAAATTACAACGATAACGTTGTAATTTATTTTGTAATTAATTTATAATTTATTTGCAAATGTGCTTAAAATATACCTGTACCAGCTATTATGAATATGGATCAGAGGCGAACTGTGTGAGCAGTTATTTGTAATGGAAAGAAATATGTGTTAATCTTATTTTCGATTGTCATTTTTTATTCCGTTGCTATGGTGATGTGTAATGTAATAAGTGGTAATATCCGACATGTTGTGTAAAGGTATCAGTTAATGAATAGAATTATTCGTAAGTTTTAATAATTAAATAATATAAAAGCAAATAGTTATATTGACTTGTCTTATTACATATTGAATCAGGTAGTTTAATGGTGCTACGTGAACCTATTCTAGTTAATATATTTGTGTGTTAAAAGTAAATAAGCTGCATATATGAAAACGTAACACTTCTATATGCAATGGAATAATTTATTGTTCCTTAAATAATGGTGCCTTTCAACCGCAGGACCCTGTGTATGTCTTGAAGTTAAGTAAAGACGGGGTATTGAAAATTTGTAATAAGACGTATGAATCTTCAGTTTACATATTTACGCAGTGGTCGAAAAATGGAACGTAAAATAAATATGGCAAGTGAACAAAATAATGATCAAGTACTGTCAGACAATACTCAAGAATTCATGTCTCAATCTGTGGATAATAATCAGATTTTGCAAATGTTTAAGCAATTAACACAACAAATCAATGATCTTAAGCAAGATCAAACACAGAAGTTTGAATATTTTCAGCAAAGTCAATCGCAACAAATCAATGATCTTAAACACGATCAAACTCAACAAATTAGCGATCTCAAGGAGGACCTTAAAAATAGGTTAAATCAGCAAACTTTAGACTTTGAAGAGGAGTTTGAACAGTTACAACATTGTCATGAAAATAAACTGAAAGCTATTCAACAAGAATTTGTGCGTATGAGTCAGAGTATTGTGACTAAATTTGAAAAATATGAAGAAAAACTGGAAGAAGTTGAACATAAGATCGGTGAATTTCAAGATTCCATAAATGGATTAGAATCTATGGTATGCGTACATGAAACTCACATCAAGCGACTACAAGAAGAACTCAAATAGAAATGTGTTCCTGAAAGTACGTCCCAAGAAGATGGACCTAGTCATATAATACACCCGGTGTCTACTGATCGTCATCCTAATCACCAGCGTCGCCAAGTGTTGGAAAACAACAACTCTACCAGTGGTGAAGAGGATAGCGCTGATTTTGAGAGAAGAGTGAGACCGCCATCTAGACGTAATTTCAATAGGCAGGCGAAAACAGTCACAGGTAAATTTATAAAATTCAGTGAGGTTAAGTCCCTTACTAAATTTAGTGGTGTGCCTGAAGGTATTCCTGCAAGATCATTTCTCGAAAAATTCGAAGATGAATGTGAACTTATTGGTGTAGATAAGTCACAATATTTAAAATTACTGCCTCACGTGTTGTCACCGCCTTGTTCAACTTGGTTCAAGGCTATTAGGGGTAATTTAAGTACTTATTCTGACTTTGCTCTCTTGTCGAACTATGAGAATGATTTTATGATTGCAAATAGAGATGCCGTTTTAAGAACGAAAAATTATTCTCCAAAACATCATGGTAGCATTACTGAATTTGTAGTTTCTACTTATAATGAATTAAGATCCTTAAACCCAACTTATCCCGAATCACGTATAACAGCTTCTATTAGGATTTTGCTTCCTTTTAGATTACAGTAACTGTTGATGTCAGCACAATGTATTAATTTCAACCATCTGATCATGTTAATTCAAAATTACCAAAGTCAATCTGTAATGCATAATAGTCACAATAGAATTCAAGATAGGGGGCAGAACAATTCTCGACGTAATCCAATTCAGTATGCAGCAGTTCGTAATATCAGTGTGCAACCTGTTAATAATGTTAATGTACGTAGTTTCAATAAAAGGAGAAATGGTTGTAATACTACCGGTAATCAGACTCAATCTAATTACAGAAATCAAGCTGGAAACCTTAGAAATTTGAGGAATGGCAACCGGAATTTCAACAGAAATAATAATTATTGTAGATTTTCACCTAATCGCTTTGCAGATGGCATGAGTTTTGTAAGCAGAAATCCAAATAATGTAAATATGCCTATTCGGCAAGGTAGTACTACAGATTGCGGGATACAATGTGATTTAAACGAAGATGTAAGACAACATAATTTAAACTAGAATATGCTGATATGGGAGGGGTTGAAACCATATCAGCATCATGTACTTCTCATCAACTTTCAGATTATGAAACTGATTTAAAGTTTTTTGATACAAATGTCTCTTACCAATACATACCCGTGGCCAATTGCTCATGGAGATTTGACGATGATGTGGAATTAAACCCAGATATTATTGATAAAGATTTTGTCTTTTGAAAATCATTCTGTACAGCGAGAATTAGTATAACAGTTAATGATGTTGGCTTTTCCGCTTTAATAGATAGAGGAGCTACAGTGTCACTGTTATCTTATACTTTTTGGCGAGAAATCACTAAAGATTTCTCAAATCCCAGATTACAGAAAATAGATAACTTGTTCCTGGTGGATTATACGGGAAAACATAAAAAGAAAGTATTGGGCAAAACACAAGTAGAAATATAATGTAATTCATTGAATGTGACTTTGTGTTATTTTGTCTTTAAGATTTACATTTGGTTACTTCAATAATTCGAGAACTTATTATTATCAGATTTGCTGTAAGTTTCTTTTTATAATGTTAATTAAGAATTTGTTAATTTATATTTCTTGTCAAAAAAAAGAGAAAGAAAGAAAGAAAATTTATTTCATTGCTTCTTGATCCTACTGATGTTAGTGATTATAAAGATTTGATTTATACTTAGTGGTGCTTACAAAAGGTTACTTAGTACCCTGAAAAAAATTGTTATATAATTTTAAAATCTAAATAGCCACATTAATATTAATGTTAAATTGACACTTTTATTATATTGATATGATGTGAAAATATGTAAAATAAAATGTGTTGTTACAATATAATATAATGTAAAATATTTATATTGATGTGATGTCAAAAATTTAAGGGCTATTCGAAAAGTAAGTCAACTTTGATTTTATATCCAGGGTTCTTTCCTACGAAGTTATACTACTACGGAATTCCGCCTTCGAGCACCATTTACAACAATAACGTTGTAATTTATTTTGTAATTAATTTATAATTTATTCGTAAATGTGCTTAAAATATACCTGTACCAGCTATTATGAATATGGATCAGAGGCGAACTGTGTGAGCAGTTATTTGTAATGGAAAGAAATATGTGTTAATCTTATTTTCGATTGTCATTTTTTATACCGTTGCTATGGTGATGTGTAATGTAATAAGTGGTAATATCCGACATGTTGTGTAAAGGAATCAGTTAACGAATAGAATTATTCGTAAGTTTTAATAATTAAATAATATAAAAGCAAATAGTTATATTGACTTATCTTATTACATATTGAACCAGGTAGTTTAATGGTGTTACGTGAACCTATTCTAGTTAATATATTTGTGTGTTAAAAGTAAATAAGCTGCATATATGAAAACGTAACACTTCTATATGCAATGGAGTAATTTATTGTTCCTTAAAAAATTAGTCTCCTTTCCCGTAGGAATGGTAATAAGATACATATCTCACCTTTATGTCCTTTATATTTCTGGGACCTACTACATGAATGAAATATTATTGTTTTGATGGATTTTAACTGGGCACTAAAAGTTTTATAGCTTTAAAGGAGGTATTATTTTGGTGATCATTTCCTGTACATATGGTTATTAGATAATACATATACCACATTTATTTGCTTTTTATCTAAAAGTGGGGTTCCCTAGATGAATAAAATATTCTTATGTTGTTAGATTTTGATTTGGAATTAAAACTTATATAGCTTTAGAAGAGGTAATATTTTTCTAATCTTTCTGGAAAAATTATTCTCCTTTCCCAATTCATGTTTTATTTAGATAACACATATCTAAGCTTTGCTTGCTTTTTGCTTGAAATTGGGGCCTATCTACATGAAGTTAATATTCTTGTTATGTTAGGTTTTAACTTGACACTAAAAGTTATAGAGCTCTAAGAGAAGTAATATTTTGCTGATTATCTTCGGAAAATTTAGTCTCTTTCCTCGTACATATGGTAATTAGGTAACACATATCACACCTTTATATGTCCTTTATCGTTAAGGTGGGACCCCCTAGTTGAATATAATGTTCTTATGTTGTTAGATATTAAATTGGCACTAAAAGTTATGTAGCTTTAAAAGAGGTAAGATTTTGCTGATCGTTTTCGGAAAAAATACTCTTCTTTCCCCGTACACTCATATCCAAAATAATTGTCGCATATCTATAACTGTCTTGTTGTAAGAATATAATCTGATAATGATTCTGCAGGATATTATTAATACTGATGCTATTTGTATAATCGGGATATGTATATTTTTTGTAAATTTCAATTAACATAATTATATATACGAAAATTAGACTGAGTAAAACAACGCTGCTAAATGAACAAAAAAATTATTTTCGTTTTACAGTTCTTATTTACTGTTCTTCTGAAGTGAAATTTGTCACATACATGCCTTTACCTATTGTACATATACTAAGGAGTACAGGGAGAATTCGTTATCAAATTACTTTCCTACAAAAACATATCTATAGACATGCTACAATAATTTCGGACATGAGTGTACATAAGATAATTAGATAGTACATAATTCACGTTTATATCTTTTATCTGAAAGTTGAAACCCCGCAGATGAATATAAATTTATTGTTTTCATACAGTTTAACATAGCACAAAATGTTAAATAGCTGAAAAGAAGGTAATATTTTTTGATCACCTTCTAAAAATTAAGTCTTTTTCGCTGTACATATGGTAATTATATAATACAATACCACACTTACGATTTTATGTGAAGGTGGGCACCCTCTACATGAATATAATATTGTTGTTCTGATAGATTTTAAACTCTCACTAAAAGTTATATAGTTAAGGTTATTAAATATTAAATATCCCATATTTAGGTGCCTTTTATTTGAGAGCGGTGTCCTCTAGACGAATATAATATTTTTATTTTGTTACATTTAAACTTGGTACTAAGGGTTATATAGCTTTAAAAGAGATAAAATTTGCTGACCATTTCAGGAAAATTTAATCTCCTGAAACGGTAAATAGATAGTAGTTTTTTCCACATTTCTATGATTTTTATCGGGACACGGAGTCCTCTATATAAATATGATATTCTTACTTTGTTAGATTTTGATTTGGCACTAACAGTTTTATAGCTTTGATATTTTGGTCATATTTTGCTCTTCGTTTTCGGAAAAAGTAGTCTTCTTTCCCGGCATATGGTAATTAGATGCTACATACGGCAATTTTATATGTCTTTTATCTTTAAGTGGGGACCATCTAGATGATAATAATAATCGTATTTTGTTAGATTTTAAATTGGCACAAAAAGTTGTATAGCTTTAAAAAGGTAATATTTTTCTGATTATTTTCGGAAACATAGTCTCCTTTCCCCATTACGTACAATAATAAGATAAGATATTTCCCATCTTTGTGTGGGTTTCGAATACAAGTATGGACATTCTATAAGAATATAATATTCATTGTTTGTTAGATTCGAACTCCACGATAAAAGTTATATAGCTTGAAAGGAGGTAGTATTTTGCTGGTCTTTTTCGAAAAAAAATAATCTCTTTCCAAGTATATTTGGTAAATAGATAGTACTTATTCCACATTTATGTGTTTTTCTCTGAACGTTGCGACCTCTATGTGAATATAATATTTCTATTTTGTTAGAGTTAATTTGGCATTATAATTATATAATGTGAACACAAAATTATTATTTCTTTTAGATTTCAACTTTGCACTAATAGTTATATACCTTTAAAAAGTATAATATTTTGTAGCTCATTTATGAAAAAGTAAGTCTTTTTTCGTACATATGGTAATTAGATTTCACATATCCCAGTTTTATATGAATTTATATCTGAAAGTGGGGACCCTCTAGATGATAATAATATTATTATTTTGTTAGATTTAAACTCGAAACTAAAAGTTAGATTAAAGAAGGCAATATTTTTCTGATCATTTTCGGAAAAATTAGTCTCCTTTCCCCGTACATATGGTAATTAGATAATGGAACCCTATTTTATATGCGTAATATATGAAAGTTGGGGACGCTCTAGATGAATAGAGAATTATATTTTTTAGATTTTAACTTTGCCCTTAAAGTTATATTTTTTATCATTTTCGGAAAGTTTAGTCTTCTTTCCTTGTACGTATGACAATTAGATAATTAGATGAAAATAATATTCTCATTTTGCTAGATTTTAACTTTGCACTGACCGTTATATTGCTGGCCGTTTTCGGAAAGATTAGTCTCGTTCCCCAAACATATGTTAATTGGATAACATATATATCACACTTTAAAAAGAGACACACAAATACAGAAACACTAGATGAAATACAAAATAATAAGCTACATAGTGTAGATAAGTAGGAAAAACACGAATAGGATATTTTGCATATAAACAGAAAAATTGTTGTGATTGATGTGATCAGTGCGCGAGCCTAAGGATATTCTCTGCAATGTTTTCGGTCGAAAGAGAGGAAATACTTTTGATGGACATGTTTGTGTTATATATGTGTCTGTGCACGACGTCTCCTAGACAAAAATGGTGAAATCCGTTGAAAATAGGCTTAGTGATTATCTTATTATAAAGAAATAAAAAAACTATAGAACATTATAATTCCGACATAGTATTCTAACAATGAAATCAACAGCAACAGAAATTCGTTAAAAACGAATATTTAAACTTTTTTTAAATATTAATATCATCAATACTTCTTTATTACTGATAAGAATTATTTTATTTTCTTGAGCACGTTGATGCACATAGATATACACGATATGATCTAATGGAATCTTCAAGCAGCGTTCCCAGTGTTCAATCTCCATCAGTTAATTCAGTGGAATCAGGTGAAACCGATAACCCCGGCAATGACTTGGACTTTAGCACTGGCAGGCCTGCCAGAGACCCCTTTTCAGCCACTCCTAGATCTGCGAAGGTGTTACCTTGTCCCCATTGTGGAAAGCGTTGTGTGAATGCAAGAGGATTAGTCATTCATATAGGTAAAAGAGCATCCGATCCTAAACGCAGAAAAGGATTGTCTTCATATCAATAATAATAGCTTTCCTCACTGTAGAGCCACAAATGTTAGCACCATTAACTGCAATGGTAACACACAGGATTTAACGTTATCTAACTTGGGTAAACTGTTGACGTCATTAAGATCCTCTACACACATTCTAAGACGTGTCCCTCGTGGTGCTCGAACTGAGGTTACCGATGCATTTTCCAAGTTATTACAGCAAGTAGCTATTTAAAATGGAGAAAGAGAATGGATCAACTAGTTTGTATTTCCATTTCTAGCACTAACTGCTCCCAAATAATCCGAGAGTGTAAAGAGCCTTACCTCATTGGTAAAACAAAGAGTTCGTATTTGGGATAATATAGGTATTGACGCCTTAACCTTACAATCGCCAAAGATCAAGAAATCTATACCTAAAAATAATGTGTCAAATCTGAAAATTATTGAAAACAAACTAGCCGATGCTAATATCCGAGGAGCAGCCCGTTTGCTAATGTCAGATGATACAATAGCAGCCCCTGACACTTCAGTGTTTGAGACGTTGTTGGAGAAACATCCAGCCCACCCTGGAACACTTACTTCACCGAATCTTCCAAAAGATGAAAACAGGGTTCAAGGAGTTTCAATAAACGAAATTAAAAATGCTATACACTGTTTTCTCTCTGGCAGCTTGGGAGATCTAGATGGTCTTCGCCCTTAGATTCTCAAAGATCTTTTATCTTGCCAAATACTCGAATCGAAGGAAAAGCTATTAAAATAACTTTGTGATCTGTTGAATCTAATTATTTCGGGGAAAATGCCTTTAGAAGTTCGATCTTTGTTTTTTCGGAGCCAGACTTATCGTTCTTAAAAAGAAATGTGGTGGAATCAGACCTACCGACATAGGGAATATTTGGAGCAGAATATCAGCCAAAATTATATGCTTCAGAATACGAGAGCCTGTTAAGAACTTTTTGTCTCCCGATCAACTTGGAGCTCGTATTCCCAACAGAGTCGAAGCAGTCGTTCATGCAACCAAGGTATATTTCTCCCCCACACACAGCGCTCCAAAGGCTATCGTAAAGCTGGATTTTCGCAACGGTTTTAATGAACTTCGCCGTTACTCCACGCTTACTGAGGTATTGAAATATTTTCCCGCAATATATCCATATGTTCACCATTGTTACGCTCAACTCAGTAACCTATTCTTAGGCCAAGACCTATTTCATCCCAGAGAGGAGTACAACAAGGTTATCCCTTGGGCCCAGCACTTTTTGCCATAACAATACATTCTTTAGTACATTCGATTAATACTGAACTAAACATCTGGTATTTGGATGATGGGACTATTGCTGACAAACCTGAGGCAGTCCTTTCAACGTTAACACATATAAATGAGAAAGCATCAGCTCTTGGCTTACATTTGAATTTCTCAAAATGCGAAGTTGGTTTTCTTGGAATAGATGAAGTCACATCCGACCAATTATTCAGAAGATTTGGAGAAGTTGCCCCAGGTATACGTCTCCTAAGCAAACAGGATGCTTGTCTTCTAGGTTCTGCTCTCACAAAGGAAGCATTTACAACTGTGCAATCAAAGATAATATCCAAATTAGAATATTTTCTGTCTCGTCTTGACTCGATTTCAGCACACGGAGCTTTTTCTCTTCTACGTGCTTCATTGTCAATCCCTCGCCTAAACTGCTTTCTACGGTGCTTTCCATCTTGGAATGACACTCCACTGCTGTATAAATATGATCATATCCTCAAAATGGGTCTGGAGTCAATTTTGAACTGCTCGTTAAGTGACGAATCTTGAATGCAAGCATCCTTACCTGTTGGATTAGGAGGCCTTGGTATCACTGTTCAACAAATTTTGATCGAAAGTATGTAAATTCTTTGAAATTGCGATTTTTACATTCATTTAAGCATAATATGAAAGGAAATGACAATAGAAAAATTTTCTTAGCTCAGGTTGTGAAAAAACCGCTTTTGTACAACAGTAGCTGTATATATACAAATGTATTAATATTTATAGAACATTTAAGCAAAATTCTTGTAAAAACCTACATTTCACTTTTTTTTATCTATTTCACTGTGGTGTGATAATCTGGGGAGTTAAGAAGTACCCTAACCTATAGCTTTCTATACCCTTGTGCTTCCTTTTTCAAAATTGCGCAAATACCAGTTTCACAGTGATACAGAAAATAAAGTAACCGTGGTCAAGTTAAACATTAACAATTCCGTAATAAAAATCAGTATTAACATCAAAACATGAAAAATATGTACAAATACCTTTTTGTGCAAGAACTACACTGCAATGTAGACAAAAGTTTCAAGTGATCCCTTGTACAGGATTATGTTTATTTTATTTTGAGCGTCTTCGCTTGGCTTGCCTTTTGCAAGTTACATCTGGAGCATCCCTTGCAATAGTCCAACAGTAGTCGGCCAATATGTTAGAACTCCACTTTCCCTCATATCTCTTCTCCATGGCTGCAATATCTTGATGGAAACGCTCACCATGTTCGTCACTTACTGCTCCACAATCTTCGGGAAAGAAGTCTAGATGTGAATGAAGAAAGTGGAGTTTCAGAGACATATTGCAACCAAGATTTTCGTAGCACAATAACAACTTTGCTACCAGTTGTTTGTAATTTGTTGCTCGGTGTCTTCCCAAGAACTGTGAACAAACACTCTTCAAGCTTTCAAACGCAGCTTTCTCCTCACCTTGGAGAATTTCGTCGAACTTGTGATCTTTGAATAGTTGCCTAATCTGTGGCCCTATGAAAACACCCTCTTTAACTTTGGCATCACTTAATCCAGGGAATTGTCCTCTTAGGTACTTATAGGCCTCATCCTCTTGGTTCATGCTCTTAACAAAACTTTTCATAAGACCTAATTTAATATGTAGAGGGGGAAGCAAAATTCGGTTACGATCTACCAGTGGTTCATGCTGCACATTTTTCACTCCCGGCTGAAGAGTTTCTCTGGTACTCCAATCACTTTTGCGGTAACGAGATCCACGATCTCTACTGTCCCATTCACATATAAAGCAACAATACTTTGTATACCCTAACTGCATACCTAGCAACAGTGCTATTACTTTAAGGTCACCACAAATGAGCCACTGAAAATCGTAATATTTAATGGCTTGAAGTAAACGTTTCAAGTTTTCATAAGATTCCTTCATATGAACTGCGTAACCTACAGGAATTGAAGGAAGTTCATTTCCAATATGCAAAAGCACTGCCTTTAAACTCACCTTGGACGAATCTATAGAGCCTCCACTCCGTAGGTTTGTAATTAATTTTAAGTGCCCTCGTGAGACCATTTAGATCTGTACATGCCGCAAGTGTGTCTTCCATAGTAAAAAATGAACATCTTCTCCCTATTCCGATACACTGAAATATTTACTTTTACCTGCAATAAATTCCATTGCTTTAAGCGTGACGCTAAAATTTCGGCTTTGCTTTTCGAGAGGTCCAAGTCTCTGATTAGATCACTTAGTTCCTCTTGAGTAAGTCTATGTGGTTCACATGGAGGTTCTTCTACAACAAACGTAGGGTCCTTCGAAGTACTTGATTCAGGAGCTTCAACTTCTTGATCATCATCAGAAAAAAGGTCGTATTCTTTAGGTGGGTCAGGAACAGGTAGTCCTTCTCCATGTGGAACAGGGCGCATTGCAGAAGGAATGTTAGGATAAATCAAGGCCCGCTTCTTCTTCGTGGAAATTCCCTTCTTGACGGAAGGAACCATACAAAAATAACAGTCTCTGATGTGGTCGCTTGGCCCCCTCCAAATCATGGGCACTGCAAAAGGCATTGAGAGACCCTTCCCATTAATCCAATTTCTTAGATTGCTGGCACAAGTGTTACACACAATGTGGGGTGCCCAAAATTTATCTTGGCCTCCAATTTTACAACCAAAGTAATATTGATAGGCTTTTCTTATTAGTGGTGTTATAGTCTGCTTTTGTGAGGAAAATGTCACTTCCCCACACACGTAGCAGAAGCTATCCGCACTGTTTACACAATTTCGCGGCATTTTTGTTTATTGATATCCTCAAAATGTCACTTGAAATTGTTCCGACAACTATTTAAAAATATACATTCGAAATACCAGTATTTTTGCGTACTTGTAGTTGTATTTTTATGTCCTGAACTACACAAACGTCATACCCAAAACGCTGATAACTGCACTAAACCTGTCTTTTCTAACAATAGCAGAACACTACTGAGATAAGGAACACAATGAAACCAAGCGTTCATATAGTTTCTCCAGTGTTGCCAGATCAGTGTAACATTTTACCCCAAACAAAGCGAATATATTTATTTTTAAAGCGTTATTATTAGATATGCCTGTAAAACGAAAAGTAGAGCTAATATTTGAAAATAACTTTCAAATTCGTGATCAGCACCACACAATCAATAAGAATTAGCTGATTTTGTTCAATTTACATTTTCGTTGTTGAACAGCGTATTCGACGAACCGTTGATATGGCAATTCCTACCTTTTTAGCGTCCTACCACGGATCCCTTCGTTTAATCGAGGCTCTCCTTCCTCAAGGCTACCACCTGGACCCAGATGGGATAGTTGAAGAAGGCTCTACCAAATTGATAAATATAACAGATACGGACCTTCCAGAAATCAGCAAAAGAGATTCTCAGGCATCTTGGTGCACACCAATAGCAGTACATTTCCATAAACTTCTTTTACAATCCGTTGGTGTTCCAGAGGATAAAGCTAGACTTCTTGCTGCGTCATCTCCCCATGCTTGTGCATGGTTAAATGCGTTACCTTCTCCCCAATTAGGTCTTCGCATGTCTAATGTAACCTTTCAAATCACAGTAGCCCTAAGAGCAGGTTCAGCTGTTTGTGAGCGACATCGCTGTCCATGTTGAGGTGATCAAGTTACACAACGCGGCCTGCATGGCCTCTCATGCATGAAGATGATAGGCAGAAACACCAGACATTCGTCTGTTAATGGCATCATTTTGCGAGCCCTCACGACGGCAGGAATTCCTTCGATTCGTGAACTGTCAGGCTGTTGTCGTTCCGATGGTAAACGACCTGATGGCACGACATTAATACCTTGGATGAGAGGCAAATCTCTAGTATGGTATTTTACATGTTCGGACACATTCACCCATTCAAGCCTCCCATTGACCGTTCTGAATGCTGGAGAAGTTGCTAAATGTAGAGAGGCATGAAAGGAAAGGAAATACAATAATCTCCTCGATAAATTTATATTTGCTCCAATAGCTATCGAGACCAGTGGAGCATGGGGTTCTAGAAGCCTTGATTTTATCAGAGAGGTAGGCAGACGCATATTTATCGTTTCTGGAGATGTTCTTTCAGCATCCTTCTTATTCCAACGTATATCCATTGAGGTCCAACGTGGCAACGTTTCGTCAGTTCTTGGTACGTTGCCGCCTGGAAGGGAAGTGGAGGAGGTGTTTCTTCTCTAGTACAACAGAAACAAGAGAAAAATAGAATATTAATAATAATATATCAACGTTCAGAGAAATTTAACAGTATTTTAGGTTTAAACTTTAAATGTTGATCCATCCACCTGTAACATAATATTTATTCAAATTGCGTTTGCTCCTTAGAAATCATGTTTAAATTTCATTGTTGTTATTGTTATAAAATATTAATATAAAATGAAGCATTAAAATGCATTGTAGAGATCATCATGTGTATTTTGACATTATTGTTTCCTGTATTTCCTGTTATTGTTTCGTTTATCGGCTTTCACATGCTTTTCTGTTATTGTTTCGTGTATTTTCTGTGTATATAGGAGAATACCCTGTATATTTTCAAATTCACTATCCTAAGCAGTATACTAAATATATATTATTGTTATCACACTTTTATGTACATTTTATTTGGATGTGGAGACTTTCTACATGAATTTAATGTTCTTGTTTTGTTAGATTTTAACGTGACACTAAAAGTTACACAGCCTTAAATGAGATAATATTTTCTGATCATTTTCGGAAAAATTAATGTCCCTTTCCTGTACATATAGTAATTAGGTAACGCATATGCCACATTCTACGCTTTTTATTTGAAAGTGGGGACACTTTAGATTAATAAAATATTCTTATGTTGTTAGATTTTGATTTGGAATTAAACCTTATGTAGCTTTAGAAGAGGAAATTTTTTCTGATCATTTTCGTAAAAATTAGTTTCATTTCCCCGTACATAAGGTAATTAGATAGTACATATCCTGCCCTTATGTTCCCATTATCTGACAATGGTGGCTCTTATGACTAACATATGATTTTGTTTTAGATTTTAGCGTGGAGTAAAATTTATATAGTTTAAAAATGTTCTATTTAGTGATCATTTACTGAAAAATTAGTCTCCTTCACCGTACATATGGAAATTAGGTAAAACATATTTCACCTTTATATGCAATTTATATGTATGCTGATACAGTGTAGAAGAATATAATATTCTTATTTTGTTAGTTTTAACTTTGCACTAAACGTTATCTAGCTTTAAACGAGGTAATATTTTCCTGATCATTTTCGAAAAAAGTAGTCTCCTTTCCCCGTATATATGGTAATTAGATAAATATCCCAGCGTTATGTGCTTTTCATTTTAAACTGGGGACTGTCTACATGAATTTAATATTATTGTTTAGTTAGATTTTAAAATGATATTAAATGTTTTATAGCTTTAAATGAGGTAATAATTTGCTGATTATTTTCGAATAAATTAATGTCTCTTTCCTGTGCATAGATAAATAGGAAATACATATACCACCCTTATGTGCTTTTTATCTGAATGTTGGGAATCCTTTAGATTAATATAATATATTTATTCTTTTAGATTTTATCTGGACACTAAAAGTTATATAGCATTGAATGATGTAATATTACGGTGATCATTTTCGGAAAATTTGGTCTCTTTTCCTGGAACGTATGGTAATTAGATAACACATATCACATCTTTATATTCCCTTTGTCTGAAAGTGGGGACCATGTCGATGAATATAATATTCTTATGTAATTAGACTTTAAATTGGTACTTAAAATTATGTAGCTTTAAATTGGTAAGATTTTGCTGATCATTTTCGGAAAAATTATTCTTTTTTCTCCGTTCATAAGGGAATTAGATGACGTATATATGACTTTTATAAGGATTTTTTCTGAAACTTAAGACGCGGGAGATTAATATAAAATAACTATTTTCTTAGATTTTAACTTGACACTAAAAGTTATGTAGCTTCAAAAGAGGTAATACTTTGTTGGCAATACTTCGTTAGAATTTAGCTTTGCACTTAAAGTTATATAGCCCTAAAGAAGGTAATATTTTCTTACCGTTTTCGGAAAATTTAGTCTTCTTTCCCTGTGCATATTACAACGATACGTTGTATATACTTATATTTTTGGGGCAATGAGTATTTCTTTATACGTACTAACCCAGGTTATTATGAAGAAGAAGTTAGTTAAAAATAATATAATTGTCAAATATACAGAAAAGGATATTCATATGTTAAATAATGAAATTGTCAATATCCGGTTGGCAGGCAACCAGATAAATAATATATAAATAAATAAAAAATAGAATCAAATAGAAACGAAGTGTGAGTTTTATTTAATCTGGCTCAGTAATAAAGAACCAGTGTCCTGATTAATCGTGGTAAATGGTACAAGAAACCCGGGAATGAGAAGGAACGTTTTTGAAGTTTAGTAGAAAACGATTCAAATTGAGCCAGATATTAATTATATTTTATGAATGACACAGATGGTGAAACGATGAATAGCCAACCAATAAATTCATCCAATATGTTGGATATATTGGAAATTTTGAAGGAAATGTCCCGACATCAAGCAGAACAATTTGCTCAATTGAATCAGCAACAAGCAGAACAATTCGCTAAATTGAATCAGAAGTTAGAAAAGCTAGATCAAAAGGCGGATCAGCAAGCCCAACATGTTGATGACTGTATAGAACAACTGCAACAGCATAATATTGGATTACAACTGCAGCTGCAACAGATGAATCTGGTGATAAACAAGACAGTATATAGACTACCTGAATCTTTAGGCAATATAGAAACCGAGGAAAAAGTAAGCTGTGAATCTACACTGGTAGAATTTGCGAAGTCTTCACGGAAACACACTGCCGTGTTGATTGGAACAGATTATTCTTACTTTTCTCTTCAGGCGAGAACTATTGATTGTTTTATGGGCGTAGCGTATAATGAAGATTCGGATACGTATCAGTTTGCTGCAAGTTACGATCATCCTCATCTTGCAAACGCTATTGATTGCTTGAATTCACAATATATTCAACATGATATCAATTCTATGGTTCATCTAGCAGAAGACAAGTTGATTCCAATATTCGTGAGACGCAGAAAGAAAACATGTGTTCCTCTTGGTGCTTGTGTTGATTGGTCGAGTGAATTAAATCTGTCGAATTGTTCATTCAACGAAAGAACTAGAATTATGTTAGCAAACAATTCGATGATGCTTTCACAAAGCGTGATACAGTGCGTTGATTTCCATCATATAAGTGTGATGTTGCAAAGTTTTCAAAATTAGTCAATGGTTCAATACAGTACTAGCTTGCATCAAACTAACCTTCAAAATCCAGTTCAAAGTATTCATGTGAGGTTGAAGTGTGATCCCAATGAGCAAGATGATGTTAAATACGTGTGCACCGGTGATACAGCTGAACCTAACCCCAGAAGAAATAAAACCCGTGGAAGGACAAAGTACCGTGAACATTATGGAAAGAAGAAGTACAGATATGTTAGGAGACATGACATCTTGTCACCATTAAAACGAAGAAGAACTAAACCTAATTTTACCGGTAAAGTAACCAAGCCTAATCCTAGTGAAAATGATTGTGTATCCGAACCTAATTTTGTCGGTAACAGGACGCAACTTAATTGTAGGAAAAATAATACGATTTATCAGAAACGTTGGGCAGATGGCAGGAACTATGATAAGAAAAGTAAGAAACGTAAAACTATGGAAGTGACTAACGTGCAATGCTGTGTTTTGTGTTTGTGACTATCAGTGTACCATGACTGAATTTGTTGGATATGTAACTTAGATTGGAGTTGCGGCGTCTGAAGGGACCGTACTCAATTGATTTTGCTTTAAATAACGTTATGACTCTGTTTGTTATTCGTACTTTATTTGAGTTCTATAAAGTTAATGTCAATGATACATAAGAGATAGCATTTTTGCTTCAAAAGGATAAAACTAAGAGTTGTGGAAATGTATAACGCATAATGCTATGTTTTAATTTAAGACATCGAATCTTTAAATTTTTATTTAAGATGACAATTTCTTTATTCATATTATATATATATTTTAAATGCAATAATAATCGCTTTATTTGAGTTCCATGTTACGGGAATACATTTGAAAGTATTTTCGTAATGCGAAAATATATATTGAAGATAATTCTTATGCTATGTCCTGATTATTATCGATAATTCAATCTCGATTTATATTTTGTTTAATTATATGTTATATTTGATCATTTTGGTGTTCAAAGAACAACTATATGAATATCACATACATCTTTTTCAAAACCTTCTTGATGCCCAAGTAAATAATTATTTGATTGTAACAAAGCATGTAATGGCCCCGAAAAGGAATCAAACAACTCGTAAAAGCATTTAATGGACCCGAAAAAGGACTTAAATAACTTCTTAATCTAATTTCGAATACGCCTCATCGTCGATGAAACGTATAAATATATGAAGATGATAATAAAGTTTAAAATAAATATGATAAATAAATATGATAATGATATTGTTATAGAATTAAATATGATATATATATGTATAATTATATGAATTGTATTTCTTATATATACAAGGTGCATTTGAAAACTCGAATGATTCACATGTATATAAACGGTCCAGAATTTTTTCCTTTTCATAAAAGTTAATGAATAAAAAGGAAATTCCGTTTGGGCGTCATTATATACAACGATACGTTGTATATACTTATATTTTTGGGGCAATGAGTATTTCTTTATACGTACTAACCCAGGTTATTATGAAGAAGAAGTTAGTTAAAAATAATATAATTGTCAAATATACAGAAAAGGATATTCATATGTTAAATAATGAAATTGTCAATATCCGGTTGGCAGGCAACCAGATAAATAATATATAAATAAATAAAAAATGGAATCAAAGAGAAACGAAGTGTGAGTTTTATTTAATCTGGCTCAGTAATAAAGAACCAGTGTCCTGATTAATCGTTGTAATATGATAAATAGTTAATAAATATCCCACGTTTATATGCCTTTTATCTCAAAGTGGGAAGTCTAGATTAATATAATATTCTCCTTTTGATTGATTTTAACTTAACACTAAAAGTTATATAGCTTTAAAACAATATATTGGTGATCATTTTCCTCAAAACAAGTATCATTTCCCCATACATATGATAATTCTATAGTACATATACCACCATTGTATGCCTTTTACCTAAAACTGGAAACCCTCTAGATGAACATAAAATAGCTATTTGGTTAGATTGTAACTTGGTACTGAAAGTTATATAGGTTTAAAATCGATAATATTTGCCCATCATTTTCGAAAAAAATACTCTTTTTTTCCTGTGCATATGGTACTTAGACGTTACATATTCCAGTGCTATATGCCTTTTATCTGTAAGTGCCTTTTATCTGCAATGTTTTGTTAATCATGCAATAAATATTCTACTGGTACTCGAGTCTGCGTGAGTTGACACTAATTGATGAATTGACACAAATTGATTTCCAACGTCTTGAACAAGTAATGCTCGTAACAATAGAAATAATGGCTTACTCAAAATTTTGCATAGATGTTGTACTAATTCACACGACTACTTGATTTGACATCCATTAGGGAATTACTGACTGAGATATCGTTGCCAGCGTTTTCAAAATGGAATGCAAGTAAGAATTGAAATAATGAGAATCAAAATTTTGCATAAGTAATGCATTAGATATTGTACTAATACACACGTCTTGTTGATTTGACATCAATTGGTGAATTACTGACTGAGATCACGTGGCCAGCGTTCTCACAATTCGAATGTGAGGAACAATGAAAATTATGAGAAAATCCAACTATTGCATTTGTAATATACTAGATATTTTGAAGGGATATACGTCTGCGTGATTTAACATCCATTGGTAATTTACTGACTGACATATCGTGTCAAGCGTTTTCAACAGTGAATGGTTTTAACAACGGAAATAATGGCATAATCAAAATTTTGCATGAAAAATGTATAAACACAGGTACGGTAATGTTATAAGTTTGGTTTTATTATTGCTGTAAATAAAGTAGTTATTTTTCCCGATCTTTTTCTAATATGTTTCTGTTGGGCGGAGTTTGCGGCATCCAATGACACAGCTTCAAACTACTTAGAAGTAGGGAAGAACCTCAATTACTAATTTGGGTTTATGAAAATATCTGCAATATTATATTTGCAATTTTTTTATGTTTTGACATTAAAGATCGTTGTTTTAAATTCTCTACTCCTGACCGTTATTGTGTTGCAATGTTCAATAATAACCGACAGCCACAGTTCCTTATAATGAGTATGTCCTAATATGATACCATAATTTACCAAATGTGAGCAACACGATTGATTTATTATGATGTTGTGAAGATTGACGTTCTAAAGATAATAAATAAATCATCACTGTTGCCAAGATTGATGTTCTAAAGATAATAAATCATTCGTGTTCTAAAGATTGACGTTCCAAAGATAATAAATCATTCGTATTATAAAGATTGATTTACTAAAGATAAAAATCATTCGTATTTTAAAGATTGATTTTCTAAAGATAATAAATCATTCGTGTTCTGAAGATTCATGTTCTGAAGGTAACAAATCTTTAGTGTTCTGAAGATTGATGTTCTAATGACTATAAATTGTGCGTGTTCTGAAGATTGATGTTCTGAAGATAATAAATCATTCGTGTTCTAAAGATTGAATTCTAAAGATTTTAAGTTTGACGAGTCGAAGTCCTTAGAACATTGTGTATATGCTATTGCTTTATATGCTTCGGCATTTAATGATATATCTGTTTTCGCAATTTGTGAATGAACGCACAGTAAGCTTTGTCATAAATCAACGAATTTATTACTGGTCCTACTCACCAAAATTTATAACGACGGATATTTAGTTGTTTAACTAATTGGTTTGTTGCCTACGGTATGATTATCTTTAGGTTATGATTATTTTATTGTGTTGGCAATGCTTAGAGAAGTCCAAATTACTTGTCGGAGTTTAAAAACTTTATTTATGTAAGAAATAATTGTTGACATATTTGTTAATATGTGGCCACTCAATGGATATAATTTACCTTGTTCACTATTTAGGACAATTAATACGTTTCAAGTAGATGCTGATTACTGGGAAATCCATTGACAACAAATAAAAACTCTCAGATTTCCGCTCACTATCTCCATTCTCAACATGATTTTCAACATTTTAACGTTCCTTCTAAATTTAAATTGGAAACTTGCGTGTGTTGATAAAATAGTTTCTTTTTGAAGGTATTGACCTGATACTACCATATTGCTAATCGCATTTCCACCATCCTTCGATGCTTCTTTATTTTAGCTATTCATATTATTTTTTCACTAATTTTAACACTGAACAAACTAATTCAGCAAATTAACAAATGCTCTTTCGTTAAGGATTTATATACGAATACTTCACATTTCAGATGGTGTTCTTCCTATTCCTATATAACTGATAATCAATACCGGTACCGGTATAACTGATAATAAATAAGTCATCATACTAGTACAGATAAATGAATACTTGTCCCCGCTTTGTCGGCAAAGTAGTTGATTTGTGTTCTTCTAAAATTCATGTTTTCATTTATAAATATTTATCTATTTAAGATCGCATTGAAAATTGTATTGGAATATTAACACAGGAAAGCAATTACTTAAATTTTCGAATCCAAAATCATAATAATCATAATAATCTGTGATTTTTTTTTCAGCAATATCGTAGGCACCTATTATGTTTACTGCAGGGGACATAGTAATAGGTTTTATCTAAACTTAATATGTGTGCTAATTTAAACACGTTATTTCTATAAACTAACTAACTAACTCTATGGCCTATGGAACCCGGAGGTTCAATGCCGCGTTCACAAAAGCTCTCCACTGACTTCTATCCTTAGCCAATTGGATCCAGTTTCTACTTTGTATTCCTATTTCTGCGAGATCAAACTTAATATTGTCCTCCCATCTGCGCCTAGGTCTTCCCAATGGTCGTTTTCCGATTGGTCTTCCAGTCAAGACTTTGAAAGCGTTTCTACTTTCTTCCATTCTAGATACATGACCTGCCCTCCTAAGCCTCCTAGACTTGACGATCCTAACAATGTTGGGTAAACCGTATAAAATATGTAGTTCCTCGTTATGAAGTTTCCGCCATTCCCCACTCCCGTTCCTCTTGGATCCGAATATTCGTCTAAGGATCTTGTTTTCAAGTATTTTCAGTCTATGTTCTTCCCTCAGAGTAAGCGACCATGTTTCGCAACCATACAGAACAACAGGCATAATTATCGTTTTATATATTTTCAGCTTCAAATCCCTCGACAGAATTCGCGACGACAAGAGATTTTGAACCGAATAGTAACACGAATTTCCTGCTTTTAGTCGACATTTAATTTCTTCCTGAATTTGATTTTCGTCTGTTAATATTGATCCTAGATATTTGAAAATATCCACTTTATCAAAAGTATTTGACGTATTACGGTCCCGACGCACTTTCATGTATTTAGTTTTCTATGCATTTACTTCTAAATCCTAAGCCATTTGGTATACTTCTCCTGTAGGTATTATTTTGTGAGATATTTCTTGATTGCGATAAACCAACAAATAGGTGTTCGTATATTTTTTTATAATTATGTATTTACTTTCAATACAACTGATATTAACCAATATTTTAAGCTCATTTGTTTGATGTATAATCTAAAATCTTAAATAGCATTGATGAATGAAAACTTCAACTTCATATTACATTTAATTCACATTGAAAAAACGAATTTTGTGTAACGAAAAACGCATCAGTGTTTTAATTATATGTTTCTTTGGTGAACGAGTAATCAATATCATGATTGATTCCACATATAACGTCATCAATTATAATGAGAAGGGGTACATCTTCATTATTAAATAAATTCATTCTTAGATGAAATTGTCCTGCCGCATTCATTGTGTTCTAACAGCAACAAAATATGCATCAAATTTTAATATTAACTACTAGAAAGATTAAATTTATTTCCTTCACACATTATAATTTTCCTGACTACTGGTTGTAGCATGGTTACCTGAAAAGTAATGTTTCTGCAGTGTTTACCTGCGGAAATTAGCTATAATGTTGCTCAATATTTACATGATTTCATGGTTAAATAATAAATTTTACCTGTTTTGAATAGGAAATAAACTATTACTCTATTTTACTAATAACAACTTATTAGTTGGTGTACGGCGGACTTGTAGCGTAGTACCTGACACAAGAATAAACAAACATATAACGTGATAGAAAGTGAAATTATATGTGATGAAAATTAGCCAATGAGAAATAATTTAATTTGACAGAAGTGAAATATGATTGTACACATGTTTTAACAATGTTCCGTTAGACTTTCCAATTTTGATGGACTAATTCTGGTCTGAAACAACTGTTAAAAATATGAGTGATTAAGCATTACTCAACCATAAGATCCTATGCTATGCTATACCATATATGCAATTGACACCAACTTATTGTATAATCATAAAGGTAAAGAAGTGGTAGATCTTTTATATTTTCATTAGTCTTTTGACATATAAATCACAAAGGACCCTGAGAAAACAGTAACTTTTAGTTCCTTTTTTATGAACTTGCACTGTGATTGTCCATTTCTTACTCTTCCATGAGAAAAAGTGTGGACACTTTCTCGTTTCAAATGCGCATGAAAGAAAATAAAATGTGATAGTATATATCGGAATTATAACCAACAATACATGATCATCGTGAGGAGAGTCAATTTTCACGGTGCCATCAAAGAAAAAGCAAGCTTCAGTTTTACACAGTTTGCAAAACACACGTGAAAAGAAGCATTTTCCTTAAAACAACATTTCCATACATGACGTTCACTTAAAAGCTATATAATTTTATCTATGAATATAGACTCGTATGAGTTAATAATGTATAATTTCAAAATGCAGAATACTAATAAGTATATAGATGTAGCCATCTAAATTACGTATAACGGAGTTCTGAATGGTATACCTCTTTTATTAAAGGGAACAAAATAGACCAAAGTGGTATACACCAGGTTGTGGACGCCGTTGAAGGTAAATTATGACCTGTTTTTCAGGTTGTAAACATTCATTATAGATAGCAAACCAGTACCAGATCATATTCACTTAATTTTTCTGACAAAGAAACTGACAACAGATACATATTCAGTGCAAGGCACTAACGTATCATAGGATACGTACAACGAATTGCACTTATGAGAGTAAAGAGGATGTACGAATGACCGAATAAATATACCTGTGGTTAGTCACGTTACCAATATAATAGGTTATGTGATGCATTGCAGTAAAACTCTTTGAATCTATACTTACTTAGTACACCCAGGGAATCTTTCAGAAAATGGAATAATATTCAACGGCACCGTAAATATCCATCATAGAGGTCAAATGAGTAAATAAACTAATATTCGCGTGTTGGAAAATTTCAACTCATTGAAAGGAAATTTGGAGACCCACAAATTAACAAAGTACAAACCTTCAACTTTCAAGTTTTTAGATTTTCAGCGTAATATCCAAAGTTTAAGAGGTAAATCAATACATTACACCCAAGCATCGAGGGTTATGTTATCCTTCTCTCAATACCAAAGAAGTACTTTACGCTATGATGACATGTCACGTGATATTGCAAGTAGTCCAATTTACGTTAAGAACAACAGACAACCGAGTTGATTTCATGAATTTCCATCACTACTGTATAAGTTATAATATGAATTATTGTTCATAATAGCTTTTGGCATTTCTTAGGCAAAGGTTCAAGAGATTCTCTGTGTTTGTTGCTTAATATCGATTGTTGCTTAATATCGCCTATTAACACATATAACCACAATTTTTTCTAAAATTTATTTTTTAACCAAAAGTTTGTATGGTGTTGAGATATTTCTCGTTACCTCACTGAAAATTTATCCCAAGTTACTTAACAGGGTTTAGCACAATGCTTCTCTTTAAACCGTCACATAATTATGTGTATAAATCACAGTACCATAAATTTTCGTTTACAGGTCAATGTGTGTTTCAACATATGACGTTTTCTTATTCTTAACTGACTTCCTATTTTCTGCATACAATAATTCTTTTTCCAGCATCAAATCTGGAAGAGATATAAACCTAATGTTTAATACTAAACTTGCGTCCTATATTTCATCAAGGAAAACAACCTAGTTTTCTGAATTTCTACAAATCGATTTTAAGTTCCGAAAAAAATACAAATGCTACGTAAAGTTGGCAATGCACAGATATATATTTTCTGCTATAGTCAAATTATTTGCTATTACTTTAATAGCTGTTTAATGATATCTGTTTAATAATTAAATACAATAAGAAATTTTAATACTTACATGTTTTTTCTTTCTCTTCTAATTACAGTTGACCTTTGGGTTAATATGCTTATAAGTGTCATGGGTCATGGCAAAAATTCTCCAAGCTTGTGGTTATGGTACTATAAGTATTACGAACCTACGCACTCTTGTAAACCTTATATGTAAGAATAAATAAACTCTTAAAACCAGAAACAAATTGCATTATTGTAACACATCCTACCTAATAACTTTTCATTTGCAAAAAAAAGTAAAGAGTGTTCACCAAAGGATACAAATTCTCGCATCTATACAAACGTTATATATATATATATATATATATATATATATATATATATATATATGTGTGTGTGTGTGTGTGTGTGTGTGTGTGTGTGTGTGTGTGTGTGTGTGTGTCTGTGTGTCTGTGTATATGTATGTATGTATAGATAGATAGATAGAAAATAGTGTCGTGAGAACTTCGAGAACATAACCACTTGTTCTCTGGCACACACTCGTAAAATACGCCTGCATACAATTATTTTCCAATACAAAGTCAGTCATTATTGTATGGTCACAATTATTAATTTATATTATCAATATAAAATAAATACACATTGTGTTTAAGAAGCTGTCTTCCTTCTGGGATGTTTGATTCATTGAAACACCCTAAGACTACTTGGAAGTATTCCTCGGGTGTTCCTTTCACCTTGCGAGAAGCTTTTAGCAAAAATGGTATTTGAAGAAAAAAATTTAAATAAAATACCGCTGTTACAAAGTCTCATTTCTTACGAGGTATCACTCATACAAAATTTGTCTGAAATTGACTATATTTGGCGTACTTCGAGAATTACTTTTTTAATCATCATTCATTCATTAGTACTAGTGTTTTTTTTTAAATATTTTAGTCTCATAAAATAAGCCAAATTCAGAATGTATGTTGCAAAATTATAGCCTAAATATAGGCTTTTATAAGAATTGGCTCAAAAAGGGGAGCTGTAATATACCTTGGGTAAATTAACAGAATTACTTGCAACAATTTTCCGTGTAAATTATATTTTGATCGTGCGTAGTAGGGCAGAAAAATGTCATATACAAACAGTGTTATTACCATTCACCCTACGTATTATATCTATGAAAAATACTTAGATAAATTCAGTCAGTATAACATGGATTTCACACTAGTGTAAACATCCCTCTTCAACTTTTGTTTTAATAAAATTCTAGATTTGCGAGAATAAATGTATACAAAATCACATCAAGCAGAATACTTAATTAAACATAGTAGGTTATTAACTTTTATTCTTCATTTTCTTTTCAATGGATGTATAAAATGATGACCTCTATCTTCTTGTGATCCTTCTATTCCTATATCAGTAATAAACACTCTCCAGTAATCGTATGTAGTATGATATGTGATGAAATGGCACTTGGCATCAGTGGCGCAAGTAGCTATGAGCTCGGAGACACCTCTGAAACTAACATGACCTATCTTACAAAGCAGCGTAGCAGACATATTTTTTAAAAAAGGAGGAAAGTAGAAATTTAAGCTTTAAAACTTACTACCCTCGACTGGATCAAAGAGAAGTTATAGCAATAATGTCGGAACTATCTTATTTGAGTACGTTTACAATGACCATTCGATTGATACCATTAGACTTCACTTTACTCTTATATATTTTTAAAGCTGCTCCGGGGGTACTGGTTGGAGACTGAAATATTACATTTCTCTCCTAAATCAAAGAGAAGTTATAACAAAGGTGTAGGAACCACTCTTAATTAAGTTCTCTTGCAATTTCCAATTGATTGATACCATTCAGCTTGACTTTCCACTTACATATTTTAAAACAGAAGGAACAGAAGAAACAAATTAAGCGGAAATTTTACCGACCTCTGTTAGTTCAAAGTGAAGTTATAACAATAATGTCGTAACAATATTAATCTTGGCCATTGGTAATGTCCAGTCGATTGATACCATTGAATTTCACTTTCCAATTATACATTTTAAAACAGAAGGAGGTTCAAATTCAAGGGTAAAACTTCATCTCCCTCGACTAAATCAAAGGTAAATTATTGCAGTAGTGTCGGAACTATTTTAATTGTGTCCTTTGGAAGTGTCCAGTGTATTGATACCATTGAATTTCACTTTCCACTTATATATTTTAAAACAGAAGGAGAGAACAAATTCTACAGTGAAATCTTACAACCTCGGCTAGATCAAAGTGAAGTTATCACGATAGTGTCCGAATTATCTTATTCTTGTCAATTGGCATTGTCCCGTCGATTGATACCGTTGAAGTTCACTTTCCACATATATATTTTAAACAGCAGTGAGGTAGGAATTCCCCGGTGAAATTTTACCCCTTAGCTAGATCAAAGGGAAATTATGAGAGTGTGTCGGAACTGTCTTACTTGAGTCCTTTGGCAATGTCCAGTAGACGGATACCATTGAACTTCTCTATCCTCTTAGGGATTATAAAACAGCAGTTGGGGTTCAAATTCCTATGTGAAATCTTACTGCCGTCTGCTACATATAAGGGGGGTTATAACAATAGTGTCGAAACTATCTTAATCGAGTCCATTGGCAGTGTCCAGTCGATTGGCATCATTGAATTTCACTTTCCACTCACATATTATAAAACAGCAGGCAGACACAAATTTTCAGTTGAAATTTTACTCCCGTCTTCTAGACAAAAGGAAAGTTAAAACAATAACGACGGAGTATTCTTAGTCGAGTCCATTGGAAAATCCAGCAGATTGATACCATTGAATTTCACTTTACACTTATACATTTTAAACCAGAAGCGGGGAACAAATTCCCAACGCAAATCATATCTCCCTCGACTAGATCAAAGGTAAGTTATGACAATAGTGTCGGAACTATCTTAATCGAGTCCCTTCGGAATTTTCAGTATATTGATACCATTGAACTTCACATTCCACTTATACATTTTAAAACAGCAAGAGAATACTAACGTTCTGGCGAAGTCTTACCCACCTCCTTTAGATAAAAAAGGAATTGTAATAACAGCAGTGGGATACAAATTCTCCAGTGACATTTTACACCTTGGCTAGATCAACAGGGTGTTATAACAATACTGTCACAACTATGTTAATTAAGTCGTATGACAACGTCCAGTCGATTGATAAAATTGAACTTAATTTTCCTCTTATATTTTTTAAAACAGCAGGGTTGGTATACACGACTCCAAAAGTGCATTACCACCTGCAATTCTCCCTTTCCTGCAATAGCAGGCAACCCAAAAAGTTCAGCGGTTGGGTTGGTTGCACATTCAAAAGGCGTTGGACCAAACCTCAATTTTGTTACAAATATATCAGTGTGGCAAACTGCAAATAAGATAATAAAATAAATTGTTAAGACTTAACATTTTATTATCATGATGGCAATGGATGACATAAAAGTTACAAAATCATCTTACCTAAGCAGTTCAAACAAGGTGAATGGTAAGAATCAGACATAAGAGGAAAGCAGTTTCTTTCCTTTTTCCAAAAGAAAATCTCGTAAAAAAGAAAAAGATTATATAATTTAAAGGTTTAATATAAAAGCCTAACAACCCCAAAAAAACATCCACACGACACAGAAAGAGAGAGAAACACAGAATAAGGAACATCAATGGCTTAGCTGACTAGCGGGCCTCTCACACAAGATAAAGAGATGGGACACTAGTTGTAAACCTAATTGTTATAATAATAATAATAATAATAATAATTATTATTATTATTATTATTATTATTATTATTATTATTATTATTATTATTATTATTATTAAAAAATCGTCTACTTTCCCAATCTCTGACCGTACCTAAGAGCATGTCTGCATATAGCGGTCATGTGAGTACATTTTGTCAATGAGTTGCCCTAAAGGTCAAAAGGGATGCAAATCTCTGAAAGAGAGGAACAAAAACTTTCTTATGATAAATTCTAGGAGAAAGTTCGAAGAATTGCTTTTGACGGGTGCTTTCTTGTTTTTCGGGGACAGAAAATTGTGTCGGCTAAGAAATTACAGTATATAATATTGCAAATTTGCAAGTGCATTTATTTACAATGCAATTTGAGGTAATAAAGAAATTGAAGACTTCGGGGCAAACGACCTGTCAAGTCCAAAAAGTGAAAGTATAAAGGAGAGAGCTTCACAAGGATTTCTTTTCATCTGATTTTCTTCAAACTTGGCACCTATATACTAGACCGAAAATAAATGCACACATGTTTATTTTTGTTTCTCTCGGAGAACAGGTTAAAGGAGGCAAAGGGTCCCTTTTAAAAAAAGGTACCTTTGATTTAAAAGGACCAAATTAAAGAAACAAAACTCTGCCGATGCAAAGATGACTTCAAAGTACGGGTTTTGAAGTTTTTCACAGAGAAGTTTTGCAGAGGCAATGCTCCTTCAAAATGAGAAAGGACCCCGAACAATCTTTATGGAAATTGGATTTCGGTGAAATTGTTTGGAACCGTGTTATGTTGTAGATATGATGTTAATGAGAAAAAGTCTCAATGGGCACAACCAAAAATCGTTGGCCGTTTGTCCACGACGAGGCCACTTTCTTAAAAAAAGCCCAAGAAAACGACATTCGAGATTTTGGACAAAATAACTAAAACCGTGATGTTGTAGATATTGTGATTCCAAAAAAGTCTTAATGCCCATAACCACCAATCACTCATATTTGGCCACTACAGGGCCACTTTTTTGAAAACAGCCAAACATGGTGATATTCTGGGTTTCAATGAAAATCAGTAAAACTATGATGTGTTGTAGATATTGTGATCCTGAGAAAAAGTCTCAATAAGCACAACCACCAATCACTCACCGTTTGGTAACTACAGAGCCACATTTTTGCCAACAGCAAAACTTAACGTTATTTTGGATTTCATAGCAATCGCTTGAAACGGTGATATGTTGTAGATATTGTGATTCTGAGAAAAGGTCTTAATGGGCACAAACACTAATCAATGACGGTTTGGCCAACACGAGGCAACTTTCTTGAAAGTAACCGAAGATGGCCATGTTCTGGATTTCGGTAAAATGACTGAAACTGTGATATTTTGTAGATATTGTGATTCTGAGAAAAGGTCTTAATGAGCACAACCACTAATCACTGATCGTTTGGCCACCACGAGGCCATTATTTTGAAAGTAACCGAAGATGGCGATGTTCTTGATTTCGGTAAAAAAGACTAAAACTGTGATATGTTGTAGATATTGTGATTCTGTGAAAAGGTCTTAATGAGCACACCCACTAATCACTGATCGTTTGGCCACTACGAGGCCACTGTTTTGAAAGTAACCGAAGATGGCGATGTTCTTGATTTCGGTAAAAATGACTAAAACTGTGATATGTTGTGCATATTGAGATTCTGAGAAAAGGTCTTAATGGGCATAAACACTAATCAATGACCGTTTGGCCACAACGACGCAACTTTCTTGAAAGTAACCGAAGATGGCGATGTTCTTGATTTCGGTAAAAATGACTAAAACTGTGATATGTTGTAGATATTGTGATTCTGAGAAAAGGTCTTAATGTGCACAAACACTAATCAATGACCGTTTGGCCACAACGAGGCCACTTTCTTGAAAGTAACCGAAAATATTGATGGCCTGAATTTCGGTAAAAATGACTGAAAATATATGTTGTAGAGATTGTGATTATGACAAAAAGTCTTAATGGGCACAGCCAATAATCACTGGCCGTTTGGACACTACGAGGCCACTTTTTTGAAAGTAAGCGAAAATGGTGATGTTCTGGATTTAGGTAAAAATGACTGTAACTGTGACATGTTGTAGATGTGGTGATTCTAAGAAAAGGTCTTAATAGGCACACCAATTAATCACCGACCTTTGGCCACAACTAGGCCACTTTCTTGAAAGTAACCGAAAATATTGATGGCCTGGATTTCGGTAAAATTGACTGAAACTGCGATATGTTGTAGCCATTGTGATTGTGAGAAAGTCTTAATAGGCACAGCCAATAATCACTGGCCGTTTGAACACTACGAGGGCACTTTTTTGAAAGTAACGGAACATGGTGGTTCTGGATTTAGGTAAAAATGACTGAAACTGTGATATGTTGTAGATATTGTGATTCTGAGAAAAGGATTTAATAGGCACAACCATTGATCACTGACCGTTGGCCACTACCGGGCCACTTTTTTTAAAGTAACAGAACATGGTGATGTTCTGGATTTAGGTAAAAATGACTGAAACTGTGATATGTTGTAGATCTTGTGATTCCACGAAAAGGTCTCTATGGGCACACAGACTAATCACTGACCTTTGGCAACAACCAGGCCACTTTCTTGAAAGTAACCGAAGATGGTGATGTTCTGGATTTCGGTAAAAATGGCTAAAACTGTCATATGTTGTAGATCTTGTGATTCTGAGAAAAAGGCACAACTACTAATCACTCACCGTTTGGCCAGTACAGGGCCACTTTTTGGAAAGTAATCGAAAATGTTGATTTTCTGGATTTCGCTAAAAATCACTGAAACTGTGATATATTATAGATATTGTTATTCCGAGAAAATGTCCTAATGGGCACAACCAATAATTACTGACCGTTTGGCCACTACCGGGCCACATTCTTGAAAGTAACTGAACATGGTAATCTTCTGGATTTCCATAGAAAAGACTAAAACTGTGATGTGTTGTAGATCTTGTGATTCCGAGAAGTGGTCTCAATGGGCACACATACTACTAACTTTCCGTTTGGCCATCACGGGCCACTTTCTTGAGAGTAACCAAAAATGTTGATGTCCTGGATTTCGGTAAAAATGACTGAAACTGTGATATGTTGTAGATTGCTGATTCTGAGGGAAGGTCTTAATAGGCACAACCACTAATCGCTGACCATTGGCCACAACGAGGCCGCTTTCTTGAAAGAACCGAAAATATTGATGGCCTGGATTTCGGTAAAAATGACTGTAACTGTGATATGTTGTAGATATTGTGATTCTGAGAAAAGGATTTAATAGGCACAACCACTAATCACTGACCGTTTCGCCACTACAGGGCCAATTTTGGAAAGTAATCGAAAATGTTGATGTTCTGGATTTCGGTAAAAATGACTGAAACTGTGATATCTTGTAGATCTTGTGACTCTGAGAAAAGAATTTAATAGGCACGACCACTAATCACTGATCGTTTCGATACTACAGGGCCACTTTTTTGAAAGTAACGTAGTATGGTGATGTTCTGGATTTCTTAAAAAAATAACTGAAACTGTGATATGTTGTAGATCTTGTGATTCCGAGAAAAGGTCTCAATGTGCACAACCATTAATCACTGACCGTTTGCCCACAACCAGGCCACTTTCTTGAAAGTAATCGAAGATGGTGATGTTCTGGATTTCGGTAAAAATGACTGAAATTGTGATATGTTGTGGATCTTGTGATTCTGAGAAAAAGGCACAACTACTAATCACTCACCGTTTGGCCACTACAGGGCCACTTTTTGGAAAGTAATCGAAAATGTTGATGTTCTGGATTTCGGTAAAAATGACTGAAACTGTGATATGTTGTAGATATTGTGATTCTGAGAAAAGGATTTAATAGGAACAACCACTAATCACTGACCGTTTGGCCACTACCGGGCCACTTTCTTGAAAGTAACGGAACATGGTGATGTTATAGATTTCGATAGAAATGACTGAAACTGTGATATGTTGTAGATCTTGTGATTCCGAGAAAAGATCTGAATGAGCACACCCACTAATTACTGACCGTTTGGCCATTACAGGGCCACTTTTTTAAAGTAACGGAACATGGTGATGTTCTGAATTTAGGTAAAAATGACTGAAACTGTGATATGTTGTAGATCTTGTGATTCCACGAAAAGGTCTCTATGGGCACACACACTAATCACTTTCCGTTTGGCCATTACAGGCCACTTTCTTGAAAGTAACTGAAAATGTTGATGTCCTGGATTTCGGTAAAAATGACTGAAACTGTGATATGTTGTATATTGCTGATTCTGAGGGAAGGTCTTAATAGGCACAACCACTAATCATTGACCATTGGCCAAAACCAGGCGATTTCGTGAAAGAACTGAAAATATTGATGGCCTGGATTTCGGTAAAAATGACTGAAACTGTGATATATTGTAGATATTGTGGTTCTGAGAGAAAGTCTTATTGGGTACAGCCAATAATCACTGGCCGCTTGGACACTACGAGACCACTTTTTTGAAAGTAAGCTAAAATGGTGATGTTCTGGATTTAGGTAAACATGACTGAAACTGTGAGATGTTGTAGATATTGTGATTCTGAGAAAATGTCCTAATGGGTACAACCAATACTTACTGACCGTTTGGCCACAACCAGGCCACTTGAAAGTAACCAAAGATGGTGATATTCTGGATTTCGGTAAAAATGACTGAAACTGTGATATGTTGTAGATATTGTGATTCTGAGAAAAGGATTTAATAGGCACAACCACTAATCACTGACCGTTTCGCCACTACAGGGCCAATTTTGAAAAGTAATCGAAAATGTCGATGTTCTGGATTTCGGTAGAAATGACTGAAATGATGGAGTGTGTCAGTGGGTCAATTGGATTAAGATTTTTAAATGGGTTGTGGGTCAACAGGATATGACTCACTGCGACACACAACCCACCGTGACCCACTTTGACCCAACAATCCATTCTGACCCACGCTGACCCACCGAACCACTCTGTCTCACCAACCCCTTCTGCTCAGTGCATTGTAGACAGCTTCTTCTGAGCACTGGTGAATTTGTCTACGTTTTACTTTCATGGCCTTCTTTTTTCTTCTTTTTTTCATTTGTTTACATTGAAGAAAAAACTTCAGGCACTCTTGAAGAACTTCAGGAAATTGATCATATTTGCAATTGTAATAATAGCAATAGGACTTACTTATTGACTTTTCAGACACAGCCTAAGAGTTTTTAGAGAAGCTAACTACTGGAATTTTTTTTTGAATCGCCTATAATGTATGAATTATTATATAAAAATTGAATATAACTATGTATGTGTGATCATCATGATCAAATTGCAAAGTCAACTGAAATGACATTTGGCTTATACATAGTTAGGCCCTAATCTCAATATCATTTTTTAAAACTCCCTTTTGTTGGGGGGGGGGGCATTTTGTATATATAGGATTGATTTCTAAAAATAATCGAAAACGATCGATATTAGTTGACTGTCTAATATTGATATTAGGCAGTCCTTGATATGAACCACCTTGACTGCCATGATATAAATTTAACTTCAACTGCTTCTTCAATGTTCTTCTTCTTTTTAGTTTTTAGTTTCTATGGCTAGAGTCGAGGGTAAAAAAAAATATGCTGTTCAGTAAATGCTGTTTACAATGCAGTGAGCAGAGTGGGTCATGGTGGGTGATGGGTCGCAGTGGGTCACGGTGGGTGGTGGGTCACATGCTGTTGACCCACGTCCCAGTCAGAAAACTCGACCCACTTGACCCACCGACCCACTGACCCACTAACCCACTCGAACTCTGGTTAACGCTTCGGCGTCTGGAGTAAACAAGTTCTGCCAGGGGAACTTTTTTCTTTCAAAATATATTTTTATATGTTCATATTTATTATTATTATTAATTACTTTCTTGCATTTTTTCCTACATTATCTTAGATTAGTGACCGCGGTTTAGGATAGATTATGTAACGTCAAATACGGTTATGTATGTTTACACTTTCGTTTCTTTCTTTCAAAATGCACTCCTATCTGTTTACGTAGTCCAAACGTAGGCATACACCTCTGTATTGATCAACTATAACACTCTAGTTTATGAGTTTATTTGCTTCGGCTCTTCTGAGCTTAAGATGTAAGTAAAAACATATTAAGAACAAATAATAAAGAAACTAAGTCTACCTGATGGATAAAAATAAGAAATTATATAAAATGCAATGAGCTGATCAGTACGGCACTGTATACGTACTTTTGAACCACCCTGTATATTATTAATAATTTATTTCTTGCATTTAACAATAACTAGCTGAAAATAACCACTTTTCGCATGGGTCAGATAAAATATCTATGTAAACAAACTGAACAACGAAACGGGGGGCGCGGTGGCTCAGTGGTAGAGCGTTCACCTCTGGTGCTTAGGATCCCGGGTTCGATCCCAGCCCCCGCCAAGTGAACTTTGTGGTGGAGAAACACCATGCTCGTGGGTTTTCTCGGGGTTCTCCCGTTTCCTCCCACTGTCTTCATTCCACCATTTCATTTATCTCTCATAATCACCGTCTCCTTTAGCCTAACCGGCATAACCGTGGGACGTAAAACTCAAAGATTTCATTTCATTTTCATTTCATTTTTGAACAACGAAACGAAAATATATCGGTAATTTTCTACTACTTTTACATATCGCGGGAAACGCCCCTTGAGACCTCCTGGTTCAAAATTTAAAAAGAACGCCTCTGGCTCCCAAGCGATGGGAGCTGTATTTAGAAGTCAACGCCTCTGGAAGAATCACCATTCATCTCAGCGATCGTGAAAACTAAGGATTTGATACTAATATAGGTCATTTTGGATTATTTTTACGTGTTTCGGTACATCTCCCCCTCCAGGTGACCCCGGCCCGCATGCAATGGTAGCTGATTTTGAAAGTCATCGCTAATTGAAGTGTCACCATTGATCTCAGTGACCGTGAAAACTATGAATTCGACACAAATATCGGCAATTTTCTAATATTATTGCATGTCTCGGTAAACGTCCCCCTTCCCTGAGACCCCTGGTTCGATTTTTTAAAATAAAAACCACTTGGTCCTGGTCTGGGGCCGGGACAAAAGTATCCGTTATTAAAATTTAGTAACTTTTTGTCAACTCGTCTGATCCCCAGGCCGCACACAGACAGACACACAAGCAAACTCGAACAGATAGAACAAACAGCGTTCTTTCGCATAGAATGTTGTTGCTTCCACCCAGCCTAAGTGCCGGAGGGCTTCTTTTATACGTAAACACGCGTGTAGTCCTGATATTAGCTGTTTTGTTGTTATTGACCTTGAAGAACTAACAAATGGTTTCTCATGAAGTCACAAGTCGCTTTAGTCCGTGATGTTGATATACAGTAGAAATGACCTATGCATTACTCACCCGTTGTGAAATAGAAAGATTATGTTGGTTTTATCTGAACACCCACAAATCTCTTATAGCAAGAGGCCTTTCCACAACTATTTCCTATCTACAGTGGGTCAAAAAAGTTTCCGTATAGATGTTTTCATTTTATGTATTGTAATATACCTTACAAAGTACAGAAGGAAAACGACAATTTCTACAAGTTTTCTATAAAGAACTCCATAATAAACATATTCATAAGAAAATAAAATATTTGGAGTATATAATTCAGAAGAAAATGAAATACACACGAAATACTGACCATATTACGAATCAAAAAAGTTTCCGTACACATAAAGAAATGCACATAAATAAGAGCACCGCGTTGCGTTTCGACTGCAGTTAATGATCAGTTGGTCCTCCTTTGGCCTTAAGTACTTCTCGCATTCGTTTCTGCATATAGTGACCAATTTTGATGTAGTTGCAGGGGAGATGTTCCTCCATTCTTCAATCATGCATTTTTCAATTGGTCCTTGTTTATAATATTGTGTTTCCTGATGCTTCTCTCTAATTCATTCCACAGATCTCAATAGGATTACAGTCAGGAGATTGTGTAGGAGTATGAAGTTGTTTGGGCATTTAAAGAATGAGTCAGAAAAAACTTGGCCAGTAACTTTGACCAAAAAAGTAGGTAAAGAAATGAAAAGAAGAAAGGTCGTTTTAATACTTTAGTTGACTATAAAGTAAAGAAAATTAAACACACAAAATATATCATAAACAACTAATTATGGAAAAATGCTCGTACATTACTTTTAATCCGCTTCATAAGAGTTCGCACATCTTCTTCTGTTATTTGATTGGCAGCTGCAGTCCACTTGCGACGAAAAGTTTTCAAGTCAGCCGCCTTCCCTTTTGATGTTTTCAATGTTCTTTTAATGTGGACCCAATATTTTTCAATTGGCCTAAGTTCAGGGCAATTTGGTGGATTTGCCTCTCTTCGAACTGCGACGATCCCCTTTTCTTTATAACAATCAGTGGCTGCTTTAGAGTAGTGAGAGGTAGCAATATCTGGCCAAAAGAAAACAGAGTTACTGTGTGACATCACAAATGGATACAAGCGTTTTTGTAAACACTTCTTCGTATAAATTTCGCCGTTAATTGTCCCTGTTGTGATCAACGCCTTGCTTTTTTTTACCGCATGAACAAATAGCTTGCCAAATCAAATATTTTGGGGATATTTGGATGCCTTCCGTTGTTTAAATTTATCCTGCACATCTTCCCTCTTCAGTGCCACGTAGTACTCCTTTCCGGGAATTTGACTGAAATCAGCGACACAATAGGTTTCGTCATCCATAATGCAAGATCCATATTGAGTAAGGTACTGATCATAGAGTTTTCTTGCTCTGGATTTTGCCGTCAGTTGTTGCTTTTCGTCTTGGTTAGGTATCTTTTGCACTTTGAAAGATCGTAAACCTTTCCTTGCTTTAATTCTGTGCACTGTAGATTGGGACGCTTTGACCACACCAGCAACTGCTCTTTCCGATAAATTCGGATTCTGACGCAGCAATGCAGTAACCCTTTTCTCCAGCTTTGGTTGGCTAGTCCCCGGTTTTCTACCTGAGCCAGGTTTTCTTTCAAAAGTTAAATCTTGTGTGTACTTTTAAATTACATTTTGCACAGTAGACCAGGGTACTTTACGAGTTTGCTTAATTTTTTTAAGGACATACCTGGATTTTCGAGGTATTTGTTCACAATTAGTTTTCGTTTTTCTAACTGACTCATCATTCTTTACCACACCACGCGCACTTCACAACTGACAATCTATTCATGAGTAAGATCGGCAGTCTGTCCTTGCTTATGCACAGTGCTGCCAATGTTCATCTTATATACTAGAAAATATGGCGGGAGGAAAGCGGCCAAGTTTTTTCTGACTCATTCTTTATACAGCAACTACTCGCACTTTTCGTGAAGTATGTTTAGGGTCGTTATCTTGCTGGAATATAAAGGAGGCTCCCATATTCAGTTTCTTTGCACTATCGTAGAGATTTTGTTTCAGAATTTTCAGGTAAACATGTTGGTCCATTGTACCTTCGACAAAATGTCTTTTTCCAACTCCAGCCACACTCATGCACCCCGAAACGAGTACACAACACCTCCATCCTTCCCAGTAAGACACAGATGCTTCGGTTCCATGTGCGTGTTTGGGTTCCTCCGTACACTAACTCTTCCATCAGATCCATGAATGTTGAACTTGCTCTCATCACCAAATAAAACACAGTTCCACAAGCATATTGCCTTGTCTACGTGAGCTTTTGCGAACTCTATACGTTTCTTGGCGTTTAGTTCACTAAGATATAGTTTCTTTCTGGCTACGCGAACGTTATAGCTCGCTTTTCTGATGACAGTACGGACTGTTTTAAGAACCACTTGTACACCAATATCAATTACAAGCATAGTAGCTAGTTTTGGAGTATTTGTTTTGGGTTCATTTCTAATAGTTCTTAAAATAACATGTTTATGATTATCCTTCAGCTTTGTTGGATGGCCACTACGCGATGCATCTTCACAACTATTTGTTCCAATATGCCTATTTAGAATATATTGTACTGTAAAATGTGATTTCTTTACGTCTCTGCTATGTTTCTAAGAGACTTACCTTCTTGTCTTAATTTTACTATTAGCTCACGTATCGGAATTTACATTTCCGTTTTGACTCGTCGTTTTACTGCCTCTATAGATCTCCCTTGTCCAAAATTAACAGCAGTAGTACTTTAACACTAGTAGAGCATGCTACTGTCATTTGTAACCACTACAAACACTGTTTGATGTGTGTTTTGCTTCCTTCGTTTGTATATTTGTACCGTGTACGGAAACTTTTTTGACCTCTATTTTTCAGCAACTTAACTTAAATCGTCAGTTATACTATTGATACAATCATTACCATCACTATAATGTGTACACATCACAGGTAGATACTAACAAATTCAGCTAATGTAATTGCGTTTTATTATTTATTTATTTTAAGATGAAATAACATTTTGAAATTACTAATCACTGGTGTACGGAAACTTATTTGACCCACTGTAGATTAAATTTCACGGCTAACTTTTTGAATCATACACAAAAGTATCATTGATATGTTAGTGTTAATAATATTTATGGAACCAAAGACAGGTTCCAAACTATGCTGTGCATAAAAGTCGGAAATCTTATAGAGTGGTTTCATCCGTGCGTCTGTTGACAGATACCAGAGCAAAGAAAGTGATATAGAGAAATGGTTTTCTGCTATTGATTCTTCATCCAATGATAGAATAGGTTCCATCTCATCCGTTAACTCTATATTGAACCCAGAAGTGGTTCAAATTAGCAATTTCTGGTTCTAACATTTAATCCATAGATGAAAACGGTAACATACATGAAAACTTTTTTTTTTTTTTTTGTAAACGATTGCGCGTGTATAGGCAACATATCATGGTCATTCACAATCTCTACTAAAATTGAAAATGGTTTAAATTTATTATTACTTCCGGTATCAACAACAGTTTCAACTTTTATCGCCATAGCATAAAACGGTAACATAGCGAGAACTGATTTTTGAAAACCAGTTACCATCTAGAGACAACATCACGGGTACACAAAATATTCTACCGAAATTATAAATGGTTGAAAGTTACTATTACTTCCGGTTTCAATTTCCAATTTCCGTCTAATAGAAATAGTAAATGCTTCAAGATGTGGTCTTTTGCAATTAATTCAGTATCCAAAGAATATATTTTATTTCCTCCGCTAATCTTCTACTCAAACCGGAATTGCTTCAAATTAGCCATTTCCGATTTCAACGTTTGTTGATATATAAAGATAATGATAACGGATAGTGAGAAGTGGTTTCTGCAAACGATTTAGAGTCTAAAGACAAATATCTACAATAATAAATTCGGGTGTAGTTAGAGTTTATTATAACTTCTGGTTTCAATAACGGTTTCAACGTTTATCGCTATAGAATGAAAGCGGCAGCAGATAGCTAGAAACAGTTTTAAGCAAACGATTCAGCCTCTCAACAAATATATTGTTACTATTCATATAACTCTACTAAAACTGGAAATTGTTCAAATTTACTAGTACTTCCTGCTCCAATACTGATTTCCGTAGAGCAAAAATGGTAAAAGATATTAAAAAGTGGCTTTTTGCAATCGATTCATCGTCTCAAGAATTGCCTCCTCCATCTCCGTGGCAGCTTTGATCAAAGCAGAATTTGTTAAAATTAGCCATATTTTGTTTGAACGTTCCTCGCCATAGAGCAAAAACAGTAACAGATAGAACATTTTTGTCCAAACGATTTACCGTCTCTAGGCAACATACCATAATTATTGTCAACACCCTACCGGAACAGAAAGTGGTTCAAATTGACTATTACTTCCTATTTCAATTCTTTTTTTCATAGATCAAAACAATAGGAGATATCAGGATACGGCTTTTTTTTTTACGATCAACAGGAAGTGGTTCAAATTAACTATCATTTCCTATTTCAAGTCTTGTTTCCAGGAATCAAAACAATAGGACATATCAAGATACGTTTTTTTTTAAATCAACTCAGGGTCGTAAGGAAATGTTCCTCCAAGAATTCAGCATCCCAAGAATATTTTCCACCAATTCCTATTCAAAACAGAAGTAGCTGAAGTTAGCCAAGTTCGATTTCAACGTGTATTGCTACAAGTTTAATCTATGACTAAGAGTTTCAACTTGTTGCATATATTAGACGAGTTACCAGTATCAATACCAAACTAAAAGAAGTGAGTATCGTTTCACAGTGTGAAACGAAGATTTCCAAACTATATGAATTCAATAGTGAAACTTGAAGTAGTTTTATCATCTGTCACAAAAGAAACTGCACGTTTTTCGCGGGATAGTATCTTTCTATCACCTCTCGATTTAATTAAATGTTTTAAAGGACCAATCCCTAACCATAAATCGATAAATGTATTACCTCTCGTTTTGCAGCTCAGACAAGATACGATAGAAATATCGTAAACCTTAATAGAAAGACAAATAGCTACGTTCCTTTACAACCTTGAAACTTACGAATATTAGCAGTATATATTTACAGAGTAGGGAGTTTCTGCTACGTTATTCCGTAGTTTATTAGATCAGTACAGAACTACCACCCAGATGCTATGTGAGCTTTGTGGTGGACAAATACCGTGTGCGTGGGAGTTTCCGGGGTGGTCTCGCTTCCTCCCACTGTTTTCATTCCACCAATTCATTCCATCATCATCTATAAAGCCTGAGCCGTAGTTACCTAAAGAACGTATGACAAAGCCAAGTACTTGACCTACTAAGTAGAATTTGGTACGCTACCTTTAGACCACGGAGGCCAAAACCGTGAACTGGCGTGCTCATAAGATCAGTACAATTTGTAGTTATGTTCAATTAGCAAGCCAAATACCAAATGATGTTACATGTTCCTGTATTCTTTATATCATAGTATGGTACTACAAATATAACAAAATATTATGATGAAATAAATCACCAAGACGCCAGGGTCGATTAGGTGTTCCTGGAACGGTGGCTCAGTGATTGAGCGTTCACCACTGGTGGATGGGGTCCCTGGTTCGATCCCAGGTCTCACCAAATGAAATTTGTGGTGGACAAACACCGTGTGTGGGGGTTCTTGACGTTCTCCCGTTTCCTCCCACTTTATTAATTCCACCATTTCATTTATTTCTCATCATCACCGTCTCCTTTAGCCTAGCCGGCATAACTGTGGGACGTAAAACTCAAAGATTTCATTTGCATTGTTTTGTTTTCGTATTACTAGTAATAGCAGTAGTGGTATTCGCTGTCGTATTAGTACAGCAATAAGTAGTAGCAGTAGTGGTAATAGTAACAGTAGTAGCAGTGGCAGCAATAGTGGAATTAGCACTAGCATTCGTAATCGTAATAGTAATAATAGTATTAGCAGTAGTAGTTGTAGTATTAGTATCACATACGGTGTAGAAATTTGACATATCTTCTCTGTTACTCGTAATGCATTAATGAGTGTAGTATAAGACTTTTACGTCCATGAGCTGTATTATTGTATAATAAACATGGCTGGACAGAGCAAGCACAAATAACAAATAGACAGACAGTATAGGGATATAGAAAACAAACCTTGGGTAACTTTTCACACGATTTTCCCATTTGAGAAGGACAAATAGACATTGCAATATTATGACGACACATCTCTCATTTTGCATTGCATATTGAAGAATTGACTTGATTTATCAACTTGGTTGTTCTCAGGCCGGTTACGCCTGGCCCGTTTAGAGCCCGGCTCGTTTGTGCCCGGCCAGTTTAGGGTCCGGCCCGTTTGTGCCCGGCCCGGTTAGAGCCCGGCCCATTCTCTGCCCGGCTCGAGATTCGGGCCGGATCGGGTCGAGCCGGACACAGAATACAGATCCATCCGGGCCGTCTTCGGGCCTGGCTTTGCAGGGCTCTGGTCTACAGACACACGGATAAAACCGTTCTATAAGACTTTCAGCACAGCATAGGTTTGAAGGTCATTTCTATATTAACTTCATGAATTAAAGGGAACTTGTATTCCTCGAAAGGCATTTGTTGGTCCCTCAAGGTCAATCGAGCAATGAAAAAACTGATATTAGGAGTATTTTAACACGCCACTCACTACAACGATATAACAGAATGCTGCCTACGGCTGTTAATAAAAGGCTTTACTAGCTGGAACTCGCTAGCACAGTAGCAACGTTATATGCCAAACAACGTTGTACTATGTAAGAAATGCTAGGGGTTGTTCTGTCCATGTGCGCCGCCTCCTTGGTGTTCCCTGATTCCAGCACTCACACAAATAATCTTGTCAGGGCGCTGCAGGCAAGATTTTTAGTTTCGAAACATAATAATCATAATAAAATAAATATTTCTCGCTTGACACTATCAAAAAATAAACAATTAAAACATAGAGATGGGAGTTAAAATTTCTAACCTCTAAAACATAATTGTTTGTTTCAAATGTGTTTGTGCAAAGGCAACCAAGGAACACACTAAGTTAGTCACTTTACACTTTATGTCCACAACAAAATCCTTGCAGGGGGCGCGGTGGCTCAGTGGTACAGCGTTCACCTCTGGTGCTTGGGGTCCTGGGTTCGATCACAGTCTCCGCCGAGTGGACCTTGTGGTGGACAAACACCGTGCTCGTGGGTTTTCTCTGGGTACTCCCGTTTCCTCCCACTTTCTTCATTCCACCATTTCATTAATCTCTCATCATCACCGTCTCCTTTAGCCTAACCGGCATAACCGTGGGACGTAAGACTCAAAGATTTCATTTTCAAAGTCCTTGCAAGTTCTTTTTGCAATAACATTAAAATTATTTTCTTTTATTATGATATTTTCATTTTAATTTGTATGAATGTAGTATTTTCTTTTAGTAACGTTTGGTAATACCACTGCCTCTTGCACTCATTCTGCATCATGTAAGTTGTTAAAATGTACACTAAATACCACGATTATATATGTTGGGAATATGCATTACAGTAATTAAACTTGAACCCGGGTTTAAACCTGTTTCTTTACGTTTAAGTCAGCCGTGTTACCGACTGAGCTAGGACAGTCCCAACTTATCCTTATATTAACGGTATATTTTACTTTTTCACAGCACAGCCCTTTATGAAAGTGTTCATAAAAGATTTTAACTAAAAAGAAATCAATCAAAAAAAAATCGAGACTCCCCTGAAAACATATAACACGTCCCGCCATTTATATGCACCCACATACATTTTGGACAGTCGGCGCCGTTGGTTCTATCTGTTGTGTTTGAAATCAATGTTTCCGGGGGGCACACTTCGTATTCCGGGGACACTATTGATAACTTTCTATTTTTTATTATATTATAGACGTATTATTTTGGTTTCTTCCGGGGGGCAGTCTCAGAGCTCCGGGCGGGCAGTACCCCCTAAAAATACTTCTGGAAGAAACACTGTTTGAAATAAACCTAATCAAATATAAATAAAATAAAAAGTTTGTTTGTGTGTCTGTCTGTATGTATGTATGTATCTGTGTGGTGCCTGGAGACCAGACGAGAGGACCGAGAGTTACCAAATTTTGATCTTGGGTACCTTGGCCCTGGTTCCAGATCAAGACGAAGCGTTTTTTTTTAATCGAACCAAGAAGTCTCAGGAGACGTTTACAGGGACATGTAAAAGTAGTGGAAGATAACCGATATTAGTGTCAAATTCAAAGTTTTGGCGGACGCTGAGATCAATGGTGAAACTCCGATTGCATTAGCTTCCAAATTAACCCCACTTAGTTGCGGGTCGGGTTACCGGAGGGGATACCTGACATGTAAAAATAATCCAAAATGGCCGATATTAATGTCAAATCCAAAGTTTTCGCACTCGCTGAAATCAACGGTGATACTACTAATACAGGCGTTGACTTCCAAATACAGCCACCATGCGAATAATGGGTTTTTCTGATAGTTATTAATAAATGCAAGAAATAAATTATTAATAATAAATGGGAACAGATAGGAATGCATTTTGAAAGAAAGAAACGAAAGTGTAAACATACATAACCATGTCTGACTTTACATAATCTATCCTAAACCACGATCACTAATCTAACAAGAAGAAAGTAGACTTTGGTAAATTAACTTTGGGGTCATTTTTCGCGAGGTATTATTGCACATTTAAAATATGAATATTTAGGGATGCGCACGAGGCAAGACATGTCTCGAATCTGGACTGGAATTCGAGTTCAGACACACTTTGTAAAATTCGAGACGAGTCAAGACAAACTTATTTCTCGACTAATTTTCGAGCCGAGACACGAGTCGAGTCGAGACTTTTCGTAAAAATCTCGACTCGACTCCAATGTCTCGAAAATCTTTCTATAATTTTTAATATTATTTTGAAGAAAGTATTCAGTCAGAAACAGCCTTGAAACCAATTTTAGTATGTATTACTTTAGAAAGGTACCGAACGCATAAACTTAATGGTTAATCTTTCGAAATCAAGATTTAATTTTCAGCTCAATTCAGTTAATTAAAACTAATAATTAATGTCGTGATATTTGATTATACTTCAAATATAATAATAATAATAATAATAATAATAATAATAATAATAATAATAATAATAATAATAATAATAATAATAATAATAATAATAATAATAATAATAATAATGCTCTGGGGGACATACACGTGAGCATGTATCTAGTATAGCTCGAGCAAGGCACAATGACGGCCGACGCGTATCGCACACTGCTTGCAGACTACGTACACCCCTTGATGACGACCATGTTTCCCAACGGTAGTGGCATTTTTCGGCAAAATAATGCACCATGTCACAAGGCCAGGAGTGTGATGAAGTGGTTCGAGAAATGTTCAACAATGTTCTATATCTGTTGACGGTGTGCGAATTGCAAGGGGGATGAGGGAAATCCCCATTAGTAATACTATATGTTCCTATAACCAAAGGAGATTTCCCTCCATGTCAAAGAACTATGTGCTGTGTAATTAAAATGTATGAGTTGTTTTATCTGTTGTATGTATGAAATAAATTATTAAAAAATGCAACAAATAAATTATTAACAATACATGTGATCAGATAGGAATGTATTTTGAAAAAAAAGAAAAGAAACGGTAAACATACATAACCGTATTTAACTATATATAACCTGACTAAACTAACCGATGGTAACTAATCTAGAATAATGTAGGAAAGATGCAAGAAAGCAATTAATAATAATAAATATCAACATATAGAAATATATTTTGAAAGAACAATGTTCCCCAGAAGTAACCTTGTAAATTTAGGATTTAGGATTTAGATTTCTGGGCTTTCGGCATCTGAGACAATTTAGCCCGTCACGTTCGAGGGATGACGTCTCTAGGCGAACACACTTTCCGAGGAAACGGAAGGAAGAAAGGATTGGGGAAGAAAGGAAGTGATCTGAAACCTAAGGTATCACCCTGGCATCTTCCTGGTGTGAATGTGAAAAACCAAGGAAAATCTCATTAAGTTGTTGAGTTGATTTTAGTTTAGCGTTCCTTTCAGCAGCTAGGCTATATGAGACGTGGACCTACTGATTAACGTGGAATCCGAACCACATGAGCTCCCGCCGGGAATCGAACCCGGGTCTCCCACGCCAAAAGGAAAATCTCATTCAGGGTGACTGGCCTGAAAAAACTTTTAAATTTTTCGACCGAGTGCTCCCACCAGGAATCGAACATGGGACCGCCTTCACGTAATCATATAAACGTATGTTTGTCTATTCCATTACATTGCGAATAGGCGAAATTGGAACAATGTTGTATTGGAGTCAGTCAATTAGTTCGAATAAAATCTGTTATTCGTAGCACAATCCCTTCGAGGACATTTCCAAGATCGGTTCAGTAACCCACATGGTCGAAAGTAGTGTTTCCAGGAGATGAGACGAGAGAAGACTTCAAGCTGTCTCGTTTCGTCACATATCTCGTCTCGTGAGACGAGACACGAGAAATGTCTCGTCTCGTGGCAACACTAGAGCGGATGAGGCCCACAAAAAGGAGTTCTTATACAAAGTGGTTAAAATTACAGCTTTTAACCACTTTCATTTGGTTATCAGCACAACACACAACACGACTACAATCTTCCAATCAGTGTTTCTTTCAGAAAAAATGTTCCTGGGGAGTATATTTAGGATTCCGGGGGTACTGCTGGTATTATTCTATTATAGATGTATTATTTTGGTCTCCCCGTGGGGGGCACTCTCAGAGTTCCAGGGGACAGCACCCCAAAAACATGTCTGGAAGAAACACTGATTAAAACAACGACTACTTAGTTTCGACCACGGGCGCCCGAAGGAAGGGGGAAGAGGCCCGGCCCCATTGCTCACGAAAATATATGTGTAATATAGCAAACTACGTATATTAAATTCCAGGCGTAATATAGCAATCAAGGAGATGACCCCCCTTAAAAATTTCTTCGGGCGCCAATGGTTTCCAGTAATGACTTATTACGACAGGAATATTTGTCAATATCGTCGGTACAGTCGAAAGGCAAGCCTTCCCCACTTTTTCTGAAATCCTTTTTTCAAAGCCTCTGGCGCCACTTCAAAAAATAAGAAGACCTATGTGACTTTCTGGTTTCAAAAATGACTTTGGTTCGAATAACATCATAAAACAATAAAAATAAACTAATTTTTATTGTCAAACCAGCATCCATTCAAACTCAGTACAGAAAAAGGCCTGTACTGTTTCTGTATTTGTTCGAAACGAGAAAACTCATGAAACAATGGTTAGTTGCTGATGAAACTGGCATTAAGAAAACTTGTATTTCTATAAAGGATTTTTATACATAGATATAACCACCAGCCCTTGGAATGAAATCTTCTGAAACACTGATCTCAAAGAATGGTTTAACATTTTACTTGAATCTGGAACAGTATCACTAAATATTTAAACTTGAATTGGTTGGAAAATGGAAATGAAAGTTGTTTGTAAGAATCATTTTAAAAAATAACTTTAGGTCTTCCTTGTTCTTTTAGGATAGTCCTCATTTAAAATAAACGCTGGTATACTTTCGAAGGCAATAATTTATTCCGAGTTAATAAATTTTAAAACAATTTCAAAAACTGTCTTTGCATTTTTGAGACATGAGACGATACGAGGCATTTCAAGAGACGTCTCGTCTCGTCTCATAAACGAGACGGGAAAAGTAGTTTCTCTCGTCTCGTGTCCCTTTATCAAAGGTTTCTGTCTCGTCTCGTGGTAACACTAGTTGAAAGAGAGAAACAAATGAAAACTTTGAGTTTTACGTCCCACGATTATTACGGTTAGGGTAAAGGAGACGGTGATGATGAGTAATGAATGAAATGGTGGAATGAACAAAGTGGGAGAACCCCGAGAAAACCCACGCACACGGTGTTTGTCCACCACAAAGTTCACTTGTCGGGGACTGGGATCGAACCCGGGACCCCAAGCACCAAAGATGAACGCTCTACACCTGAGCCACCGCGGCCCCAAGAAAGAAACATATATGAGTACACACACACGGATAAAGTAGTCATACATGTATTTTAATCTTCTGACTACTTAACCCCGACTAATTTAAGATTGCAAGAAAGTAATTATTAAGAAGAAATATAAACATATAGAAATGTATTTTGAAAGAAAAAAAAGCAAACCGTACCAGCCGTGTTATGAATCTGGGTTGCCCACTCAACAAGCAGACACCTTACCGAATTATCTGCGGCAGAACTTGCAATTTGTGGTTTCGAAGCTTTATTTATACTGTGTGTGTTACGTAACGACGCTACGGGATGTCATTACTAGTGCGACCACCTCATTCAAGACCCGTTTTGTAAATTGATGGAGGAAAAAAGAGTGATTTCGTAAATCAACAAAATGGATCTTGTATATATAGGGTGTAACTAAAAGGTACGGCAAAACTTCATGGGTGGATTCCTTATTGGTAGATAAGCAAAAAAGTTCAGATGACCATATGTCGGGAAATGCATCGTTCCAGAGTTACGGCCTTTGAGCCGACTAATGATGTGAAATAGTCACATTCTGGTCGCTCCTTAATGTGTCTCAATTTAAACCTCAATATATCAAACTCTGATTAAGATAGGAAGATAATTTTAGTAGTAATGTGTTCTGCAAAAATTAAGCTTTCCGCTGATATGCAATTTATGAGTGTATCCCCAATGAATGCCATCTCCAAAATGCTGATGCAAAAATCAAACAGAAAACAAGTAATTACCCTCCCATGCCCACCGTGGTACTCCCACACATACATAAAATATACAGGGTGAGTCAAAAGTCCCTGGACACCTGTATAAGTTTGAAAATCGACGGGAAAAGTAAAAAGTGATGATGGGAACAGAGGTTTGATGAGGGGCCGCGACTATTGAAGTGTATGTCATTCATGGCCGCCATCTTGAAATCCGCCATTTTGGATTCAAGTCACTTTTTTAAATGGGAAGGGGGTGTATGACCCATCAAATAACACTAGCTTGAGCTCAGGAATTTAGTGGTGTAATTTGTTTTTCCTATCTAGTACAGTTTAGAAGTTATTAATGTTCATAGGTGTGAAATTACCTTGATACTGAATGCTACAACACATGTTCTACGTGTTGTCCATCCCGTGCAATGCACAACTGTAGTCGCCGCAACCACTCTGACTGCACACGGAGATGTCTCCTGAAATTTGGTCACAGGCTTGTTGGATGCGTTCCTCGAGGTGTCTCAAATCACGGATTGTCTCAGCATACACTATCTGCTTAAGATGTCCCCATAGATAAAAATCAAGGGGCGTTAAGTCAGGACATCTGGGCGGCCACTCCACGGGACCACAGTGACCAATTCACTTCCGTGGCAGTTGTTCATCCAACCTTTGACGGACACCAAGTCTATAGTGTGGAGGGGTTCCATCGTGCTGAAAATAAGATGGGAAAATGCCGTCAGCGTTCAGTGTGGCAGGGAACGCAAAGTCCTGCAACAGCATCAGATACTGTGGTGCAGTTAAGGTGTTGTAAATGTAAAATAACCCAATGATGCGGATGTCCCATATGCCACACCACACCACCACCTTCGCTGGACTATGTTCTCGACTCGGGTCAACCCAGTTTGAATTTGCGTCACACCAGTATCGACAATTATGTCCATTAACCTCCCCGTTCAAAGTGAAATACGCCTCGTCACTGAACAGTATGCTCTTGACAAAGGCAGGATCCAAATGAAATGAAATGGAATGAAATCTTTGTTTTACGTCCCACAGTTATGCCGGTTAGGCTAAAAAAGACGGTGATGATGAGTAATGAATGAAATGGTGGAATGAAGAAAGTGGGAGGAAACGGGAGAACCCCGAGAAAACCCACGCACACGGTGTTTGTCCACCACAAAGTTCACTTGGCGGGGGCTGGGATCGAACCCAGGACCTCAAGCACCAGAGGTGAACGCTCTACCACTAAGCCACCGCGGCCCCTAACGCAGGATCCTGTTCGTGTTGTTCAGTAGCCCACATGCAGAACTCCAACCGGCGATCAGGGTCATCTTCGTTCAGTTTATGTTGTAAGGATGCCACTGATTGGCGTGCAATATCCGGACAACGGAGGATTGGCTTATTGGACATGCTAGGGACACACGATGGGTTCTTCGTTTAGGACTTTTCACAAACGACGCAACAACCGCCATTGCAGTTTCCTCATTGGTGGCAGTCTTTGGTCGCCCACTACGTACCCTATTTTGAACAGAGCCCGTCTCTCGGAATTTGGTGATCACGTGAGCCACCGTGCTGTGCGATACCGGTTCTCTGTCTGAGTGCCGTCGGTTGTAGTCAGCTGCTATAGTTCGGTAGCTGGGTTCCACTGATATAAGGATGATTTCGATCTTCTGTTCACGTGTCAGACGTATTTTAGATCACCTGGAACAGAGAGAACTGGGTCAGTATCAAGGTAATTTCTCACTTTTGAACATTAATAACTTCTAAACCGTACAAGATAGAAAAAAATACACCACTAAATTGCTGAGCTCAAGCTAGTGTTATTTGATGTGACATACACCTTCTTCCCATTTAGAAATATGACTTGAATCCAAAATGGCGGATTTCGAGATGGCGGCCATGAATGACATACACTCCAAAAGTTGCAGCCCCTCATCAAACCTCTTTTCCCATCATCACTTTTTAATTTTCCCGTCGATTTTAAAACTTATGCAGGTGTCCAAAGACTTTTGACTCACCCTATACATATATATAGACGGAAAGCATCGTCCTTTAGAAATACATAAATACCAAAAATATATTTCTAGTTTAATTAGGGTCTGTGTTATTGAGGTATAAATTGAGTCACATTAAGGAGCGACCAGAATATGACTATTTCCACCATTAGGCGGCTCAATTGCCGTAACTCTGTAATGATACATTTCCCGACATATGGTCATATGAACGATTTTGCTTGTCTACCCATAAGGAATCCACCCCTGAAATTTTGCCGTACCTTCTTGTTACACTCTGTATATATGTGTGTTGGTGCAACAGTAAGTTCCCAAGAATATAGATTAATTCATTTTTTATTTTAACCTATACAACAAATGCTTTTTATGAAAGCAAGGAGCCTGCGAGTTAAAGATGGTTAAAGACCGTAAATAAAATTGAAGATCTGAATTGCAGAACATCCGAAGTCCACCGAGTACTTTTTTTTGTTTTTAGAAGAAAGACAAAAAATTATACTTGGAATGCTACTCTGTTTAGCTGAAATTATTTTGAATTTTTTAAAAAAGTTTTGATTTGGACTTACGTATTATGCAAGTGAATAGCCCTGAAACATAGATGCTAACATAAAAAACAGAAAACGAAAAATACGAAGAAAAAGAGTGGACTTGGGATGTTTTGTAATTCAGGTTTTCAATTCAAACTTCAAATGGAACTGGGGTAACTTCAGACAATGGCTGACCTAACACTTTGATAATAGCGGGTGTAATGGCTGATTTAAGAACACAATTGATATGTCCTGTGTAGCTAAGTATACTCCCACCCTTCCCCCTCAACATTGGATACGGAAATGAAAAACTTATTTAGAATTTGATTGTTGATTCCAGTATATTTCAAGCATCACTTCTCAGAATCTGGGCCTGTGATATGTCGATATATCGCTATCATCGATATCTATATTATCATATATCAACATTCGATATCGCAAATATATGGACATGAATATATCATTCTAAATTTTCGATATCGATATTCGGGGAGTAGGGAGGCGAGGTATAAAGGTCCCCGAAGACTTGCGATGGATGAAGAAATTAAACTTACTTTTTGCAAGATTGTTTTCTAATCATAATATCTTTATTACCAAATACTGCAATGTAAATACATCCACTTGCAAATTTGCAATATTATATGATGTAATTTCTTAGGCGCCGGAACTTTTTTTCCCTGAAAAAAGAAACAAAAAATCACGTGCAAAAGCAAGTACTTCGAACTTTGAACTAGAATTTATCATAAGAAAGTTTTTTGCTTCTCGATCTTGGAGATTTCCATCCCTTTTGGCCTTTGGGACCGCTAATTGACAAAAGGTGCACACATGATCGCTATATGCATTCATGCTCTTACGCAGAGTCAGAGATTTAGAAAAGGAAACGACTTTTTAATAATAATAATAATAATATTTATTATTATTATTATTATTATTATTATTATTATTATTATTATTATTATTATTATTATTATTATTATAACAATGGGGTTTACAACTAGGGTCCCGTCTCTTTAATTTGCATGGGAGGGCCGCAAGTCTGCTACGCCACTGGTGTCCCCTATTCTGCGTTTGTCTCTTTTTCGTTTCGTGTAGATATTTGTTTTTTGCTGTTAGACTTTTATATGAAATTTTATATTATGTAACTTTTTCTTTTTATGAGTTTCTTTCTTTTGGGTGGGGGAGAGAGAGAAATGCTTTCTTCTGATATCTGTTTCTTACCATTCATCTTGTTTGAACTGCTTAAGTAAGTCATTTTGTAACTTTTGATGTCATCCAACTCCGTCACAATAATAAAATTGTCACACTTAACAATTTGTTTTTTTCCCTTATTTGCAGTTTGCCACACTGATATATTTGTGACAAATTTGAGGTTTAGTCCAACGCCTTTCGAATTCGCAACCAACCCAACTGCCGAGCTTTTTGGGTTGCCTGCTATTGCAGGAAAAGGAGAATTGCAGGTGGTAATGCACTTTTGGAGTCGTGTATACAAACTCCAGCTGACATCTTACACTCGTCGTCCAAATCAAATGGGAGCAATAACAATTGTGTTGGAAGTATCTTACTCGAGCCTTTGGCAATGCCCAGCAGACTAATACCATTGAACTTCACTATCCACCTATAAATTTTAAATTAGCAATTGGGGTACAAATTCCTAGGTGAAATCCTACTCATGTCTGCTACATCTAAGGTTAGTAATAACAATAGTGTCGCAACTACCTTAATCGAGTCCCATGGCACTATCCCGTCGATTGATACCATTGAAGTTCACTTGCGACTTCTTTATAATCAACTGTGCAGGAAAGACATAGAACTCGGTTCCTCCATTTTCACCTAGCACCCGTTTCGTTTGGTCACTAGAGCTCAGTTTTTCCTTTGTACAAGCGTTTGTGGGAATATATATATATATATATATATATATATATATATATATATATATATATATATATATATATATATATATATATATATATATATATATATATATATATATATATATATATACGAGTACAGAGTTGGACCTCGATAAGTCAAATTTTAAGGGTTTCATAATCATATTTAAAAATCTCGGTTGCTCGAACTTCCATATCTGTGAACTTCTACGAATCGAAGTTTACCCTTATAATTCGAATATCTATTGATGTGACCTCGATAACTCGAAGCTATACCACTATGGTTTTACGTAATTTCCATTGTTGCTAGTCCTGTCGTTGTTGCTAATGTGTACTCTAACTATTTTGCTCATGTTTAGATATGAAATCCCCTTCCAAAACAATGCATGTACAGTAGGGTTGGCCGAATTTAAATTTTCTTTGAAAATCGGTTCGGCGAAGCTGTTAAAGGGTGTCTTTTAGTGGGTAAAGTGTGCCAGATTTTTTTCACAATTTTTAGTCAGCGCCTTGAAAACGGGACTCTGATAATAATAATAATAATAATAATAATAATAATAATAATAATAATAATAATAATAATAATAATAATAATAATAATAATAATAATGTGTCTGTCATCACATTTTCTCATATAAAAGAGTCATCTACACACACCGAATTTTGTACGTAGATGCCCCATGCTGTAAGTGTCGGTGGACCACCGATGAGCAACTAGCGACCTCTCGCCAAAAATTAGCGGTCCCGCAGCGATGATCGACAGTGGCCCTACTTCCGTTTTGAAAATTATACAATCAGAGGCCCACTAATGGCAGAGACGCGACGAAACACGAATGAAACAGAAAATTACTTCCCCTAAATATGTTAACTCGCCTATATGTGTGGTTTGTTTATATTAAGGTGAGTCTAAAAACACTGAAAAAAAGTACCAAAGAAAGTACCACCACCAATCTTATGATTACTAGGCTCGTGTTCTTCCGACTTCGCCACTTCGACTTCGAAGGCGATGAAGAAAACCTAGCATGTAGAAGAATAAATCATTCAGGTCTTGTCAATTTCGTCAATCACAGTGCTTCTTTTACCGTGTATATTCGGCGATAACCGTTTGGGATCAGATAAAATGCGTTCACCATGTAATTTTATAACAAATGACGTTTGTCTATTTATTTTACTTTATTTCATAGTTCTCTCATATTCACTTTCTAATGATCAGCTACAGTTGTCATCTAAATTCATACAATTATACGCATTCATCTCAAGATTTTTCACTTCATGATGCAGAGGCGGAGGTTACACTTGACCACCGGAGCACACTTTAGTAACAATTCATTACCGAAAAATAGTATATAATAATAACTGAATGCACGTGACTGGCGATAATTCGTGTTGGTTCCTTCGCGATTCTTCGCGACGAATCGAAGGAGCGCGGACCGAAATGAAGTTCTCGCTGCTAAGCGGTGGTAACTTCAACACCCCGACTCAAGACATCTATTTCGACTCGACGAAACCCTGCCGTCAGTGGCACACTAGCGGCAATCCTTCGACGCGTAGCTATATCGACGATCGACATTTACCGGCAAGTGGACCACTAGGTGTTGGAATAGGCGACATTTACGGCATAGGATAGATCTTCAGCAGATCTAACGTAGTACGAAGCAGTTTTTGTTTTTTCGAATCGGGAGTCAAAGTGTATGCATGTTTCTGCCTGTTTCTAAGAATTCCTTCCCTATATGCAACCAACATTATACGTTTGTCATGTGGGCTTACATAAAAGGGGGAAATTAAATCTTAAGATTACGGGATATTAGTGTTACAAACAGTTTTTCGAGTCACTAAATAAATAATGACACTTCCGACATCGTCCATGTCCAACTTTTGGCCCGATCATCAGGGTTGTCTGTGATAAATAACATGTCCAAAATGGCCGATATTTGTGTAGAATCCATAGTTTTCGGAATCACTTGTTAGGCGACAGTTCCGATGATATTTAAGCCTAAATTTAACAAAGAACGAACATGTAAACTGGCCCAGAAATTGACATGGGCAACGCTTTTCGTTATTTATTCAATTATTTATTTCTCTACTTTCAAATATTTTGCAGAAACCTTATTCTCTCTTTGTGGAGGACAAGCATTTTCAGTTATTTAATAATAAAAGAAATGCAAGCAAGTATTATCTTTGCTGGAGTTAACTAATTATTGACTCGCAGAACGGTGGGATTCTTTGCCGCAGGAACAGGACAAACAAAATAAAATGCCATTGGATGTTACTTTGAGCGAAACCAAACCAGTCTTGTTGGGTACACTCTACTTTCGAAGACCATGTTTTATATTGTCATCTTCTACTAGGTCTTTAGGTATTTTGAGGCACTCCTCACTTATTCGTTAGTATTCAGTTAAATTTATACAGAAAAAAATAAGGGAAAAATAAAATTAATAAACAAAATGAAACAAAAGATGGTTAAACAAGAATTTTAGGGACAATGGATCAAAATGCGATCTTGGGCAAGAATTTTAGGAATGATAAAAAATGCATCTAAAAATTGCGATCTTGGCCAATAATTAGCTTTTGGATCAGGGGCCACAAAATTTTTACACAGCCCCTAAATCGAGTTTTCATTTTTTTTAACGGAATAAGCACGTTGGTTAAGTGATAGTTTAGGTTTGGCCTACAAGAAAATTTTTGATTGAAATATATTGGATCTTGGATCAGGGGCCACAAAAGTTTTGAACGGCCCTTACATCGATTTTTTTTTTTTTTTTTTTTTTTTTTTTTTTTTTTTTTTTACGAAATAAACACGTTATACTGGGTTAAATGATAGTTTGGGTTTGGTTACACTGTATGTAGTTCTCCAGATATAAGGCCTACAAGAAAATTTGTTGACTGAAATATATTGCATCTTTTGATCCAAAAAGAAAAAGGAAAGTCATCACTAAACAAAATAAACTCTGGTAAAGACAGTAGAGAAGATCATGTAAAATTTACATTTATGAATGAAATATCCAGGGTGGTAGATGAAATGGTCAGTATTTCATGTGTGGGATATGGATAGACATGTTAAAGTCCCCGTTACCTTCAAGATGTTAACGAATTGCTTCTACTCACGAACTGGGCCTAGATAATCGCCGTAGCAACCTTTAGTAAAGCGAGAATTTTTAAAAAATCGCTTGCTGTCAAGATTTATCGTGTAGAGTAACGAACACACGTACTCAAACTACAATCTTACAAGACCCACTAGTGTGATCCTAGTAATAAAAGCTAATGAACATTTTGCAGTAAAAAAAAAAATACATATTCTTGGTATAGGCAACCAACAGTTCTTTAACGTTCTACAGGTTGCGTAGAAGATACGGAATTACATGAATTTTAAACGGTGTGTTAAAATCACCCATATTACCCACTATTAGCGGACTCAGTCGAGGCAATTGTTCTAGCTGTCTGCTACCAAAAGCACTAGAATTCAGAAATTCGCTTTAGTTGAAGAATTATCCTGTGGAGTAACAGACGGGAAGACGTACTCATAGAACCCACTTAAAGACATCCTAATAAAACCTTGAGAGCTGAAAGAATTTAATTAAATTCTGAATCAAACTGACGCATTCGGAGGAAATTCTTTCGGGGACTCGCTTTCAACTGATCCCTGATTATTTGCTCCTGATGCTCAGTAACGCTCAATTGTGTAACCCGAAGGAGATCTGAAGTTCGATTCCCTGTGGGAGCTCATGTAGTTCGAACTTCACGTTATTGCTTAATGTTCACCTCTTAACGTAGCCTCTGTGAAAGGAACAGTAAATTTCAAATCAACCAATCAACCGTCCTGAAGAAATTGAGAAACTGAGAGTTTGGCGATAGACGTGATATTCAAACCGCAAGTAGTAGAAATAAACCATTTCTTGTTTTTGCGTTGATCACTATATTGCAAAAACGGCAATAGATAGCGAGAAGCGGTTTTCTGCAATCGGTTACGCGTCCCAAGAATACATTTCAACTCCCTACCAGAACCGGAAGTGATGAAAATCCACTACAACTTCCGGTTTCAATATTCATCTATATAGAGCAAAAACACGGTTTTAGCCTTGTTCACCATATAGATTAAAACGGGTAATAGATAGCTATAAGTTGTTTCTGGTAATCAATTAAGCATTCAAGAATATCTTCTCTCCACATCTCCACTCTAATCTCTACTAAAATTGGAAATTGTAGAAATCTACTTCCACTTGCCGTTTCAGTATTAATTGAGAAAATATCAAGCAATACAAACCAACTTCTTGACGTAGTGTACACTAGACACTGGTACTTGTTTTATTTCATTAAAAGTGTTGGTTGTCAGGAGATGCGCACCCAGAATTTTTTGTTTGGTGGAGTCCAAGCTTTGCGGGGGGGGAGGTAATCCAATAGTACAAGGCACTACGTCTATGTAGTATTCAACGAACCTGCACCTAACAATACCAAAAGTAATTGTAAAATAAGTCTATGTTTTCAGAAAAATGATAGAACTAGATTTATTTTAAAGAGAAAGAAAAGAAATGGAATGAAATCTTTAAGTTTTACGTCCCATGATTATGCCGGTTAGGCTAAAGGAGACGGTGATGATGAGAAATGAGTGAAATAGCGGAATGAAGAAAGTGGAAGGAAACGGGAGTACCCCGAGAAAACCCACGAGCATGGTGTTTGTCCAGCACGAAGTCCACACGCTGCGAGCTGGGATCGAACCAAGGACCCCAAGCACTGGAGGTGAACGCTCTACCACTGAGCCATCACGCCCCCTTTAAAGAGAAAGAGTACAGATGAAGTGTAAGATCAAATTTTCATGCTACATCAATCATTTCACTGTTAGACAAGTATAGTTTGATTGAGAAAATGTACAAATGTATGTTATGAAGTTTTTGAGGGGGTCCGGACCCAATGGACCACCCTCGTCAGTACGCCCCTGTCATTTGTTAGTGATTCTGAAATAGATCTAAACTCTTGTCCCTGAAGTGGTCTTAGTAACGTTGAAGACTCTTAGTTTCTTGTCAGAAGTTGTGTCTGGTAAATCTTCTATACTCCATTGTGTTGACTTAAATTAAAGTGAACATTTCTTAAAGTTAAGTATGACTGTACGCATATTACATTTCGTTACTTATTTATTGCATTTTGTGATTTTTCAGATGCATTAAATTTTCATCTCAAATACAAAAGTATACCGTCGAATGCAATGAAGGTCAAAGTAAACATTTTCCCTTTGTCTATAGAAGCAAATGCAAATCCCTGACCTCTGCTTTATTTTCGTAATTTTATTTTGTTTTCCGAACAAAATATTACTATACTGTTCCTTTATCTGACCTCATATAGTCATGTGTATGCATATAAAGGAGGAATAGGTCCACATTTTGTTCAGACAACAAAATAGAATATGTATGTTTGTTGCTGTTGATAATATTTTGGCATCATTTCTATGCACATTGGGAGGCAGACAGCAATATTATTTGACAGATAAGAGAGCTCTCAACTTGAAATATGTAGTAACTACAAGCTCTATAAAATTCGTATATCTAGTTTGGTTCCATCTCTAGTACCATATGTATATTGAGAAAGATGTGTATGAAAGGTGTATATGTACATATTTTTCTTTCTTTTTTTTGTGTGTGTTTTGTTTCTTTGTTTAGAGTCTCCGAGAAGAATTACATATACAGAGGTCTGAAAACATTATCTTTTCTGCAGGTTTTTCTTTTCCGCTCGACTGCTTTTTGTAGTTGTCTCTCAACAGGTACTGCACTGCAGTGCTGACACACAACACAGCATACATGAACTGGATTAAATTCTATTCATGTCATAAACCAGAATTTCTGAGTAACAAGATTTTTTTTTTGCCTTAGTCAATTGTGTGTGTCAAGTTGATAGTCGTCATTGGTGTTGTACATGAGACGAGAAATTCCTCATTACATCTCGAAATCGAGACGAGAAATATTTTCTTTTTAAAATTCGAGACAAGACAATTCTCGATCTCATTTTCAAGACGAGAAATTTCACGAGTCTTATTGACGACACTAGCTCACCAAAATCTTTTCAGTGTTACATAAGTTATAGCAAGGAAACTAAAAAAAAAAAATATACAGTGATTGTACGTAAACAATGAAGAGCATTTATTAATGTTGAAACATACGCAAGTCATTACACAATATGTTCTAATAATAAGTATGGTTTAAAATTAATGTCGTTGATCATATTCTTCTTGAACCTCTTGTGACGTAGAAGGATTCTGGTAACTTTTAGATGAAATTAAGCAAAAAAAAAAACTTAGGTCATGAATTTTGTACACAAATTTACAAAGTACGAAACAATACGTGAAAAGTTTTTCGAGAATTGAAACCAGATGAGAAAGTTTTTTTTTTTTTTTTTGAAAATCGAGACGAGGTAAAACAAATCTTACGAGACGAGATAAGTAAACTTTCTTTTTCGTCTTCTGGTCAACACTAGTTTTTATACTGCAATTGAATGCTTATTATAAGAAACTTCATATTTAGCCCTTATCGACTTTAGTAGCCTTCGTTGTCCGTGTAGTGCATCTTCTTCTAAAGGTATTCATCACCATTATTAAATTTACTAAACCATCCTTGTATTGTCTCTTTAATAATATTATCCTTACCAAATGCTTGGCATACTAATTTCCCATTTCACTAGTATTTATTCCCACTTTTGAACTCGTAAAGCATTGAAGTTCGTATAAATAAATCTGTTTGCAGTCCCATTGTCTGACCCGTTCTTACAAATTCCTTTTTCAGCTTTGGCTACGATACATGCCTGAAAAGAAAACAGTCACTAACATGTTATCTTCCTCTTCTCCCCCCCTCGCCCCACCTCAAAATGAAAGTGTAGGAAGCGGATGCAGTGTCTTTTTCCCTTTAAACTTTAGTTGTTTTTTTTTTACGTCTCACGTTTATGGACCAAAGCTGAGGGAGATGGTGATGCTGAGACGAATGATGATAGTGGAATGTGAATGTGGAAGGAAACGGGAGAACTCACGCACACGGCATTTGTTTACCACAAAGCCCACTTGGCAGGAGCTGGAATTGAAGCAGGTATCGTACGCACCAGAGCTGAGTGCTCTACCACTGATCCAACGCTGTGCCACCGTGGAGATCCGACATGCCATTTTTGGATAACTTATAATAGGCCTATGTCTATGTAATTCAATAACAATTGGGAGTCTATTTGAATATCAAGAAATGGAATACCGGTGATTTGTGACATAAACCCTGTTGGGAACGCGGTGGGTTAAGAGTGATAGAGCGTTCACCTCTGGTGCATGGTGTCCTTGGTTCGATCCCAACTCACACCGTGTGCGTGGGTTTTCTCTGGGTTCTCCTGTTTCCTCCCACTTTCTTCATTTCACCATTTCATTCATTTCTCATCACCGTCTCGGTTAGCTTAGCCAGCACAACCATGGGACGTAAAACTCAAAGATTTCGTTTCATTTCATAAATCCTGTTGTTAGAATATTCTTATATTGAAACAGACATGTTGTTTATTCCTGCTTTACTACTACGTATAACTTAAATATAAACTCTAACCAAAGCAAACACTTATGTTACTAACATGTTTGTTATTTTAGTAATATATGTATAATTGCCTTCTTCCGATATATTACTTGATAATATATCGGAATAGGTGAGCGTTAGCTTCTCAGTTCGAATTCTAAAGGCATGGATTCGAATGCGTGATAGAAATTGATAACTAGCTTATTTTCTATTTTTTTCTGTTAATTCCATTAGGCATATGAAAGATGTACACACCGAGTATATTTGTAATCAAGTCATAGTTAGCAATTCTTCTATGTTAACTATCCTTAATCCTAATTATTGAAAACCAGTGTCGATGGCTAATTTGCGATACCTGTGTGGTATTGTTAGTGATGACACGAAGTGTGAACGTGAAATAAAAATAAGGATAGGAATGATGAAACAAGTAGATACTTGAATAAAGAGTTGAGAAAAAGACTCATAAAAGGCTTCGTGTGGAGTATTGTGCTGTATGTGGTAGTAACATGCATTACGTAAAAGTGACGAAAAAACTGGAAGCCTTCTAAATGCGGTTGTGGAAAAGAATGAAGAAAGCTAGCTGGATCCAACAGAAAATGAATGAGAAATACTGTGGGAGTTAATAACAATTTTAGATGTAATTGAAAAAAGGAAGAGAAAGGGTGGAAAGTTGGCTGAGAAGAAACTGTATCATGAGGGACGTGGTGGAGGGTGTGATGACAGGAAAGAGAGGAAGGAGGAAGGATGCTACAGTTGATGGACGCACGGTATCAAAACAGAAAAGGGCTAGCTCAAGACCATGGTGCATGGAACCTTTTCGATTGCGGCGAGTAACCTGTCAATAATAGCAGGATGCATATGATAGTAGGCCAATAGTGTGGTCCTGCAATTCAGTTCTCTTGGAGCCCAGATAATGTAATGAGGAACGGTCTATACTGTGTTAGTTGAGTATGGTTTGTATGGCTTGTACACTCGTCAACTCCACCGGGATCAAAACAGAAATAGGTCGTGGTTCATGCCCATTTTAATACTACGTAGGTCCCGTTCATTATAACATTTGTGCTGCATAAAGGCACAAAACAAACACTGAAAACTCCTAATTCTTGATATATCACATTGTCACATGAGAACCAGAGAAACGTAACTTCAAAAATGCTATTTTCGTTTTCTCCATGTTTGGACATAATTTTGAAAGCCCCACTTGGTGTAAATGGAACGTAACGCCATCTGTTCTCCTTGTTGATCATCTGTTGTAATGTAGCTCAATTACCATCTTTCTAAGAAAATAATATTTTTGTCCTCTCGCCTGTAAACCTACGAAAATGGAGTTACGTTCCTCTGGTTCTCACTTCTCATGCAATATCTTCCCTTCCCCCGCCCTTTACTTCAGGTTCTCACAATTTATAAAATGAGTGATACGTTAAGCTGCATCACTGAAAAATCTGTGTTCACTACGCTAAACATAGAAAAAAATCTTCCACAGACACTAACACAGGGCCGTAACTTGTGGGGGGATGGGGCAACTGCCCCCCAGGGAAGCTCCCCGTAGTTCGAGGGGGGCCCAATTTAAGACAAAATTTTCTTATTCATATACGATACGAACATGAAATTAGAAATGAAGCATCAAACAGGTTCACTACATTACATAAACAAAACAGCACATAAAAGGTAAATAAAACAAAATTGAGTCTTCGGCCCATTTCAGTAAAAAAAATTCTAATATTAGAGGCCCTAGAAATAATATTTATTCGTATGGCTTTGAGATTTGTCAATATTGTCCCTTTAATTAATTTGTCATGTACGGAACGGGTCCAGGGGCGTGCGGGAGGGCCCACAGGCTCCGGGAGCCCACAAAGAGTAAGAGAAAGATGGAAAGAGGAGGCCCAAGAATTAGAAAAACTCTTTCAAGGGGGGGGGGCAATACGCGTATTAATGCTCCCCCCCAGAAAAATCTAAGTTACGACGCTGAACTAACGTAGGATAAATTCCAGTGAAATAACTGTGCATGGGTTAAATAATATACTGGGTGTTCGGAAACAACACCGAATAATTTCGGGTAATTAATATCTTTACACGGAAACAGGAAAAAAATATATATAGCAGCATAGGTCAGAGATATAACCCGTCGAAACTTGGTCTGGACGATAAAGAAAAGGATAATAATTCGTGAACGAAATGTCAGATCAAGATTAAGTATAAGAACATACTAATTATCTTCAATCTAGATTTCAGTCGATGTAGAATAGGGTTAGCCTCGAAGCATGAAAGGTAATTCAAGAGGTCTTTTGCTAGCGAAAAATGTTAAACCAGGAACTGAAAACCGTTACACTTTCCATATCAACTAGTGTATTAATGGAATCTAAGCATACAAATAATCACTGTGTTCTTTTATCAGACTTTGACCATACATTTAATTATCTAGTCCGTTGGTGCATATGGTCTCGGGTTCGATACCTTGTGGGAGAGAACAGAAATTAACTTTACAATTATTCCTTTTCATTAAAAATCCTCCTCCTTTAGCCTAAAAACGATAACCGTAGGACATTAAACTAAAATATCTTTTAATTCTTCAAGTGCATTTACTTTATTTATTTCGTTCCGACCTATTTTCTAAGGGCTGTAACTTCGAAATGATGTATTTGTGCACCGACACGGGTCTCTCGCTCTCTCTGTCTCTCGCTCTCTGTCTCTCTCTCTCTCTCGCTCTCTCTCTCTCTCTCATATATATACATATCCTCTGTTTTTGCGTGAGGATTCATTTTCCAGAATTGTTTGGTGTCGTTTCTGAATACGGTGTATAGACGGTGACACGACCAATTAAATTTTTCTCAAAGTAACAAAAAATTACTTAAAATCGTATATTTTTTTAAATAAAAAAAGTCAGTTTCAATTACTATATATGAAATTTTTACCTTGGAGCAAAGTTCACAAAATTGTAACCTTTTTGTTTCATTAATCATCGGAAATCTCTTTGTATACATATCCTATAATGGTTTTTGAATATTTGTTCTTGTTATGCATACTAAATAAAGTTTATGTGCTCAGATACAGGGAAAAAAGTTTTAAAAATGAAACCGAGCAGAAAGATAGTTTATTAATTCGAGTCATTTCGTTAGATGCAAATCAACGAAGCGAAGTGATAATTTTCATGCAAAGTTGATTAGGCAATGCTTTTGATTGATTTGTTGTCTGCGGCTACGACACAATTACCTTCGCTTCGCTTCATCATTGATTTTATCATCAAGGGGAAAGACTGTGGGATTTTAGACTCGTGTTTTCTATTCTTTCTCTTTTTTCGCCTCTCTTGCACCAGAGGCACTCGAGTACCAGTGCGAGTTTGAGATGACAAGCAAATTCAGAGCATCTCCTCTGGGTTAATCCCTGGATTTACTACGAGGGGCTCCTTATAACTTAGGACTCCACCACTAACCATTAAAAAAAGTGGAGTGGGATCGGAAATGTAATGCGTCACGAACTTTGTGACCCATGACCCGAAAATAAATAGATCCGTCCAGAAGACCTAATGACCCAGACGTACCCCAGGACCACGTCTGACCTATTGGCCCGGATACATCTGCGACTCGTAATGATCCGATCTGATCCGAACAGACTTATGACCCAGAATAACCCAGACAGACTGACTTTATAAGAGGCTAATGTAATTGTGACAAATATGACTCTCCTCTCTCTCTCTCTCTCTCTCTCTCTCTCTCTCTCTCTCTCTCTCTTTTCTCATGAAAGGGCCCGTAATGTCTGAGTAATGGAGCGTTCACCTCTAGTGCGTAGGGTCCTTGGTTCGAACCCAGTTTGCACCAAGTGGTTTTGTAGTGGGCAAACACCGTGTGCTTGAATTTTCACGGGAATCTCCTACTTACTTTGCTCATTCTCATCATTATCACTGTCTCCTTTAACCTTCAGAGCATAACTGTATGACGTAAAACTGAAGGATTTCATATTTCCTTTCTCACTAACTCTCTAACTTTCTTTCTCTCTTGTTGTGTGCGTATGTGTGTGTCTAAGCATTACACAGAGAAAACTTTAAGGTCTATCAAAGTGTAAGCGCGTCGTAAGAATAACTGGAAAGAAAGTCTACATGTTTTTTTCTTGAGAGTAATTGAGCAAGTTTGTTAAAAGTTGTTGACTAGTCGCCGCTGAGCTCAAACAGTGTTTTGTTAAATCTTTTTGTACACTTTGTGTTAATAACCAATGTGTTACTTTTCAGTGTAGGAAGATGAAGAAACATGAAATTATATTTGAAACATCGAAGATATGATACCTTGGTTAAAAAAACTGTCACATAGGGAATCGAACATACGAGCTCGAGTAATAAGTTCTCTAGAGATGTTGTAGAGTTGATATTACTGTACGGTGGGGTCACTCGGTCGAAAAATGTGGAAAGGCCTTTTCAGTCCAGCCATCTTGAGAGTTTTTTCCTGTTTTTTCTTTTACATCAGGCAAATGACAGGTCGCTTCCTTCCTTCAACCTTCCTTTACTCTTCCCAAATTTCCCGAATAGTGTAATCACAAAGGGACGTCATCCTTCATACTTGACGGGCTAATATGGCGAAAGCCGAAAGCCCAGAAACCTAAGTCCTAACCAAACCTATTTACTGGATATCGATTGCTTGCAAGTCACTAGGTTTGTCTGGATCATTGGCTGAAACCAGGTTTGAGAAGCGCGACTCAGCTAGAAGAACGATGCTATTCCAGGCGCTTGCTCCTGGCAATTCCCAGTTCGCCCTACATAAATGCCACCACCGGTGACATGCTTAGATAAAAAATATTAATTGGCAAGAATGTTGTGTGTTGTTTATTATATCTACGTACATCCACCATCTTGCTCATAATTTATCATTTCCATAATTTTTACATTAAAATTATTATTTTACAGAACAACTACTTATAACAAAACTCCCTGACTGGAATCTAGATCTGATATAAAATCTCAGTTGAGATTACGAAATAAAAGAAGAATTAGAGAATCCACACTGTGTAAAGGCTTTTTTAAAGGTATATAGAAGCTGTGTAGAGGAAGAGTGACTCTGTTAAATAGTAAATTGGTGCAAATAAATGTCCGCTGCCACACGTTTAAAGTCAGAAACTCAGCACACATCCAGCAAACAGGCTAGGGCACCCATGCAGTAAACAAGAGTGCGTTGTTGAGCAAGTCGTATGAAAGTACTATGGAGATCGCATGATTGCGAATGATTTTTTTCTTAGGAATTCAAACTGTGACATTCTGCACAGCACGCTGCAGTAAATAAATAAATAAATAACAGTGACGGTGTTTGGGCGAGGAAGGGGGAACGAACGCACTATTCGTCGTTGGCTTGTCAAATTTCGTTCCGGTGATAACAGTAATGTAACAATGAGGTCCGTGGGCACCCACTAAAATAATGTTCGGATGAGCTCCTAAGGAACACAGTGGACACTCGGGAAAGTGTTCGTCCCATTCAGAACAAGATCGACCTACAATCTACCTCTGTTGTTCGGCATCTCCGTGCAGCCAGGGGCGGATTAAGGCTTTTGGGTAGGGATGTACGTGAGACGAGACGAAACGAGAAATGGAAAAGTCTCGTCTCGTCTCGCCTCAAATGTTGGTCTCGTCTCGCGTCTCGTCTCGCAAATGTGAAGTCTTGTCTCGCGTCTCGCATAAAATTTTGAGTCTCATCTCGCGTTTCGCGCGAGACTTTCTCGCATGGTCTCGCAGCCTCGCATATATTCTGGGTCAAAATGTGTTATTGCAATGTGTTATTCTATGGCTATTAATGAATGATGATGTGATATTCTGTCCGAAGGCAGGTATTTGACCTAAAAGCCACTTGGCAAGGTGAATCCATGGTGGTTTGCCATTGCTTTCCATGGGATAAATGTTCATAACATCCTAAGGAGACGGAACCTAGAGTTCAACATGGTATCCGAACTTGTGTCCCCTCCGCTCCAGATTAAGAGAAAAGGTATGCTGGAATTTGATTGCTGGACCATTAATTTTCATCAAATTAATAGCATAATTTACAGCAAAATCAGCATAAATTGTTGCTGGATCCAACATTGTTTTCCAGCTTAGAGGTCTCCAGCAATATTTGGCTCTTCTAAAATATCGTCGCCACTATCAACATTTACACGTTTTGGTCGTTTCCTTGAAGGGTAATTTTCCATTATAAAGATGTTTTTATACCACCAAAAGCGCTTGTAGACAACAAAAGAACTCGTCACAACACAATACGACCCAATTCTTTCGGTTCGTTCGCGCTTGTAGCAATGTTGCATTATCGCATTTTATCAACTTTCGCTTTCAACTTATATAGTGTTGCCAGATCTAGAAAATAAAACTACTGACAGATATAGGGCCATTCCTACCATCTCGCACCAAACCTATAGGGCCATCCTACCAAACCACTGTTTGAATTAAACTTCCGAACAAGAGGGGGATGTTTTTGATAAATATATAGAAAGAAAATACTTATTCCATGTAAAAATATCATGTTATTTCTGCGACCCGGGCCGGGGATAAACTTTGACGAGAGGGGATTTCCCCGCCATCCCCCAACATTAATCGCTAGTAGTAATGTGAAAAAGACAGAAACAACACAAATATCACATTTTGCAGCAATAGGGAGTCTTATTCGCTTTTCAGACCAAAAACAGAAGTTCATGTATTCGTGCGCGCCCGTGTGTATGTGTTTGTGTCGCAAAATAAAGTCCTAAATCGATGCTGTAATAAATTTCCAATTTACAAAGCTTTTCTTTTTTAATGATGTTTAGAAACTAAAGAAGGCTTTAATTCTAAAAATCAACCTTGAATAATAATAAATCTCATAAAATGTATATTGCCCCAATCACTTTTTTGTTCCTGGAGGCATTAACTCAACTTAGAAAACTCAATAAATGTAAAATCACTAAATATACAATTACATGTAATTCATAAATGTTGCGAGACTGCGAGAAGTCTCGCTAGACTTCTCGTGCGAGACTTAACCGAGTCTCGTCTAGCGTCTCGTCTCGCATAAAATTTTCACTCTCGTCTCCGAGACGAGACGAGACTTTTCGCGTCTCACGTGCATCCCTTCTTTTGGGACCATGGAGCCGACTATTTCAAGGGAACCCTATGTTACGAATAATTCCTATGATACGTTTGAATATCAGTTTCAAACACCTGTACGAAAACAATTATCAACAATTTCCGAATCAGGCACAAACACATCCCATTTCCTCGTTTTCTGGTCATGGTTTTCACTCAAGCGATGCGTGTTTGTTGCATAAACAGTCTTTAAACCCGTAATGTCTGTAAATGTGGGAAGTGCATTTACAGATAACACTGCATTAGGAAATAAGGGCCATGTTTTAAAATTATCCATTACTACACGAAATAATATGATATTAATGCCATTATTGATTGAGATAAGAATGCTGATGCTGTATTAGATATTGCTTCGCAGATGTCAATAATTAGAGAGGATTTAGTTTCACTTAAGGCTAAGATATTGAATATCGACACACGAATAAAAGGAATTACTCAGAATTCTCTTTTGATAAACAAGATAACAATTGTATGTTAAGTGTTTTTTCCCAAGACATGGTGTTAGGGAATGACTTTTCAGTATCTCAAATAGCACAAATTGACTTGAATATTAACGTTTTATTGTTAAGGAGATTTGGAAAACCTAGATTTGTTCTAAGTAATGACAGAGATATTTCAAAGGAATTGTCACCACAAGCTAATAGTTTGGTTTGTAATAGAGACCCAAAATAGCTCACTCCCTCACAAAATAAGTATCGTGAAGACGCTTATGGAAGAAGGTTTAACTCTAGCGATACCGCGAGCGCAGCGAGCGGAAAGAAATAGGATGGGTCTGAAGCCTATAATATAATGATTGCTATGTATTGCTACGGAATCCCGGGGGCCCCCTTAGCCTAGGGGCCCCGGAGCCTGGGCTCCATTGGCTCCGCTCTTAATCCGCTACTGCGTGCAGTCGAAAAGGTGAATAAGTTTGACATCTATGTGCCCCATAAGTTAGCACCGATCAACGATAATCAGGAACATTTCCTGCATGAGATTGTCATTTAAGATGACAAAGGAATTTGCTATAACAGTCGTGGACTGTGATCAATGTCCAGGACAGTTTCCTAACTTTACAATAAATAAATAAATAAATAAAAAGAAAAGAAAAAGAAACTCATATAAGGTGTTATTGCTGGTATGTTGTTCTACGGTGGATGTGATCAATGATGTGAATTTCTGGATTGTGGCAAAAAACATCAGTGCAGATCATTATATTGCTGAACTACATGAAATGCACCACAAACTCTTCCGCAAGCATCCAGCAATGGTCAACAGAGAGGGTGTCCTCATGTTGCATAAGAGTTCTATCACGCAAAGGAAGGTGCAGCCTTTCCATGAGTGGCAGTATGAAACCATTCCTCATCTCACGTATTCCCTTAATCTCTCCCGTTGACTACCACTTCTTCCGGCATCTCAATCACTTCTTGGGAGGGAAGACCTTCCCTGATGGTCGGACGGTTTGACGTGCGATTGCAGACTTCTTGCCATCGGAGACTTCCGATTTCTTTCGCCATGGAATCCAATCGTTGACTGAGCGATGGCAAAGTATATGATTGTAGATAGTAACTACTTTGATTAATCAGATATTGTAGTTTTTCTATTCTTTCCCTTCTTTAGAATGGACGCACTTTGGGCAAACATTTCTTTCGCACCAAATCTAATAATATACGAGTATATATGACTGTACAATCAGTGATGCTTGAGCAGTAAAATATTAAATGTGTGATCTATTGTTTCTACATAACGTTTTGCTCTTGTAACCTTTGTTTTTCTTTATTATTTTGATAATAATGTTTCGTAAATAATGTGCACGGCTACTGTTACTTCGATAGCTTTCTTCCATCTTTCTTAAAAGAAATTTAGTTTTGTGTATAATACTAACAGCTCTCATGGAAAAAAAGATTTGGTCGGATACCACGCATACGAAAGGCGCGATCTTCCTATTCGGCTACAGCTGAACATGCGGAATTAATGCTAAACCACATGAATTAAATTATCATTTAAACTGTAAGCGTGTGCAAATTTAACATCTTAACTGCTTAACACATTTCCTTTTGACGAGGGGAGATTTATTATGTATATCACTTGATACTATTGTTTGTTTACTATTTTAAAAAAAAGTTCTACGTAACCAGTTAGCTCGTTAAAAATACCACACATCTGGTATTGCTGTCACCATTTGTATTCATGAGCGTGGTCCACCACCTTAAAAGGGACGTTCTTCTAAATTATACAATAAATCTTTGCACTTAAGAGACATGTTTATTGCCTTTAAAAGTAAAAGGCGTTGGGTTTACTCCCAGTTGAGTGCACACAAGAAACCACTTAACTTGTGAGTGTCGGAATCCTTTTCCTGGTCTCTCTCTCTCTCTCTCTCTCTCTCTCTCTCTCTGTGTTTCTTTTTCTGTGATTCATTTACACTGCAAAAGAGCTGCTGCTATCTGTTACTGCAAAGTTGATGTCTTAACCGCTTTCTAGATAGAATAAATTCAGTTTTCTTAACATCTCTACCGTATAATTAACTCTCTAAAATACGGTTTGGTGTCCGTTTAAACACTGCTTATTTTGTACAATATCATAGACTTTAACCCTTCACTCTTTTCTCTCTTCAAGGAGGGAAAGAGTAGGTTTTGGTTTCAATGAATCCCTCTTCATTCGACGTCGTCGTGCAAAGATGGATCGGATATCAAGGTTTAATATTTAAATGTAGCTAGGGATGGAATAGGTTAAGTTAATACAGCTTATAAAAAAAATACTTAAATGCATAAATGGGATAATAGCAAGGTCACTTGTATATATCCTAGACTTGTGTGTGACGGGTGGATACCAAGTGATTTTCCAAAATAACATTGACTCAGCGAGTATACAGAAGGATGATCGAAAAAGAGATGCGAAGTTCTCAATAACTCGAACTCATAGTTTAGATGAAATTATGCTGAGAAAAGGGCAGTAATTGTATATTTTGATAACATAAGTTTGTTTACCCATGCATTATATGTATTCCTGTACAGAATTTCTGTTCGAAGTTTCTAGACTTCTAGCAGCAGCTTCCGGACATTCGTAATTTTCTTATTAAAATAAGTAGGCGAAGTACGAAAAATGCAGAACCAGGCATCAAAAGTTGGATATTTGTCTTCTTATGGAATTGTGTCTTAAAATTAATTAAATTTAAACGATTTCATCGTTGAACGAGTAGAGAATCAAAGTCGTATTAATTTGGTATGACGTTATAGAACTAAGAATTTGTATTCGATTAAGAAGTTTTAATCTTTTACACACGTCCTCAATTGGTTTTGTTCAACTGAATCTTAATTCTACAGCGTTAGGACACCAAGGTGAATTTTGATCTATTTCTTTTTCTATAGACTTTTATCACGAGTGTTACGAGATGTTATGAGTGTTACAAAATAATAATACAGTCCCTGTCCATAAGACCCGTAGGAAAGTGATGTCTGACGGCTGTTCTCTTCAAATCCTGTTAGTACATGTCTAAGCAAGTGTAAATCACGAGGGTAGACTTTTTGACTTATGGGCAGTTTTCTTCTGCAGGGGCGTAATCCTAGGGTAGCGGCGCCCCTGTCGAGTTGTTACCGACGTTTCTTAAAATGATTGTAGCTGTCATTGTGATTGTAGCAGAACAATGAATGAGGGTTGTTTTCTTTCTAAATAGTCCACAAAATAAAACTTGATATAGATTTTTACCCGTAGCCGTACAAATAGAGGGAGAAGAGGGGGCAAAGTCCAATTTCGGCTAATTTTTTAAAAGTCTGTTTTTATTTTCTTTCCATAATGTCCGAACGGTGATCTCTTGTGTAACAACGATTTTTTAGCCAAGACTTACAACAATCCTCTATACAAGGACGCATTTTTTGACAACAATCTTCCAATAATTATCTCCACAAAAATATAATATAGTCAGATGCGCGAAATTTTTTAGAATGGAAACTTCCGTGGTTTCGTGTTTGCTTCACTATACACGTTGCAATTCTAATAGAAGTAGAAAATTATTAACACATCGTTGTATTATTATTCAAGATTCTTAGAATAAACAGCACTGATAATGTTCTTGGGATCAAGGAGACATTATTCGAGAGGGATGTTTTCCTTTTTGAATGATAGCGTATGTTGTTATATTGTTGGAGAATAACTACGTAAATATATCAGGTGAACAATCACCTCTTTATAAATATATACATACAGTATTTAATTTTTTTATTTTTGTTTACGTAATCACCCACCTCTGTTAAATGCGCTAACGTAGCTAGAAGTAATTTTTCTCTGGATTTTCACAGAATTCACAGCACTTGCAGAAGTCTATGCAACACACAAAGTTGGAGATACAGCGACAACGTTTTGTACATTTCACGTTGCAGCCACAAATAATCAAGAGATCTTCTGAGAGGAAGTTTAAATGAGAGTCTGGAATTATCGTACCGTCGTGATCCACTGACCAACCATAATGTTCTGGTAACGGTGACGCGTTTGAACTCAATACAGAAGAGCAAGTGTAAACCATGAAAAGCTACGCTGAAGATGTGCGCTTAATGAAAAGCTTGTAGGTGGTAGTGATAGCAGATTTGGAGTCTTTGAATGTGAAAATAGTTCGAGCCGTAGCTGACCAAACGTTGCAGACGGACTTCCAGGCTTTAACGCCTGTACAGGATAGTTTTCTGCTAGTCGAAATGTATCCGGATTTGCAGGTAATTGTTGGTCAAAATATAGAAGGCACTTTTCAGGATTTGCTTTCAAGACCGAAAACTTCTTCTCCACTTTACTAGTGACGTCCAAACCTGCGAGGAAATGCACTGATAGAATAACGTCACATAATGTGCCAATTTTTCGTGCTAACGTGTGAATTGGTATGCACTCTTTTGAAGATTTTCGCAGCCAAAGAGCCTGAAGACCTTTCGTTTGAAAGAGCTTCAAGAAGTGAAGAAGAATGACAAGTACATCTGTATCATTTGATGCTACGATTACTTGCTGGTAGCCTTCTTTAAGTGCGTGATATATATGTGGAATTATTCTCAGATTTGCTTCTTCAATAGGCTTCATTAAATCTTCATCCGAAACTTCATTGCACTTGCATATTTGATTGTTAAAGTCGGAATTGGTCCTCCATCACGTACTTCCCTACTCGGAACAGTAGTTCCTTGCAAAGAAAGTGAATGTTCTTGTAGATAATATCGCAAAGCGCTCCGAAGCATACTTTTGTTTTCAATGGACGCCCAAAATTTGTTCATTTGAACCGGTAATCGAGTAGAAGTTGAAATGTTAGATACAGTTATTGGTTGAACGTGAGCTCTTAGTTCCCTTTCTCCGTTCTTAATCGAGTTTGTTCCGTAGCTATCAAAGACAAAATCCATTCGTGACTTTTCTTGGTAAATGGAACTTATGCTTTCAACGAGGGCAGCAAAAAGGTAACCGAAAGTGTTAAATTCCTTTAGAAGCATCCTGCGGATTTGGTTCATAACATCCACTATTAAACACGTCGATAGATTTTTTTCAATAGTAGAACTGCACTCGGAATCGTCTAATTTCCTTATCAAAGCAGTCATCAAATCCGATTTCTGCGATATAATGGTTGCACTCTTTTTGTCCACAAATGTTGTAACTGGTAAAATGTCATAACTTAGAATCTCGCTCAACAACATGCCTCTCTCCTTACAAATATTAACAAGTCTTTGCGCATGGATGATATCTGTAACTGAATTAGACCTGTCATTTTTTGCATCCTATGAACCAACAGAATTGAAAGGTTGCAACTTCACCTTGTGTATGGGGGCAGATACTGCTTTTGATTTGGAAACAAACCTCTCATTCCTAAATTCAAGATAAAGTGCATTCCTTTTTGCAGGAAAGGTAAGTATTGATTTTGCATTATGTGGCGGTACAAGTTCATTTACCGAAAGATTTTGGAGTTTCATCGTTTCAGTGGTATAATAAGGATTTTGTCTTCCTCAATATAAGAGCACATCATCTAGATGCTTGCTTGAAGCACCTTACTCTGTTTCCCTACTAATTCGTGATTTATCTGAAGATCGTAGTTAACCACTGCAACACCTATTAATGACCGAGAAGCATTTCTTATTTCAAGAATCTTGTGGTAAATTAACTGCCATTCAACAACGTACTTTTTTTGTTTGGCCAATTATTCCTCCTTGTGGTTTTTGGGATCTATTTATCGTCTGCTCCAGTGCCATGCCCATGCCAACCGCATTGAATTTCCCTGTGGTTCTTCGGACTACAAAGAATCCTCCCATGAATTTTTCAAAAACTTGTGGATGTAGAAATTCCAAGTTTCGCATCTGCTCTAAATACAGGGATGCCCACCTCAAGTAATTGATTCTATCAAAAACGTGAAACACTGGAAGGAGTTGTTGAACGGTATTCAAATGAAGACGCCAATTACCTTCTCTGTCTGCTCGAATAAGAATCTTCAGAAGAGACACAAGAAACAAAAAACGTTCCAAATACTGATACGTTTCTGATCGCACCGCATTCATCTCAGAGAACTGTTTCATGCCTTAGATTAAGCTTATAAAATTGTTAGTAACATCTTGAAACAGGAGTTGTGCTTTTTCAATATTTTTATCTTTAATTGCTCTCAACGTGTCTGTGGCTATTTTACTAGGTGCACTGACATTACCTTTCAAAAATGTTTTCCATTTCAGCCTTTCAATTACTTCAGCAAGCATGAACATTGCTTTTGTAGAACGAATGTAGTTACTCCCTTTCAGTACACTTTCGACTAATCTTGGTCCAAATACTGAGTTTTCAATAAGGATGTTTTCTAATCCACTTCCTGATATATATTTAGCTATGCACGCCAATAGTGCTTTGGTCATATGGAAAGATCCCATCATAGGGCGATGTCTGGGAACTCGTTTGAAGTAATTTGGATTTCTGCAGCGATGTGGTAAACTCCCTCGTTGGAAACTATAGGTAAAGCAGGTTGATGAAGATGATTGAGAAGGTATTGGAAGTTTTTCATTGCAGAATAAACACTGTCGTATGCTGTAATAGAGTATGGCAATATAGGTAAGAACCCAACTTACTGAAGAGGGACTTCAGATTTCGATATCACTGCGTTGACAGAACCCCCCCCCCCCAGGTTACGTTAACGTCCCTATCACTAAGTGAATGCAAAGCTTTCATCATGCTGATCATAGATTTCCTTAATGTCACTTCACTTACATCCGCATCAAATAAATCTTCAAACGTTTTTAAATTTTGATATGCCTTCAAAGGCAGCGATTGCTTGCGATATTGCTTTGGGCTTTGACATGAAAGTTGAGATGTCACACGTTGGAGAAATTCTTCTCAACAATATCCAGTGAATAGGACTTTTTTGTTGCCTCATTAGGTTTCTCTTGAAATACTATTAGAACAGTGTTATGACTTCCTTGCAAATCTGAAAGTGTAGCTTCTTCGTGGTCGAAGTTATCCATCGCACCCACTGTAAATTCATTACTAACAAAGTGACTTGGAAGTGAAATACCGTCGGAACAAGACTTGACAGTGTATTGAGCTAATTTGGCAAATCACACATTTTGTAAGATCAAAATCACTACTAGTTCCTTGTGTCAATTTCACTCCACGTAAAGAACTTTCCACATGATGCTATAACTACTACTCCAGAATAACTTCAAATCCTTTCAGAAAATTATTACATCAGTGATCTGCACGAATAAAGATAGTCCATTGTTACTAGACTAGACATGAATACATTCAAAATTATTCCTGCAGCAAAGGTAACATCACCACCTGAAATGCATAAACAAATTTTTTAAGCGGAGATAGCAGGCAGTAAGGCACACTAATTCAGTACGTTTGCCTTCACCCTTTCTAGCAGCTACTGTAGAGAAAACCTGGAAAAATTCACATACGACAAAATTTCTATTTTAGAGGTAAAATTCGAGACATTTTACATTAAAACTCATTATTAGTTCACAAAATGAAAACAAAGTTATCTACAGTTAGCAAAAGGTTCACAAATAAAGCCACTTAATACCAAGAAATATTCTTGTACATAATGTACTTTTTGGAGTAGGAATATCACACAGAACATTATCAGTGCTGTTTAATCTAAGAATAGTGAATAATGAACAACGATGTGTTAATAATTTTCTACTTCTATTTGAATTGCAACGTGTATAGTGAAGCAAACACGAAACCACGGAAGTTTACATTCTGAAAAATTTTGTGCATCTGACTATATTATATTTTTGTGGAGATAACTATTGGAAGATTTTTGTCAAAAAATGCGTCCTTGTATAGAGGATTGTTGTAAGTCTTGGCCAAAAAATCGTTGTTGCACAAGAGATCACCGTTCGACATTATGGAAAGAAAATAAAACAGACTTTTAAAAAATTAGCAGAAATTGGACTTTGCCCCCTCTTCTCCCTCTATTTGTACGGCTACGGGTAAAAATCTATATCAAGTTTTATTTTGTGGACTATTTAGAAAGAAAACAACCCTCATTCATTGTTCTGCTACAATCACAATGACAGCTACAATCATTTTAAGAAACGTCGGTAACAACTCGACAGGGGCGCCGCTACCCTAGGATTACGCCCCTGCAGAAGAAAACTGCCCATAAGTCAAAAAGTCTACCCTCGTGATTTACACTTGCTTAGACATGTACTAGCAGGATTTGAAGAGAACAGCCGTCAGACATGACTTTCCTACGGGTCTTATGGACAGGGACTAGACTATAAGGACGCTACAGTATCACAAACATTCGTAAACATCTAAATTTTGGAGGCCTCTACAAGAATAATAATGCAAGTAAGACCGACATGTTAATGTACCTCAAAAGTTCTTTAGTATTAAATATTATGATCATGATATGACGTATTTGTAACAAGTAGGAACAAATTTACAAGAAATTGAAAATTTCACTTTCTTCGAAAGGTTTCAATTCGAAAAACTTGGTAGATGGCGTAGGTGGCAATTTAATAAACGTGAAGATCATGCCGTTAACAGCGATTGATACATGGCTACACTGAGAAAAAAAGGACTAGGATTTCCGTGTGGGTACATCGTATTTACGCGGGTACGCTCCTTAAGTAATGTAATTTCATGTATAAAAGTACAGCAGGTGGGAACACCATACCAAATCTGGAGTTCGGCGTCGACCTAGACTCGCTGTGATTGAATAATTTCATTCGCATGATTGATTTCGTGTTAAAAATTATAACTCTCGTAAGGTAGGGAGTCACAGATTTAGAAAGAACCAAGACGGGATACTCATAGGAAGGTAGTAACAACATTATATACCTAAGTTACCACCGTCGGAATGGGCATAGCGTTGATTCTAGATTTGAAATGGTGGTCCCACAATACAAAATTTTCGCTGGACGGTGGTGTAGATCGTACTACTGATGAAACAACATTACTTAATGTGGTGATGCGCGTAACCTGGTAAAAACAGCATTTACATGCCGAATGGATTATGCATTTTTCTCCGTGTACAAATTCTTTTAGGTCTCACGTATAGCCAAATGATGAGCGAGTTGGTCTTTGGTACATGCAGCCAGAAGTTTTATTCCAGGTGAAGTCAGATTTCTCTGTGTTGATCCCTCCTACGTGAGATAAATGGACAGATACTAGGTATTCAAAGTTTTTTTTTTTTTTTTTTTTTGTTAAACATGTAACTTGAAATATGTACCTAGGTAATTACTTATCGTAGTGCATTAAAAAAATGTGTTGGGTTCGCAGTACCATTAATCGGGTGGTACTAGCAAATGTTAAACGACGTCCTCTTGTTGATATTTGCATGGTACAAAATTTCACCAATTTTTATCGACTTGTTTAAAAGTTACAAGGGCGTTTTAAGATTAATGGTCCACCCTATATATATACCCTAGGTACATACATACCCTGGTATTAAGGGTAAGTTTTAATGATCGAATTATTAGGAAAAATTCCAAGGTTTGAACGTATTTGATAATCGCTCTATAGAATTAGTACAACAAGAAAATGAGAAAATTACTTCTGTTTCTGTCATTCATTACCTGAATCCTGATTTCTTTTACTTACAAAGTACGCTCTCTTTGAACTCAATATATATAAATTGCTCTACATACGCATTTAATTAATAATAATATAATAACAAGTAACTTATAATTTATCTTCTTCACATTCTTTTCATAAATTTCTACTTGCGTTCTCGTACGCGATCCGACCATATCACGTGTTACCACGTTACAATGCAGTATTGTAAGCATTTGTAATTGATAATACCGTTGTATTGATTATAATGAATGACCTATTCATGCAATAAATTTCATTCGCTATCGTTTGCGAAGGGTTACTTTCCACATTCCACACTCTATGCATACTTTGGCGAGACGTCGAAACCAACTGTTTTACACATGACTCATTGTTTGATCAATTCATACAAACCATACCTTGCCTCACAAATAGATTACGAAAAAAAAAGAAAAAATATTGTAAATTTGGCGAGATTTCAAACGTTTTAGTTTGCAAATAGATTCCTTTCTTTGGCGGAAAACCGAATCAAAGCGACATAGCAGCAGTACTCTATGATATTTCATCGATTTCTCATCAGATTCTGAGATAGAAGGGATTTTTGAAACTAAGAAACCATTGCCAGAAGTTGGCATAAGAATTTTATCAACTTATCCGAAATTCATCCTTCTTCCCTATACAGAGATTTTGGAACAGTTTAGGGACGTAGGCAAGACGCATATAATATGTCTCATCTTTGGACAATATTCTAGTTTAACAGAAATTAAAATTTAAAGGGTTAATCATGACTTTGGGGATAAATCTCTTTAACCACACTGTGTACTGTCATCTTGTTAGTGGGATGATGAAAAACTTGATGATGGTATAATTCAGCATCTGTTTCATCTGAATACGTGGCGTTGGTTATCGTACACCATCAATTTTAAGATTTACCAAAATAATAATAATAATAATAATAATAATAATAATAATAATAATAATAATAATAATAATAATAATAATAATAATAATAATGTTCTTGAAACCTACACATGAGGATTTGCTTTTACCCATATCGTTTTATGAGAATCACGGAGTGGAACTTCTAAGATTGTACTCTTAGTACGTTTGTCTGTCTGTTACACCACAATATCTCTTAAATGATTTTCTTTTGCAGTAGACACTGATTATCTCATCCGAGTTTGTTGATGGAGTCAATTGTTTTATCATCTTTATGGCTGGTGTCCATATCCTGTTCAGTATGTATAGCATTTCCTAGCTTATAGGCAACCCACACAATAGCAAAGAAATTTCGGTTGCCTATAATGTAAGGATATGTAGAAAAGTAGCTAACCATATCCCATACATGGAATCATGTGACCGTCTTTTCTGCTTTTAGCAGAGTTAATTCATGTTAATAAGATGATTTGAACTGTCTTTTGAACAATCTTTTTTTTTTTTTTAATATAAACTAATAATATTGTAAGATTAATCCAGGATTTTTGCTAGAGGCAGCCTGCACAGAGTATTAAAGCCAGTTCATTGAGGCAATAACCATAGCAGAATTTCAATGACTTCTTTCCGCGTGGAAGCGCTAAGCCAACAAGTGTTCTTTTAGCACCAATTTGTCTTTTTATCATTTATCGACCAGATAATAATCGCTGCCATCAGTCACGAGTGGACACGTTCATGTCTACTAATCAAAATCTCGTAATACTTTTATCCAGTTGTGTAAATCATCACCCGGTTTGAGTTATTTAGAACAGAAATTTAATCTGCTTCATAAGTATTCATAAAGCAATAGCAAAAGGTGACATGATGAAGACCAGCTCCTTTTTATTATTATTTTGTTTTAATTTTTATTTTACAAGTAGTATAAGCATCACTGTTAGGATAAATTAACTAACAACAGATACAATCATTGTACTATATTGTGTATATTCTTCATGTAGAGCAGCGTTTCCTAACCTTTTTCAACTTGCGGCACACTACGGGTGTAACTTGAATTCTCGCGGCACACTCATAAATATTATTATTATTATTATTATTATTATTATTATTATTATTATTATTATTATTATTATTATTATTATTATTATTATTATTATTATTATTATTATTATTTGTAAATATAAAATACCATGGTAATGTTTTTCTGTGATTACTGATCTCCTCCTCACAGAGATGAAAGCTCGATCGCTGGTTTTGTCCTATGCTAATTCATTATGCTTATTTTTTATTCTAATTTTAAAATAGAAAACAATTGCAATGAAATACAGAACTCAGATTTTTAAAAATACGCTTTCTTTTTCGAAAACTGTATCCAACCTTTCACTAAGAACGAAGATCACTAAATAACGAACGAACAAGCAAATGTCTTGTACTTTTAACTTTGCTGTTTTAACCAAAACCGGTGCATATTATTGCAATCACACAGCTTGCGATGCGTCGAAGTCAAAACACAGCTGTTGAACAAAGTGTTGTTCTGTTATTCACGTACGAAAGTGTTCTACGAACGTTCACTTGACGCGTACCGTACAAGTGCTTTCATTTCTTGGTGTAAGCATGACTCTCAATTGAAGCGTAACATAGCAGCTAAACGTAGAAATGTGTACGAGCCGAAATACTGTCTGCTACACAGTAATAGATGTAGAATAATATATTACAATTACAGTAATTTTTTCCATGGTAGAAATTCATAGTAATGTGAAATACGAAAATATACTTTTTTCCCTATGTCTTGCAATTTGGTTGCTATAGAATTAATAATTTTGTTTCGATTTCCTCACGGCACACCAGCGGTCCATTCGCGGCACACCAGTGTGCCGCGGCACACCGGTTGGGAAACGCTGATGTAGAGTATACATTTTTCATATAGAAGATTACAGCACATTAAAAAAAATCTTCCGGCAGGATAAAATTTGTTGATTGCATCAGATTAGCAATAACCCACATACTTTTTACCCATTAACGTTAGTTTTCTTGTTTTTCTCGAAATTTATGCATCAGACTTCAATCTCAAACCTTGGTGTGATCTATCCAATTATCACGTATGTCTTACCTTTGCATAATATTATACTTAAATAAATATTACAAATCTAACAATGTTCGATAGTTAATCGTAATTTGGGGCTCTCTCTCATTAATTATAATGGGCCTTATGCAGAGTCATTTTGACGCGTGATTATTGCCGTACTAAAGAGTTCGACTAATATATATTTCCTGCAGTAGTCAGGCCTTTAGTATGAGGCTAATCATACGTCGAAACGACTCTGCATAAGATCAAATATGTACTGTCATCTCGCTAGTGATAATGAAAAGCTTCGGTGTTAATTTCATCTCAATAGGTGCCATAGTTGTTATAGAGCGTCAATTTTTAGTTTTACATAGGTTGGATAAAAAGTAGTGGCAGCTCTGTTCTCACGTCAGAGGGCTGTATCTCAACACTGCAAGCTTTCCGTAGCTGATAAGGAAATGTGAAGTGTGACAGCGACTGTGTGTTATTCAGTACCGAAAGCAGCAGTACCGTAAAGTAAAGGAGGAAAATGGAAGCACCACAACAATATGTTTCGGAAAGACGAACAATGTGCGTGAATCAAGATTGAAGTGGTATGTGAGCATAGCGCACAACTACAGGGTGGCGCGTATTGTATCTACCAACTTCAAATGAAAATACAAAGGTGTGTTATGCAAGTTTTAATGCAAAACTGTTATGGAATATAAGTATATGGACTGGCAATTTGTACACTGTACAACACTTGTCGAAGGAGCTCACTAAACTTTAAAAATAACGTCCTGTAAATGTCCGCCTTTTTCCTGGATGCACTGCTGCAGGCGACGTGGGAAGGCATTCATCACACGCATTAACGTATCCTGTGGAATGGAACTTATCACATGACGAATGGCAGTCTTCAGTTCGTCAATTGTCTTCACGCGATTGGCAAAGACCCTTTCCTTAACATATCCCCAGAGGAAGTAATCAGGAGCTGTTAAATCTGGGGAACGGGATGGCCATGAGACATCGCCAAATCGGGATATCACGCGGTTTGGAAATGTTTCTCTGAGTATAGACATACTTTGGCGTGCCGTGTGTGCCGTAGCACCGTCTTGCTGGAAATAAACGTTATTGATCACACCCCTTTCCTGCAATTCCGGAATGAGAAACGTCTGTAACATATGGCAGTAGCGGTCGGAATTTACAGTTGTTGCATGTCCGGCGTCATCCTCAAAAAAATAGGGACCAATAATGCCACACATTCCAACTGCACACCATACCACAACTTTTGGGCTACCTTGAGGCTTTTCATGTAATGAACGAGGATTCTCCTGAGACCAATACCGGAAGTTTTGCTTATTAACATACCCAGTCAGGTGGAAGATTGCTTCATCGGACATCAAAAGTTGTTGGAGGAACAGTGGATCTCGGTTAATCAACTCAAGAATGTTCTGGCAGTTATTGAGTCTGTTTTCCTTATCAATGGCTCTCAACTCTTGTACCACCTGCAGTTTATACGGATGGAACTTCAAATCACCCAGCAAACGACCCAATGAACGTCGTGTCAAATGTAATGTTCGTGCATGTTGCCGTGCTGAACGTTTGGGACTGCGTTCCATCGCTACGCGCACTCGTTCCAAGTTTACATTTGTTCGAACACTTCGTCCACGACCTGGTGATTTCCGGTTCACAACACTACCTGTGGCCCGCCACTGTCTCACCCATCTCAGAATACTGTCTCTCTCGGGTATAGCAACATGGCGATCATCACTGTTTCGTCGCAGTGCCCGCTGAGCCTCACTGACAGAACCGGTTCGGATAAAGGCTTCCACCGCCGCAATTCGCGTCTGCACAGACCACCGCTCCATGGTAAACTAATTGCCAGAGGCCCTGCTATTCAGTGCCGTAAGCATGCGCAGCATTCGTACGCGCATTTGATCAGGGTTGCCAACTGCAACTGGTAGATACAATACGCGCCACCTTGTATGTCCTCATGGATTTCGTGACTACCTTTCCACCAAAATAAAGGAAGCACTATAATACAAGAAAAAAACATCATCTGTGGCAGTCCATGTGGGTCATCGAAATAGATTGACGCGCGCTGACCGTGTACATTCTCTACATGTGTAGCACAAAGTGTTTTAAATGGGAGGCACTTATATTGAAGGATTGTAACAGGGTTTCTTCTGTGTACAAAGACAAGTACGAATTATAACAATGTCGCCATTACTTTTTGTCCAACCCTTGTACAAATAAAATAGTTTTTTTTTTCTTTCTTAAACTACGAATGAGGTTTTACACTTATTCGTATTATTTCGTTCAGTTCAATTATGCCTAGGACCGCGGAGGCTCAGTGGTAGAGCGTTCACCTCTGGTGCTTGGGCTCCCGGGTTCAAACCCTGCTCCCGCCAAATAAACTTTGTGGGGAAGCTGTGTGCGTGGGTTTTCTTGGGGTTCTCCCGTTTCCTCCCACTTTCTTCATTCCACCATTTCATTCATTTCTCATAATCACCGTCTCTTTTAACCTAACCGGCATAATCGTGGGACGTAAAACTCAAAGATTTCATTTCATTTCATTTCAATTATGCCTATCTATTGATACAGGTCTTATCTTTGGATATTAGTTTTCGTTAAATGCTAATAACATTGAAGAATTTATATGTAAACAGAATAATTCTATGTTGAGCAATATCGAAGAAAAGCAGAAACTTAAGCAATTAGAGCAGTTCGGGTGAAAAATCAATACCTGTAGTTAACAGGTGAAAAATCTAGTACACAGGAGAGAAAAACATAAGTACACAAGCTAACAAATTATTCTGAATTAAGGTCAAACTCAACAACTCAACAACTCAAACTCAACAATGTATGGACGGAATTCTGTTGGAAACGCCGGATTACGGAGAAGGGCCAGCTTAAGGCCATTCTACGACCAATTACACTAGCTACTTTTAATTGGCGCCATCTCTGTAATTGGGCGTTTCCGTCCAAAGTCAGATAATCCTTTCTCGTGTTGACGTACTGAACACCTGTATGACGTTTATCGGCTCGTTCCCGGAACACCCTGTATACATATTATTACCTCTTAATGGAAGCATTTCTTCAACTGCATCATGATAGCCGATTAACACCGAAAGCAATGTGCGCGGCAGAAAAGTAACCCTAAGCCATATTCGGTTACTGATAACACCCTAACTTTCGACGAATATAATATAAATAAAATGAAATATAAAAAAAAGGTAACTAGGAGCCAGTGGATAGAATTCTTCACTCTGTGGTCTTAAAAATTTAAATCTGAAAAGTTAAGTATTAAATCATACTTTTTAAAAAATAAGATATTTATGAAAGCGAAGGACTCCTTCAGGTGCATGAAAACGAACTGTATATACAGATTTAGATCAATGTGAAATGATCTAAATTGAAATGATGAAATATTGTGCTGACTTTCCCCTTTAAAATCATAACATGCAAAGTTTAGTTTGGGGTTGATTTAAATTCTACGAAGATTGTGCGAGAAAGTTGTGCTGTGGTCCTCTAGGTTTCAGTAGATTTAAACTTTAAGTTTGTGCATAAATATGTATGGTTTGCAGAGAGAATATATTTGAATCAGAATATACTGAAAAGAATTCAATAAGATCACACTTCTAAGTTTCACGTTATGTACTGCCTTTTCGCATATATTCCAGTTATACTTTTTTTTATGTCTTAGTAATTGGTCTCGTCCCTTCGTAGTCGCGGTTTCAATTCGTGATAGACATGTACAACTTGCTGGCTTTTACCAATGTCATGAGAAGAATTGGAGATTTGCTGTTTATTTTAGGTATTTATTTAGCTTCTAGATATAGTTTTCGAGTCCAATTTATTCTGCTATCATTAGCTACATAATTACCAAGAATAACAACAAGAAACGAAAGAGTTCCTCGTGGTTATATAGTTAGGGTGGGCATCTTCGGTAGGCGGGAGACCCGGATTCGTTTCCTGGTGGGAGCTTATGTGGCTCGGATCCCACGTTAAGTTGTGAGTCTACGTTTCATAAAAATCCTGGTGCTCAACGGGACTCTAATTCTGAACTCAATTAACCAGGGGCGTCATTTAAGGGGGCAGGAGGTGGCAATTGCCCCCCCAAAAAAGTTTGAGGAATACATATACTTTATTAGATTGCCTACTAATATACTAGTACAAAACGTGAAAGTCTTATGTCGGTGGTGCTCTTGCACCCCCCCCCCAAGCGAAGTCTGAAATGACGCCCCTGCAACCAACTAATAAGAAACGAAGCGAAAAGAAGTCGACCAATTAAAGATGTCATCCCGGCAGAAGTAGAAATCATGAGAAAAGCCTTTCAGGATGACCAACCACTGGATTTGAATTCAGGGCCCCCAATAGCAAAGCACGAACTCTGGGATTCTGCATCCACGATCTGTATTGAATTACGGACAGGAGAGGTGCTAATACCGTAATGATGTTAGAATTCGATACACTGACCTTGGAGTACAATGGCTCAGTAGTAGAAAATGTATCTGTGGTGCGACAGGAGTCCCTTGTTCGATTTCAGACTATATCAGTTAACATTGTGTCTGTGGACGTAATTCTTTTGTTTCTTCCCATATTCTCGTTACTTGTCCAAATTTTTACAATACTTTATACATAGCAGTCTGTGAAACGAAATAATTGCTAACTTTTTAAATGAATAAATAAATTATTGGACATTTGTTAATTTAGTACATTTCGGCAGTTCGTCATAAGGGAAAATGAACTGTGTTTTCAGACGATAACAAGGCACTTTTGAGTTTCTAATTGACACAATATCTTTCGACTGTAAAAGCTAAAATGAACCTTCTGTTTCCATGGATGTGCATATTTACGTAAATGTTTCAAAAATGCATTAGCGCATAAGAATATTTGAGTCAAATGCACTTTGTACGTCTTCACATTTCAACACTTGGGCGATTCTCTTTAATTTGACCAAGTCTTTATTAACGACCAACAACTCGCTCGCATTTTTCCCGGTGGCATTCTTTTCATGTATCAGGGTGGAGCTTGACTAACTTAAATTCTATAGTGTTTTTTTTTTCTTTATTTAAAAAATGAAACTGATAGGAAAATTTCTTAAAACTAATAATCAATGTTTCGGTGAAGTTCTGATATTGAAGAAAATGCTAACATAAAATATTTGGAATTAAAGCAGTAGTACAGGAAATCAATCTTTGCTTTGCTGCTGACGCAACAACCCTTAGACACTAGGTTTCACTTTCTGCTTTGTGGCACTCATGCCTTTGGAGTGATGTTTGGTCAGCACATAGACTTTTCTCGCTGTTAATGCTGGCTTTTTTAGACCGGAGTTTGCTACTTCTTTTCTTCAAGTAGCTCCCCAGTTGTGCTCACGACTCTGGGCGGATGCTGCAATGGCAAAAGCAATTTAAGTGTACGACTGGTCACTCATCTTTTGTCGGACCAAATCCGATACTCCTTGAGTTCACTGATCCCACGAGAATCGGTTTTCCTGTGCAGCAAATTCGTTGCCACTATCAGGCACGTAGCCAGGATTTCGTGAAGGGGGGGAGGGTCCGTATCATGATTCTTCCAGGATATTTTGCTCACCTCGCCACCATGTATTGCAAGTAATACAAATCTCCTCATAAAAAAGAGTAATCAAAAGCTTCCTGTAGTTTTCTTTTTTAATTTTTAACGCTGATCCTTTTTTTTTTCTCATTTCATTTTGTTTCATTCTTCCTTATTTTCTTAAATTTCTAGTTTCGAAGGAGGGGTCCGAAACCTCCTTGGCTACGTGCCTGCCACTATGCAATATGGAATCAAATAGGCAGCAAAATAAATGTTGCTGAAATTAGAGACCCCCCCCTCCATTGAACTCCAGTGTATTGTTTATAATATATCTAACGCTAAGAATTAGACGTTTTCTCTAATATTCGGTCTCTAGGCCTACAGCTGCGTCTCCCTCTCAGTAAACATAGGTCTTAATATATGCAATTAAAGTGATCCTTATTTTTATTAACTTGTATCCAAGATATGGTATCATTCCCTCTAGCCGTTCTACACTGACAATGTGAGATTTAAAAAAAATTAAAAATCTCGGAAGTCGAAAAATTAAAACTAATATATTTTTTTTAACTATAGATTTTTTCCTTTTCTCGTTTAACTCAAATATTTCATGTGTTAAGAAATAGGTGTACGATGAAAGCATTTACCTTGAAATGGAATTGTCAAGGCAAAGAAGACAGAAGAGCAGCTTGGGAGATGAAAATGTACTCTGCAATGCAGATGTACTGATGGAGCACGAATCGCAATTGTTATGCATGCAACCGTCGGATAGCGTATAGTGCAATGCAGAAAGCACGTAGTTCTGAGGTAACAGGTTATTATCCTACAACTGCTGTAGTTGAATCGTATGTACAAGGTCGGAATCAGCGCTTAAATAAAATTAGATTAGCAAGGTTATTTTTTTAAAAAAGAAAGAAAATGAAACAAACTCTTCTTTTTGTGTCTTATGAGTCTTAATTTATTTCGCATTTACTTTTTACACGAGTTTCAAAACATTACAAATCCCAACAAAATACTGTTACAATCAGGAATGCCTACGAGGAGGGGAGTTAAGGTACAAATTGCACCTAAGAGATTTTTTGGGGAGAGGTGGAATGCCGCAATCGAACTTGCCTACTATTATAGTGATGCTTTTACAAGGCTAAGTTATAAGTCTTGTCATTCTTGTCATATTCTGGTACACAACATACCTGTATTTATTACAGCACAATGAAAACAGGTTAACATTCAAAATATAGTCCCTCGTTGGACTATCTGCAGCCACTTTCCTGCCAGCTCCTCGATTCGACGTCGATACTACGTTTTGTTCTTACTGTTAGAGGCAAAGAAGTCAGTCACTGCTGTTTCAACCTCCTGCTGTTTCGCCAAGCGTAATGATTTCAAGAACTGAACCATAGACCGAGACAAGTAGTAATCCAAAGGGGCAAAGTGAGGTATCAGTTTGATTCTGTTAAATTCCTTAACTTTTTGTTGCATTTTTCGAACCGAGCGTTCTCTTGCGTTGTCCTGGTTCACCAACGCAGGATATTTTGGCGTAGTGCAGCATATATCCGCTCTAATTGTTCGGAATAAAAGTTAATATTTCTGGCACGACAGTTAGGAAGGAACGCAAAGTGAATTACTCTCTCGTAGTTTCATCACACACAGAGAATGACTTTATGCTCGAAACAGCCCTGTTAAACGACCGGTTCTGGAAGTTGGTCCTTGATCAACCATTGTTTTCGCACATTCGGATTTCGGAAAGACGTCCACTTTGATTCTCTACGACACACTGAACGTGGACCAGTCAGTTCCATCTCTAGGTATTTTGACACATTAGGCGAAAATACTTCAACACTTCCTGTACTATTGCGGCATCCCTGATTTAGTGATATTGCCTTCTTGTGTTTAGGTTAAGACTCTTTACCTAAACAAGAAATACCCTCCTGACTTAAACATAAGTTAATGTTATTGCTACCAAAACATTGCTTATTGAAATAATTATTCGCTCTATTAATGCTACGAACTTCACAAGATAAAATCACCCACAGCACCGCGCCGCCCCGAAAATTTGGGTCAGTAGGCGGGTGCCTAGTCCGCCTATATGGACGAGCCCGCCCTGCCTGAAAGGACTGAATGCGGAGATCCTGTCGTCAGTTTTGTTGGAAAATGGCTCATGCCCATGGGGCCCCTTTCCGTTTCGAACGTGGTGTGGAGAGGTACTTGGATCAACAGTTTCCTGGGAGGTAGATCGGTAGTCGGATACCGTGTGGAGTGGTTACAATGCTCTCCAGATCTCACGCCTCTGAACTTCTGCCTGTGAGGTCTTAGATCGTGGTGTACTTTGTCAAGATCTGGAATTTACATCATTTGAGGCAGTAAGTTGAGGATGCCTATGCTGTCGTGCGTTCAGAGACATTGCTGGCTGTGTATAAAAAGTGGAAGAGGTGTGTGACGTATATCATTGTAACATAGAGTGGTGATTTCGACATGTAATGTGAGAGAATCAACAGAAGAAAACAGGTCATAATTATTGAACGGTTAGTACTAGGATAAAACGATCGGTGGTGTTGCTGCGAAAAAAAAATAGAAATAAAACATACGTGCATGCCAATTTCTTATTTAAAAAAAAACGTGATACCCAACATGGCGGACTCCAACATGACGACCGTGGTGCTTTCATGTATTATTAAGATTGCTTTGCCCTCAAACTTCATATATGAGCAATGTTGACATCAAATCCAACATTCAACCTACATTTAATCTAAGAGGCATAAGAAAATTTGGTACGATTGGGCCCAAATTTCGTACAAGTCGAAAACAATAGTGCACGTCTGGTGCCAGCAGCAGGATTGAGGTCTATGAGACATCAACTAATAGCATAGCACGGGATACGAACCGCATATTATTCCAATGTAGAATGGTACCTGAGTCTGCCAACAAGAAAATGAAATATAGTCGGAAGGAGATATAAGACATACTCAATAGTGAATAAATAAACAGTTTTTTGTATAACAGCACAAGTTAACTTTACAAAATGAAGAATCGTTGTGTAGAACAACCATGGCATATATCATTTTCTTTTGAAATAAACGACCCCTTCAGTTTTTTGTCTGTATTTAATCAATATCTAAGAGATTCCTGTGTGAAGAATATAAAGCACAATTTAACCAAAAATATAAATAGCCCAGCATTTATGGTTGAACAAAAAAATATGTGCAACCAGTTATTCGAGACAAAAAAAAAATCCAGCTATCTGTTGTTTTGATAGGGATAATTTGTTCAGTTTATTACCGTAGATTAACCTAATGATCAATCAACCTTCTCGGCTCCCTAGAGGGCAGCACTGCGCAAATCCATACGGATATTTAGCAACAGGAAATCTAATCCTATGGCCAATAAAAAGCAGTGGTAATCGGCTAATAGCTCTGGTTTTTATTTCATTAGCAACCAAATGTAAATTTTATGAATGCATCTCCCTCAGTGCGTATGGCAATACAGGAATCTAGTGTAGGTATATGTGGAACACATTTGCGATGGGATTATTTTTGTTCCATTATGAGCTATAATTAAATAATACTAACCAAATATAAGTAATAATGCACTCGTTATGCGATTTTTCTTTTTTTTTGGGGGGGGGGTCTAATTATACAAACGTTTGTTCTGGTTTACTGTGTAATCAACAAGCAGGTTTACGATACCTACTCTACAAATGAAAATACAAACAAAAAAAAGTGAGAGAGAGACCCTGAAACTAAAAGCTAAATCTAACATGAATTACGAAGCGTGTTGCTCAGATTGCTCATGTTAGAGCTTTATTCAAACAATTGCACAAATACGTACTACAAGTGTTTGTATGTTATTTTAATGCACTACACGTTCATTTCCGCCATGTTTGCCTCTTATTGTAACTTTTAATATTCATTTAATGCTTTTCAATAGAGCATAGAGCAAAGAGAAAAGAACCACCTCATCATTTTTTCATAAAACTGTGGGATTTTACCTATACATAGAAAAACATATCAAAATATTTCACTTCCATATATTTTTTAAAAAAATAATACAATTAAAGTAGAGCAGCCAGATTCTTTTAAAAACCTGGTTGTACTTTAAAATAAAATGTAATATTCACAACGTATTTATTGGTTTGTAAAACATCTCTTTCAAAATGAATGCATTTTATTTTCGAAATTTGAACAAATTTCCTGTTCGCATGAATGTAGTGTAATAGGGTTGTCATTCGTAATTAATGAATGAATTTTGAATGAAAGCCCAGAGCATTTATCATACTCATAGCCTGAAGGTGTTTACCGTGCTGTAGGCTTAGTCGAGTTTTAATGTAAATAAAAACGGCAAAGCTTTGAACAGCGTGAACTAATATTCCAGTATGTTTCATGCAAATTGCCCCTACTAGTTCAATATGTCTAACTTCAACAACCAACATCACAACACACTTTTTTCGTGTACAGCACCAGTGGCGTACACGAGGGGCCCAGTGGGTCCGGACCCCAAAAAAGCTTCCTAACTCAATATACAGTACATTTGTACATTTTCTCAATAAAACTGTGATTTTTTAACAGGGAAATGATTGATGTAGTCTAGTTCTTTATTTTTTCCCCTCAAAATATAGGTGAAAATATTTTACAGTTAGTTATCGTCTTTTCGGGTGCAGAATAATACCCGTTCAATACTACATAAACGTAGTGGTTTTGTAGTATTGGACTTCCTTTCCTTAAGGCTCGGATCTCTCCTACCAAAAATTTCTGGGTGTGCGCCTGTACAGCACCACTAGTTGAAATACTCCATTGACTGATATAGTTAATTTTAATGTGCTACGATTTCAAATCTATGCTTCTGACATTTTTTTTTTTTTTTAAGTATCCGTTATGGGAGGAAGAAGGCATGGAAAAGGGTAAACTTAGGTAACTTCTGTTGAAGTTTATCCTTTAATTTTTAAAACAATAAGTGGCAAACAGTTGTTGTAGTGGATCAGGAGCGTCATTTCAGATTTTGCTTTGGGGGGGGGAGCAAGACCTCTTGATATAAGCAAAATTTCGCGTTTTCCACTGATTTACTATATTCTATTGATAAAATCTAAATACATCCCAAACTCAGGGGGGGGCAAATGCCCCTCCCTGCCCCCCTACATGACGCCCCTGTAGTGGATTTAAAAAACGAAGTGCCACTCATTATGATAGTTTACACTGAGAAAAAGTTAAGAATTTAAGGAGAATTCTTGGATCATATGCTTTCTGATGGCAACATCATTCCAAAACTGGAGTGCAACGCCCTCGGACGATAGTGTTCTACTTAAATATGAGTGAAACACCGTATTTAAAATGATGATCCACGTCGCACGAAGCATGCGGCTTGCATCTGCGGACGTTCGGTACCATCTTAAATAGGGTGTTTTACTCTGATTTAAGTAGGACTACCATTCGAGAACGTTGCATTCCAGTCTTGGCATAGTGTTCCCATCAGAAAGCGCATATTATCCAAAAATTCTCCTTAAATCCTAGACTTTTATGTTAGTGTATCAATTGGAACCGCGGAAAGATAGGGATATGTTACTTAAGGAAAACTCGTCAAACAATTACGATAATAATAATAATAATAATAATAATAATAATAATAATAATAATAATAATTCCTGGTCTTTGTGTGCAGGGGAACTTTTGGTACATTTTTGCTCAGTGCCTGATAAGCTGCATTCGGTTTAAAGTTAAAAGCATAACGAATATGTTTAGAGATTTGATTATAAAACAATGCAGATTATTTTGGATTTTGCTATTCAAATATTCCTCTTATATAAACTATTACAAATATGAAATAAGTGTGACAAACCTCCTTAATCTATAGCTCCCTAGCTTTCGATCGATGTGTTACTCATTACAATGTGACAATTAGGATCTGTTCATGACCTCATCAAAAATGTCATTGAATTAGTAAAAAAAAAAAAAAAAAAGCATCGGAGTGTTTATTAAGTTAAACGATGTTCAATCACAAAAGTAGTAATACGTTTTGAATTACTCATACTCCTTCCCGCTTCCTGCAAACGAAATTACTTTTAAGACCCGTGACTAAAGAAATTGAAAGACAAAATATTTCTTACATGTTCTAGAACTTAAGCTTCCGAACATCAAGGGACTCGCGGAGTTAATAATCTGTATGAAATTTCGGATGGCGTAAATGATACAATGATGGTATAATATTGTTATATCCTACACGTGGATCATATTTGTAAACAAGACCACTTTTTTTTTTACAACTACTACCACGAAAAAGCAGACGACAGATATCATCAACAGAACACGTGACCTAAGAGAAACACTAGTGCCGCCACCACACATGAAGTGGGTATAAAAGACGCTACAGGACCTCCAACGACACCAGTTTCTACTGGTCAACTCTCTTTTAGTTTGCGTGAAGCTGTGAAAGATTACCCTAACCCAAACCTCTTAGCTTGTCTGGAGTTTTGTGGGACCATAAATCCTCTCTTTGCTTGCCTGGAGCATTGGAAGAACCTAATCACAACCACCTAGCTTCCCTGGAACTTTGTGATCTTCTAACAACACTCTTTAGCTTGGCTGGAGCTCTGGAATATACTTCCCTTGGCTGCAAGGGGCTAGGGATCATCCAACTACCTAACAAGAATCGGCATAAAAAACCTCGCATTGGTCTTCAGATCTCAATTATAGTGATTTTTGTTATGTTTGAATATAATAATATTTTTGTAATAAAAGTCCGAACTCCCATGTGCTAATTTCTCTACCTGCTACCTTAGCAAGATAGTATTTTTACATTATTTAATGAGTACAAATAGCAAGAGGGTCATGTTTTCCGACGAGTGAACCTTTCCTACAGTATTGGCCCCATAGTATTAGACGCTATCATGATAAGTGGAATCTACCAGTGTGCTATGTTGAAGTCATACGTCCGGAATGTAGGTCTGATTGAATGAGACAATCGGGTACAATACACAATCCAACAGAATCATCAGTGATCACAGCGTTAGAAAAGCCTAGGTTACAGCTGTTCTTCAGATAACTCCATACGGCATATTTCAGCAAAATACTGTTCAAGCACATATATCCCGGAATGTGAAAACCTCTGAAGTGGTACCTCCGCTTATATCTATGACCTGCACAGTTTCCTGACATTTTGCTTAAGTCAAACGTGGAATATGGTCGTAGTGAGATAGCCTTGATCCACGTAATGACGTAGAAGGTTAGCACCTTCTTCTTCACGATTCTGCACTAAACTATCTCTATATAATGTGGACTCCCATAAAAGGCAGAGTAGTAATCAATTTCTCAAGAATACATATAGTACTTGTGTAATATAATTCCACGACAGACGAAGACTCTGATTGAAGCAAATGAAAGATTATGTTGACTTATCAAGATTAGAGGTGTTGTACAGTTCTGAAATTTTAATCGTTCTTGTATAGTCATGTAGCAAAACTGTGGTATGTGTATTTCATTCCACTCAGACGCTACGTAAAATTTTAGTTTTTACTGATGGTATGTCTTCCCTCAAGAGCCGCCACTGAACGAATTAACAAGCCGAGACAGAGTTCTTCTAATAGAACAGATGCACTTTCCAAGACGAGAAATTACTCCTATACTTTTCTTTGAGACAAGACCGTGTCAACATTGTCTCGTGGGCAGTGTTTAATTCAGGTATGTTCAAGGCGGGCTGAGCCCCCTCTAGAATATATATCCGCCCCCGTTCCCTAGAATATCCATACACGTGCATTGAAATATTTGCTATTTTTCTGTTTAATTTTTTCGAAAATAAAAGTCTTAAAAGCAAAGATTTTTGTGTTTTTAAAGAAAATTATTTTCTTCTCTTGCCCAACCTAATTGTTCTAATTAACAAACCGCGTTTTCATATAAAGTCGAATTTAAAATCTTGGAAATTAGATACAGACGCGCACAAGCACTTCACAACGTTAATTAGAGAAAATGTTAATATGTTTGTTATAGCAACCAACCAGACAATAAGTCGCCAGTTTTGTTGCGACAGATTCCTGCTGCTCTATTTCCAGTGACATAACTAAGGGAGGACAAACGGGGCTTGTGCCCCGGGCGCCGAATTGGGAGCACGAAACTGGGTAAATATTTATTTTCACTATAAGGCGAGGAAAGAGTTTTAGCAAACTAAATATCATAAAAAATTACCTCAGAAACTTAATAGGACAACAAGGACTCACCAACCGTAGCATCATGTCCATAGAGCATAAATTAGCTTCAAAGCTATCTTTTGAGAACATTGTAAAAACTTTTGCAGCCAAAACAGTCCACAAAGTTAAATTTTACTTCCAGATTTTTATATTTTCATTTAACTTACATCGATTTAAGATATTTGCAAAATGTCCGAGTATAACATTCGAGACAACTTGACTGTTTGTCATGATCAAATATTCTATTCTAAAGCAACAGATGGTTGATTCATTCTACACATATGCACATTCCAATAATTCCATACATATAATTCCAAAAGCATGTGTTTTGCAGGTATTATGATAAAAATATGTCAAGCATGCTACTCTTACAAGATACATTCGCTAAGTGCCCCCTTGTGATTTTTATAAAATTGATCTAAATGCAAAGTTCTCCGCGGCCTAATGTATATTGTACTAATTTTAGCGGCCCATAGCGGTAATTTGCATATTTATGGGCCTTCATATATACGGAATTAAATCGTACAATACTATAACGCTCGGACACAAAATTGTTCTTAGATTTTTTTTTTTTTTAGATGTAACTGATTATGAATGTGGGCATATATACAGGATCAAGTACTGCTTCTCTGACACATGTTACCCACCACGGCCGCCATGTTGGATCCGCCATATTGAATTCAATTTCGGTTTTTCAAATGAGAATAGTTGTAAATGATACATAAAATTCATGTATAATTTTCTTGGATATCCACTGGTGCAGTGAATTTTACCGTATGTTGTACCGTTTCAAAGGTTTTGCAGATTAAATCCCTTCAGGCAGTTCGCGAATAGACATTCCAGATAATATCAGTTAGCTTACGTTTTTGATGTTGATAAATCAAAACAATTTCTAAATGGAAACATGCTGTAGATATAAACAAACTTTTTACAACATTGGTGTCAAAATCTTAGTACATTTCTGTGAGTAATTGTCATTACTTGCATGTTACATTATAACAAGAAAGTATTATATTACTGTCAAAATGCCTAATGTAAATCCAGATACGACCAGGTTTGGGTGAAGATCTACCATTTCCATACTGACGTCTGTGTGTCTGTATATATGTACGTTCAGAGAATATTTTGTCAACGATAAATCACGTAAAAGATTACATACACACACGGGGCCCTGCACAACTTTCTTTTTGGTTCAATATTCGTGAAGTGCCTAACATTTAACATGTAATACCTTGCAAACGGTACAAGCTACGGTAAAACTAACTATAACAATCAATTTCCGAGAAAATTGTACATGAACTTGGTGTATCACTTGCACCTATTCCCATTTGAAGAACCGAAAGTTGAATCCAATATGGCGGATACAAGATGGCGGCCGGGGTTGATAGCAGGTGTCAGAGAAGCAATACTTGATTCTATTCGTTTTGTATATGCCCACTTTCGTGTCCACTTACATCTAAAGAAACTAAAAGCAATTTTGTGTCCAAGCTTTATAGTAGTGTGGGTATATTACGGCCGATAAATATGAAAATTACCGGTATGAGCCGCTAAAATTAGTACAATACGTATTGGGCTGTGGAGAACTTTGTTTTTGAATCAATTTTACACAAATCCCCGAAGGGACACTTCGCGAATGTATCTTGTTAAATTATTTGGCAATCAAATACTAATTAGTTTGGTGTTTTATCTTGTACAGTACTAAAAATTAAATTATTTGGTACTGCAATTTTGAAATCAAGTTTTATCACTTGGAGTAAAAATGGAATAGGGGAATTACTACGTGATGCCAATTTCAGGTGTAGTCGGGAAGCGTTTTGGTTAGGTTGGTTAAGGGGGGGGGATAAGGTGAGTTCTTAGCCTGGGCGTCAACTAGCCTAGTTGCGTCGCTGTCTATTGCAATCTACAACAGAGTCCCCCTTAAATTTTTATTGGCCCCCTTGTACAGAAGTCTGAATTCAGCACTGCTCGTGGACTCCACAACTGACTGGACCCCATTACAAATCGGTTTGCGTCTACATAACGCAAAATTAGCGTTTTAGTTTGCTATAAACGGTATAGCGGTCATAATTAGTTGTTGCATATTTTGAGTTGCATTGCGATCCGCAAATATCGAGAAGACGAGGCCTTAGGTTTATTTTGTATTCAAAGATGAACTCACAATGTGTTAGAGGCTAGATTCAGTTTTCCGTTTAGCTCTGTATTTTCTATTCCTGAGATTCATAATAAGCTTCTATCAGCAATTTGTAGAAGCAACCCGTTGTTGTAGTGGTTACCACTTCTATTGATCTATGTTAAATCTCTGGCAATACTGTTTCTGCATTAAAAATGATATTTTAATTTGTTTCTACGTACAATAGTAATTTATTATAAATCAAAGGGCCAACATCATGAAATAGCTCCGAAACAGTAAATAGTAGTTTACTCAATTGCGAAGTTGGGGTCGCGGTGGCTCAGTGGTAGAGCGTTCACCTCTGGTGCTAAGGGTCCCGGGTTCGATCCCAGCCCCGCCAAGTGAACTTTGTGGTGGACAAACACCGTGTGCGTGGGTTTTTCGGGGTTCTCCCGTTTTCTCCCACTTGCTTCATTCCAATATTTCATTCATTACTCATCATCACCGTCTCCTTTAGCCTAGCCGGCATAACCGTGGGACGTAAAACTCAAAGATTTCATTTCATTTTGCACGTTGGTAACTTACATAACGTGCAAGTGTATAGTTAAAGCTAATTATAGATAATACACTCAGTCAATTAAGTACTTGCAGTTCATTTTTCGGCCAGCATTTCTCTAATGTAAAGATGTGATGGACACAGCGTAACAGTTTGATATGCTGAAGAGACGCTAACGATGCAGGAAATTATAAAAACAAGGAAAAGAAGAAGAAGAAAGAACAGTATATTTGGCAAGAATTCAACCAAGTTGTTCCAAGTGGAAATGGTTTGAGCCCTTTCGCTACTCTGCAACCCCCTCCCCACGGTAGCTGTCTTCAAGCAGCACATCTTTCTGAATTTGTTGAACTTCCTAACGAGATAATTACCAAATTTCCTCTTTCGCGGAGAACCGTCTTGCAATTCTGGAATAGAGTCAAACTGTTTACAAAATGACTTCTTCTCTGGGTCGAAGAACTTGGGAATTCAAAAAGTAGTTTTTTTTTTTTTCTGCATTGAGAAAATTACTGCAGCATTCTTTGCTTAAGTCCATGGAGAAATAATTTCATATGTACGGTAATCCAGAAATTCTGAATCTTCTAAAAGGTTTAACATGTTAAATAAATAATGAAGATATGAATAATGAATTTAGGAGAAGTGGCCAGAAAATTTTCAGGGCAAAGTGCTTCTTTTCCACGTACGCAACATAATTACCATTTGTAATTACCGTTTTCTCCTCTGAGGAAAAGGTAATTACAAAGATCCTTAAAATCCTGTCTGGAGCAACCATTAGCTCATCCACTCCACATTCCAGAGGGTTCTGTTCGAATTCCTTTGCCTATGATTATTATTCTCCTAAATATGCTGTTTTCTTAAGATTTTACATGAGATATGTGCCATTAATTGCAGGCCGTACATTTAATTAAGGTATGCGTTTACCCTCGTATGATAAATACAAAATACGTATACAGGGTGTTTCAAAACAACACTGACAAAATTTGGGAAGTGATTCCTGACCACAAGATAAGACAAAAAGTATAGACCAACCTGTGTGCAGAAACACTTCCTTTCAGTGCTATTAGCAGCCGAAAATTTGTCGGAAAAATTCAAAAACAGCCATCACTCGAGAACAAAATGTCGAATCGAAGTCGGGTGAAAGGGAATGTACATTATATTTAGTCGTAGATTCAGTTAATGCACAAGAGCCGTGGTGGCTCAGTGATAGAGTGTTCACCTCTGGTGCTTGGGGTCCCTGGTTCGATCCCAGCTCTCGCCAAGTGAACTTTGTGGTGGACAAACACCGTGTGCGTGAGTTTTCTCGGGGTTTCCCCGTTTCCTCCCACTTTCTTCATTCTACCATTTCATTCATTACTCATCATCACCGTCTCCTTGAGCCTAACCGGCATAATCGTAGGACGTAAAACTCAAATATTTCATTTCACTTCCTTTTGAATTAATGCACAATTCGATGTGATTCAGGGGCGGCGCAAGGTTGAACCCCAGAGAAACTAGAGAATCCCTGCTGTATTTTATCAAACATTGACTGAGGAAATTTAACTACAATTAAATATATATTTCAACGAACAAAAGTCTCAGCATGTCCAAGTTAAAAAAGAAACGTTAGCATTCGAAAAAAAAATTATAGATTCACGTGTTTGATCTACTTTGTCTCAGTACAGAATAGGCTATTGGAGGAAGAACTGAAATGATGCGAAGACTACAACGTTTAACTTTTATGCCTTCTAAGCTAATGAAAACAGAGATCAATCTTGCCTATGTGGGTAGAGTACACGACTTTGGCATGAGAGGCCCAGGTTCGATTCCTGGCGGACGCTCATGTGGTTCGGGGCTCACGTTAAGCCATAGCTCCTAGTTTCATATAGTCTCTCTATCGAAAGAGAGGAAAAACACAAATTTGATCCAGTAATGGGAAAGATAAAAACGAAAACTAATTATTGGGGAAAGGATTCATGAAATGAAAACGTAGAATAAAATAGGACAGGTCCGAGAGCACTTACAGATACGATATTGTCCGACACGAACTTTTATGTCTTGAATCGAACGAAGTTTCCTCCCGCAACAGAAATGAGCGCTCTATTACTAATCCATCATATCCTTACTTTGAAGGAAGAACTATGATTCTGATAAATGTACCGGTCTAGTAAACATTGTGTGTGATAAACCAATGTAGAAAAGTACAGACTGTCTAAATGTGGAATTCGTAGTTTTCCTTCGTCCGGAAACGGTAAGTACGTTTTCCAAAGTCAATATTCTTAAGTGGTAGGCCATTTCTCTCCAAGGGTTGTCGGAGAGCACGCTGGCTTAGTGGTAGAGCGTTTACTTCTTGTGCCTAGGTCCCTGGTTTGATTCCTAACCAAGTAAGTTTGTGGTAAACAATATCGTGTCCGTGGGTTTTCGCGGGGTACTCTCATTTCTTCCCATATTCTTATTCCACCAATTCCTTCATCATTATCCACTTCCCTTAATTATCGTCTCCCTTAGCTTAAAGAACATAATCGTGGGATGTTACACTGAAATATTTCATTTTTCAGGGATTGGTGACAGTTTGTCGATTGGTCACCATTAAGGTAGTTTTTAATATGTTGTGCTATTGCTGCCGTTATTTGTTTGACTTGATTTGATTTTGAGTTTAGCATCCCTTTGAGCAGCGAGGCTATATGAGCGTGAAGCTACAGCTAAATATGGAAGCCAAACCACATGAACTCCCGTCAAAAATCAAACCAGGGTCTCCTGCGCCAAAAGCACGTACACTAACACCTTAGCCACAAAGGAGCTCTGCTATTATTTGTAAGGAAGAGGGGTCATATGGGCCTCGCAAAGTGGAGGTCGTAGTTTTCAAAAGGCTGAGAACTACTGTTGTAGGTTGATTGTATGAAATGCTAAAGATATGAACAGAAATGAAATGAAATCTTTAAGTTTAACGTCCCACGATTATGCCGGTTAGGCTAAAGGAGACGGTGATAATGAGAAATGAGTGAAATGGTGGAATGAAGAAAGTGGGAGGAAACGGGAGAACCCCGAGAAAACCCACGAGCACGGTGTTTGTCCACCACAAAGATATGAACAGAGTAATTATGAAGACATCAAGTAGATTTGTGAGTCTTTTAGCATTAGTAGTCGTATTATGGATACTAAATGGTTCAATTACTTTCCTGTTGTTGGAGAGACTAGGAAATTAATTCCACAATGACTAAGTAAAAAAAAAACTTATAACCAGATGACAAAAGCATGTAGTGGCAGGGTAATGCGTCGAAAAATAGCACAGCTAACTTCAATTCATATTTGATAAGGTCTAGACATTAATATGTGAGGATATTTATTGGGCACCTTTCATATTAACCTATTTCACATTACGATTTAGTAGGCGTTTCAAGATAATTTCTACAAGACCTGCGTAGTAAGCAGTACTGAACTAAGTTGCATAACTTGCTTTATTGTATGAGTAACTATTTCTTAACCTGTAAAATATTCAGTGAAAAGTATTTTAAATTCGGGAGCAATTGATACAGGAACTCAGATTCTTAACAATAACAACACCAGTTTAAATTTCGGGGGTGGAGGGCAAGCTGAGGGGGCAGAAAAATTTTGAGATACAACAAATTTTTGTATGCTGAAAAGGGTAATTTGGTTTTTAAAAATCTATTTTGCAATACAATATGTTTGCAGGACTGGCGTCGTCAACAGAAGACGCTAGTCTCCTATTCCCTCACTCGTGTTGTCACTGATTCTTAACTTTTACATAATTCAAGGCATCACTAACGTATTAAAGCATGAAAAATGGAAGAGCATAGAGTACGAAACGTGTCTATGAAACTTTTACTAGAACTTTATAAGAATAAGACGGAAAAAGATAATGAGGTAACGTATGTAGTAAAGAAAGTTAATAAAGGTCGTATGATAGGAATTTCAATAGTGAATTTGTTCCGGAATGTAAACACACTAAAATTATATTCTACAATTAAAAATGGAAGAGAAGGCAAGAAAGAAAGAGAGAAGACGAGAGAAATATTGAGGTAGTTGTTTTTAGTAAAATACATAGCATTCTTTATAATTACACTTACAAAAGCTGTGCTCTCCCATGCAAAATATATATTATTTCAATATTTTCCATAAATGAAAAGGCATACCCTCAAAGAATGTCTCTATTGGAAGGCCAGAGTTTATTCTGCACTGAGAGAAAGTAGATCAATCGAAAATGTGTATCTCTACTTTTTGTGAATACTATCAGCGTTCTTTTGACTTTAACAAGATACTTGATTCTAATCAATTTTTCTCAGTCAGCTTTTGATAAAATATCTAAGGAATTCTTTAGTTTGTTTGGAGATCACCCTTGCACCACATCAAATTGTGTATTAGTTGAATCTATGACTAAAAGTAATGGACTTTCATTTTTACCCGACTTCAATCCGACTTTTCATTCTCCAGTTATGGCTGTTTTTGCATTTTTTCCGACAAATTTTTGACTGGTCATAGTGCTGAAAGGAAGCATTCCTGCATCCAGAATGGTCTAGATAGATAGATAGATAGATAGATAGATCTGATATATGATAGACACTTAGATATATCTGATATAGCTGAAATGTCTATTCTTATGCTCTTAGCACGGCGAAAGTAGGTTTATGGAAAATATTTGAACCTCCTTCCTTCACTTGGAATATGCATTTCAATGAAACTGTGATAATAAAAATTCATAAGATATTTTATTTTTAACATAGCTCAAAGTGGGTACTATGTTCCAAAATTCATTTCAAACTCTGAAAATCGTAATATTTGGAATGTCCTACCTAATTCGGGACAGGTACAACTCTAGCTAAATGTATTTACAAAGGGAACTCGGGTCCAAATGAAAGCCGCAACGACTACCACGAGCTGAGACCCTATGCTGTCACGAGTTGTATCTGTAAGATTTTTGCGCGCATGGTGAACAAGTGACTGGTGCGGTATTTGAAATCGACTTTTCTCATCAGCAAGTTCCGTGTGGCTTTCGCTCATTCCGATCTACTACTGCTACTACTTGAAGTGTTTTAAGTTGAACACTTCCTGAATCTGGCATTTTTTCACCGCATCGTCAGCACCTTATTGCTATATTTTTCAATCTGGAAAAGCTTATGATACAACTTGGAGTAAAGGAATTTTTTTAAAACGTCTACATGACTGAGGTCTTCGACGCCATATGGCTCAATTTTGAGTTAATTTTCTTGACGTTATTTAACAAAAAATTTAGAACGATTCTTGCAGGAAAATAGTAATCTATCTCAGATCCAAGGTCCTGTCTGAGATCTGCTGTGTTGACAATCTAATTCTATATTTCCGCTCCAGATATCTTCGAGTTAATACTCTACAGCTTCAACTCATATTAAATCGTCTTGTTTACTAGTCAAACGTGGTAGTCTGTTGACTTTTGACCAAAAACTCAGTGAATGTACTCCTGCCAATGAACTTGCCTTGTTGATCCGAATTTGTATCTCGGTGGCACACTTCTGTCATTTGTTGGCACGATGCGATTTTTGGGTTTGAGTTCATTGTTGCTTAAAGTGGGCACCACACATTCGAGATCTTAAGTGCTCTTGTCTACGAGCTATGAACTTGCTTTTAGTATTTTTCCACTGGACCTGGGGTGTTGATCCCATTGTTCCGTTTGCGATTAAGTGGTAGTCTAATTCGATCCAAATAAGAATGTGGAAAGCATGTATGAAAACCTGACAACCGTGGAGGCAGTACTTGTGAATTATTCTGTTTTAGGATAAGGTGAAGCCATATTTGGCAAAGGTCACCCATGATTCCATTACCTAAATTAATTGGTTAATTGTGTGTTCCTTATTCTTCGGACATTTTACCATCAAGTTACAATTTGTTAGATAACATTGAAGAAACGAAGATTCCGAACCCTCGGTGAGATGATCCATACACTGACCGACTAGTTTGGTTCACGTTCCGCTGAGTTTTACCACAGTTGAACCCACAATTCGCCCAGACTTTGCACACAGATTATTGCAGCTGGTGAGGTCTATTTCTGATTTTCTGTGTAAGTCTTGGTTCATGCTATCGGCTTGTTTCTTTGTAGAGTCAAAATCCAACAGAATATTTTGAGACATTCAATAAATGGACAACTTTAGTAGCATTTATTTGTGAACAAGTTTTCTATTGTACTATTTATTTATTTATTCCTGAAGTTCTTAGTTTGATGTAACTAACGTATAGAGCCTTGTTGGGAATTTATGAAATACGAAAATTTAATTCCCTTTACTTTAGACTTATTTCCGTGAAGAAAAAAAGTATTTTTCAGCATAGTCTCCTTGACAGTTGGCATACATTTCCAAACGCTACTCCGTCACTCTAATAATTTTACTAATTCTTCAGCTAGTAGAAGAAAAGTTTTAATCTAAGTAAACCATTGACATTGATTTACTGCCTGTATGGAAATTTTTATTCGATGAAAGTAGTTTTCCACGCATGTTTTTTTCAGCTTTAGAAAGACTATATATTCACTGAGGAACAAATCACATAAATAAGCAAAGTATTAAAGCAGTCCAAAGGCTGTGTAATTGATTGCAGCTACTCTAACACAAAAGCGGTGGTTGGTTCCAATATTGTGATAAAGGAACACATCTCGCCTCGACTTTTCATGAGGTTTCTCCTTAATTGCAGCACATAATTTTCAATTAAATTAGTAGTGGAACCGGTTTTACGGCTTTCAATTTTAGAAAAAAATATGTTCTTGAAAACTTGCAAAAAACCGATTCCATTTTCTATCAAATATCTGTTTCAATTTTAAAACCGGTTTGGTATTAAAACAGATTTCGATTTTCTATCAAAACCATTTTGCTTCTTCGTGAACTTATTTGGAAATGTATACTACAAGAGCAACAACAGATACGTAGATGAAAATAACACTGGTTTCAGTAAGAACCCAAACCTCTTTTGGAGGAAACTGTTTTGGTGAAAACTTGACAGTTGTTGAAGAAAACCGAAACAGGTTCCGATGAAAAACCGAACCTTTTTAGAGAAAATATAAATGTCAGTTTTTCTAGAAACAGGTTTTACTCATCCCTAAATTACATAAAAATTATATTGATCGGTTTTTGTTCGTCCTCTTTCGAAATGACCTTCAAAGTAATACCTTTATTTATTTATTTATGTTATTTGTGAGTTTTACGTTCCCTTTAAGCCAAAAAGGACAATGCGAAATGAATTATGATAATGACATAAATGATAAAGGGACGATACATAACACCTTTGCTTTGAGAGAGATCAAACCCATAATAGACAAGCCCTTTGATCGCCAACCACCGCCTTAGCTCTCACTTGATCATACCATCCAGCTAAAGTAATACCTTCTCAATTCCAGAAAATAGATATCGTCATGTTGCGTACTGATGACATCACCTTAAATTTCTTACGGGATGCGACCCTCTAACTTACTTTGGTTTCAGATGTCATAGTGTTGAGCCCGCGATTTATCCGTCGTTACATAACTGGTTAGAAATTTCAGGTTTTACATTCAAAATTTGACTTTAAATCAATTTTCCATCTTTTTGTGTGGAGTGGGAGACTACATTTAGGGTAGCCATTAGGCCATTCCTTTGACTTATTACAATATTTACAGAATATTTCTAATATAGCTGTATTCATCAAATACAGGTAGTTTTCACGTGTAATGAGCTGTATATTGGGAACACAAGGAGGAACTTTAACAGCAGAATTATATTGGACATAGCTCGAAGTAGGAAATTCATTTCTACTATCTCTAAACTTTTAAGAAATAACTAGCTGAACCTGCGCTCCCTATACAGCGCCTCATTCACATATGAGGATGAATCTCCTTGTCATTCCTCAGAACATCTGTGCATGTTCCTTTACAGACACAAGTGAGGACGTCTTGATAAAAATCGGCAAGGGGAGAATTTATTCGATTAATTTTTCAGTATCTCGCACCGTTTCCAAGATTTGAACCTACTTCCGGTTGGAGTTTCTAATTCATGTATGCAGTATGTAATAAGCAAATATATTACATATACAATTAATTATATTAGTTATATATGGTGTTCATTGGGCAAAACACTCAAAAAATAAAGATTTATCTTTGACTCGGGAAATGGTTATCCTTCCTTTTTCATTATTATTTGGCCATGAAACAAACGCCTGAGACATATACAACCCCAATATACAACAATGTGGTGTTGGAATGTATAACGCATAGGGTATGATGCTTTAGTTTTTTTTTTTTTTAATTTCAACGCTTCCAGTGTACCCTAATAAAATGTAATAAAGAAATAATGGCCATGTTTTTTTTAAATATTCAATTAGAACTGGATAATATACGCAAAATTCGCAATCGACCAATGAAAACGTCATCTTTCTAGAGCCTGTAGTTTCCGAGATCTCATTGTTGAAAAGATTGACCACAAACATATAAACGTCCTCAACATATAGTTTAAAAGAACTCGGAAGATGGAAGCACAATTCACATGCATTGATTTTAGAGAAGGCTTATTAAAATACAAAGGCTTTCAACAATAATTTTATATCATAAACTTTATGAAAAAGATATAGTTAACTAATTTAGACTATTTAAAGTACAAATACTTAAAATGTTTGTCTCTGTTAAACGTGAAATTACACATAACCGTAAATGAAAGATTTGAAAGCTAAAGTTATAGGTTGGAGCTCAGGCGCTTTGAATTGCTATTGTAACATTTTATTTGGTCTAGGAATTAATTCGTGCGGGTGGACAAGAGATGGCGCAACGAACGGAGCGTCCCACAGTTCCGTGTATCCACACATGTGTTGCAAACCCCTGTCATCGCGTATCGTTCGTAGTACAGGGCAGTGGATTAAAGCGTCAACAACACCAGTTTGTAGTTAAGTGAACATGGCGCAATTTGTGCCTGATAAAGTGTTTTTGCGGGGTGTCCTGCTGCATTACTTTAACATGCAGAAAAGTGCGACTGAAAGTCATCGTATTTTGGTGGAAGTGTATGGTGACCATGCTCTAGCTGAGTGAACGTGTCAGAAGTGGTTTGCACGGTTTAGAAGTGGTGATTTCGGCTTGGCAGACCAAGAGCGAACTGGACAGCCAAAAAAATTTCAAGACGAAGAATTGACAGCATTGCTCGAGCAGGATTCGTGTCAAACGCAGGAACAACTTGTAGCATCATTAGGCGTTGATCAAACAACAGTCTCCAAACGCTTGAAAGCCATGGGAATGATTCAAAAGATGTCACATTGGGTTCCACATGAATTGAAAGACAGAGACGTTGAAAGACGAAAAACCATTTGCGAATTGCTGCTTCAACGACAGAGCAGAAAGGGGTTTCTGCATCGAATTATTACGGGTGATGAGAAGTGGATCCATTACGAGAACCCTAAACGAAAAAAGGCCTGGGTGAAACCAGGTGAACCAGGTCCATCACAACCAAAACGAGATATTCACTGTGCAAAGGTTATGCTGTGCATATGGTGGGATATGAAAGGTGTGGTGTACTATGAGCTGCTGCAACCGGGTGAAACTATGAATGGAGAACGTTATCGACGACAATTAATGCGTTTGAAGCAAACTCTGGTCAGAACACGACCAGAATGGGAGAACAGACATGATAAACTTATTGTTCAACATGATAACGCTTGCCCACATGTCGCAAAACCGGTCAAAACCTATTTAGAAAATGTCGGATGGGAAGTTTTACCCCACCCGCCGTATTCACCAGACGTTGCTCCTTCGGACTACTACTTGTTCGATTGCATGAACAACGATTTGATTGGACAGCGGTTTACTTCTTCAGAAGATATCGAAACATGGGTCTCTGACTGGATCGCTTCCAAGGATGAGGACTTCTTTCGCCACGGAATCCGTACATTGCCTGACAGATGGGCGAAAGTGGTGGCTAGCGATGGACAATATTTTTCTTAAGGTATTTATGTATTTTGCGTTTGTACTACAGCTTCAATGTGTGCGTACCAACCGCACGAATTAATTCCTTGACCAAATAATAGATAGGTGATTTGCATGACACAGATAACTAAAGTTTTGCTAAAATCAACATGTCAGTAAATATATATACCGTACTCTTGTGTAAGAATGTAGGAAAGATAGTGGAACTGGTATATACTAATTCTTTCTACGTAATAAAATTTGTAATGCCCAAAATAAGTTCAATAAATTAATTAAGGGGTTTAAGTTGTAGATGATAATGTGTGGGGGGCATTAAATCCGACTAAGATGATATTATTCTGATTATAGAAATAAAATGTTTGAAAGATTGACAAGGAGTTGAAAGGTATTTTTAAGTCTCCTAAATAAATTATTTTGGAAGGATTAACGAAAAAAAATACCTATGCCTGGATATTAAGAGAGAATGAATAAATGTAATTTACAGCACTATTCCTAGTCATTGTATGTATTTTCCAAAATAACATAAAAGAGATATTCTCCTTAAGACTTATAGTTTCTAGTTAATATCGTCCAGCATATTTTTAGTCGTATTACTTTAAACAGTTTTGAAAGTAATTTAAAAGTCTGATAAAGAACAGTAATTTTGTATATTATCAAGTTTACCAGTCAAAATATACTGATATTTAAGGTATAACAAATTATTAGAAGTCTAGAAGTCTAGATAAAATACAAATATTTTGGATTTGAAGGCAAGAGATATTTCATGTATATCGTAAAGAAAAAAGTAAAAATCGTACTAAAGTGTATGCTTATATTAATAATATGTGTTACAGTTTCGGTGAAATAACGTTGCCTTTATCAGACATAGATAATGTATCTGATAAAGGCAGCGACATATTGCCGAAAATGTAACACATAACTAATGTAAGTATTTGTTTGCGTTAGATTTTTTTAAAAATAATTATTCAATTTTTTAGGGTATATTTCAGTTTGATAACCTTGCCACAAGAAATTCATTCTCTCCGTTTTCTGCAAGTACATCTGTTTGAGATAGGGTTTGTTAATAAATCTAATACAAAATTTACCAGGTATTGTACAATATGGATGACATTTTCTTCATTGAAAGGAATGAAAGACAATTAACTTTACTGGAAAATTTAAAAATTACTTTAATTCCATTTAAGATTAATTTGAAATAGAAATCAATTCAGTTTTTAAGTTTATTAATATGCAGAAAAATTAATAAATTTCTAAACAAAAATTTAAAAAAAAAAAACTAAACATACAAGAAACCATACTATTTTAATGTACATTCATTATGAATCCATACCCATTCTAAATTAAAAAGAACATACGGAAAAAGTTTTCGTAGCTTTCCATTAAAATGAAGAATCTTAGACTAATTTGAGACTCGGCAGAGTATAGAGAATTTGGTGTATGGAGTACGGAGAATCTGGTGTTTGTACGCGGCATGAACTTGCAGAGACCGACATACATGAGGTAAAATGGTAACTTAAGACACGGCTTACTAAGGAGAGAAAAGGAGTGAATTTTCAATTTGCGAGCCAAGACGATAATTTTTGTTTCTATTTCTGTCTGATAATTTTGTCATTGTGTTAATAATACCAGTCGGAAGAGCACAGCGGGCTTCGTAGTATAAGTAATTTTGGCCAATGTAAGTTGTGAATTCATAACTTTTTGCTTCCACTACGAACACCCATTCATGCAAAAACTTCCACTACTTACCCTACAATTAAGTTTGCCAACATATTGTGCGTGAATCATATGGAAAACCTGTTTCTAATCCTATCTATCTGTTGATGAACTACTTCATGCACTTGATACTTCGTTCTGTTCTGATAGTTTCTATAGGGTGATTACGGTATTTATCTTCATTGGATGTTGTGTTACATTTAAACTCCTGACACTATCATTTTACGGATCATAGGACTGTAAGTTCCCCAAAGCTGTAAGACTGATAGCAGACTTATAAAGGACGAGAGGTGGACTGCCATGATCATCAAAAACACCTTTAAATTCAATTGAAGAAATTTTGAAACGCATTGCACTGCAGTGGCCAAGTACAAATCTGATAAAATAAACTTCATCTTACATTGTTTTAATTTCGGAAAAAGCGCTGATAAAATTTCAATTTGCTGATAAAAATTCAAATCACTGATAAAAATTCAAATATATTATTGTAATATTTTGTGTAGGTAGAGTCAATAATGGACCAGGAATCTAGCCTCTCACCGATTTATTTATAAAAATACAAAGTAGTCTTTGTGTTTTACAAAGTCAATATATCAGAATCTCCCTTTTGACCAAGGGTGAAGGAAGTAACGTTTCATACAGGAACCCCTTCGCTCATAGCAGCAGGGGTGTCTTGTAGCGAGTTCAGGTGACGGTCCTAGGAAATCTTCTCGGCTTATGGCAACCTCGTGATGTGTGGTTTGTGTTGAAGAATCCCCTTCGCTTCAGAGCAGCCTCCAGGGATAGGATAGATAGAGCCCCTTAGTCCAGTGCGATCTCCAGAGCTGTTGTGGGTAAGCGATCAGTGGTCAGCTGATGCCTCCCTCCTCTGTAGTTCCTCTTTTATAGGCCCTCTTCAGGTGGCTCGTCCATCGTGTTGATCTTCGTGTCTTCCTGTTCAGTGTATCGTCTGCTTGTTTATAAACGTTAGCATGTGTCGTCCATAAACATGTACTCATGTTGTTATGTGGGAATTCTTACAATATATGTATTTAATTTTAGCCTTCTTAGGTTTTACTTTCCTCACTAGCTTTGAAATCTTTGTGTTTGATTAGTTTCGGTTTACAGGTCACTGATTAGCTTGGTCGTCTAGTCCGAGAAGGAGAAACATCTTGATGATTGTGGCATAGCCCAACAAGAATTACTTGATTTTGGAGTCGTAACAAACTGTTGTGTAGTCAAATGACGAGAGCAATAACTAGAAATGATTCGTTCTTGACCTACTGTTGTAAACAGATATGAATAGCGTTAGTTTATCATTTCCTGCAATCTTTGCATCTCCGACAACATCAAGTCATTGCTGTTGAGGTATAGTATTGGCAATATGCACCAGATTTAATTTGTTTACACTGCTATAATGGTGAAATACTTTTATTGCTTTATTTGAAAATAAGCATGTTTTGAAACTCTTTTAAGTAACCTTTTCTTACATTCAAAAGTAAAAGTATCGGAAAAATCGACATCTTAGCAATGTTTTGTTCATTGTTGGCAGGTTAATATCACGGAATAATTGGTATAACTTTTATATTAACATTGTTGACTTAAAAGAGTAGAAAACTAGGCATTCTACTATATGTAACAAATGAATCTCGACGCGAGAATGAAAAATGGATTAATTACCAGAGAGAAAAATAACATACGATAAAAGGTAAAGCGTAAACATTTTCACAAACGCTTCTTCAAATATAGTATTGTGCTTATACAACTTATTTAGTGTGTGATTATATTTTTCTCATTTCCTGGTTTTATATATATATATATATATATATATATATATATATATATATATATATATATATATATATATATATATATATATATATATATTATGTAATAGAGAGAGGGAGAGGAAAAGAGAGAACAAAAATTCAAATGAATGAAGCGGGCATTATTATTACCAGCAATCACTTTTAAAAAACTATCGCACAAACGCAAAGAGAGATCTTGGTTGTAAGGTACGTTCTCTGATACTTCATCATATTGCGACAGAAACATTTAAGAGAAATTACCTAGGTAGTAAGTAATTATATATAATAAATATATTTCACTTTCTATTATTTTTAATTTTTCTTTATCCCAAGTCCGGTGTAGTATCAGGTCAGTGCAAATGCTTCTAAAACATTTTATTTTATTCATGTTCGTGAAATAGTGTTTTCTCTCTAATATCTGTAAGACCTCTCCCTCTTTCGTATAGCCATATATAAATATGTAATAGTCTGAAAGATGTTTCTTCTCAAATAGTCAACTAATGTGTCATGATGAATGATGTCTATTATTACATATAAGAGTTGCGGAAAATACGTTTAATTACGAACATTATATATTTTGTTCAGTTCTGTTTATTTCAGTATTTGTGTTTAACTATCCTTTTTATTTTTCATTATGATAATCTAATAGTTTTGGATATGTAATGTTGGTGTATAATAAACAAATACATTTTTGAATATTTGTTGAAGAAAATCCTTTGGTGTAAAGTCCAATGTTTGTCTCCAAAGTGACAGAGACGGAAGATAAACGCAAGTTGATTGATTGACATTGGTATTTAATAAAGACGTCAACAGATGCTATTTGTCTGTTGACACATGCTGTTCAAAATAATACTCTAAAAATAAAAATAAAATATTATTCAAAAATAAGATTTCCAAAGGAGTATAAAGATAAGCGCAAGCAAGCTATAATGGAAGAATTAATGAACAAAAAAAATAAAAAGAAGAAGAAGAAGAATACGACAGGGTACTAAGAAAGACTCTTTACATTTGATGCAAGCAGTGTTCTACTAAACCATCGTGTATCCGTTCTGTTTCCAATGAAGTGTGCATTTATAAAGTTGTCTTCTTCAAGAGAGGAAAATAGAGAACTAAAACATGTAAATAACATTTGTTGGTGACATAAATAATATTTATTTTTCATGGATTAATAAATCATCAATTTTTTTTAGCATATTATCTTTAATAAAGCGATACCTGATGTCGCCTTACTTCTCTTTGGAACATTTAGTGCTCTTTGACTTTCTTTTGGACCCTTCAGCGTTCCCTTAATGTTTATGTAATTGGTTAGTTTGTTCTTTCCTAATATTTCACTACAAAATGGTAATATATGTTTTAATGGATTATCATAGTACGTTGAAGTTCCCATTATAATGAATTGTGTATTTTCTGTTGTTTTCTTTCTCTCCGCTGCTATTAAATAAGAGAAAAATGTTCAACACGTTCTTTCACATAAAAACAAAATGGAAATATTACTTCCTTTTGCATTCTGTACTCAAGTGCTGTTGGTTCTCGTCCGATTACCTTTTATTGCGATATAAAGTCGTTTGTTCCTGTAGCATGGTAAATTTGAATGTAGCAGAAAGACTCTGGGAAATAAATAATACTATATAGGTTGACAAAATAGTCTAAAATAGTAAAAAGAAATTATTAAAGTGAAGATAAAATTGTTTGTTCGTTATATGCCATTTTACATATTTCTGCCCAAAGCGAATTTCAAAAATTTGCTTGTTGAGTGACTCTTTGCTGTTTGTTGTTAACGTATGATTTAGGAACATTTTTGTTAGGATCCTGATATTGGTATCTTTGTCTTTCTTTTCATATGCCTATGCAACGCATCTTCTTGATCAATTACCGTAGGTAATCAACCGATATAAAGTGAGAGTTTTGTTCACAGTTCCCCATCATGAAGCACTCTCTCACTTTTTCTTACTATATATATGAAAAAAGTAATCCTAGAATTGTTTTCCCTTCTTTCTCTTCCATTATGTCCTTGGCATTTCCAAATTCTCTATTGCTTCAATCCGTACCATTCGGGCTAGTTTCCGCCATTATTTAATGTCAATAGTAGTAGCTTTCTGTATATTCAGAGGTTGCTGAAAAATTGCGTGGAAAAAACTCCAATTCCAAGTTTTATATATATATATATATATATATATATATATATATATATATATATATATATAATATCTTCTAGTAAATTATTTCACACTTCCACATAGAGCATAAAACAAATCAAACAAATTTTCATTAAATAAAGAATCAAGGGTATGCATAGACACACGAACAAAAATCAAAGACATCACAGGAAGGCAGCGTTCATATTCGTCTAATGATACAAACGAAAAGATACAATAATTAATAAAAATTGAAATTTTGATATTTTAAAGTAGCTGCCTTAAATTGCGTTTGTTACCTGTATTTTCAATAGTTCCTTAAATACGGAAACTGATGACGCAATGTAACCAAAGAATTAATATTTTAAGAAAGAAATGAAATGAAATGAATTTTGAGTTTTACGTCCCACGGTTATGCCGGTTAGGCTAAAGGAGACGGTGATGATGAGAGATGAATGAAATGGTGGAATGAAGAAAGTGGGAGGAAACGGGAGAACCCCGAGAAAACCCACGCACACGGTGTTTGTCCACCACAAAGTTCACTTGGCGGGAGCAGGGTTTGAACCCGAGACCCCCAGCACCAGAGGTGAACGCTCTACCACTGAGCCACCGCGGCCCCCAATATTTTAAGAAAGAGATCCTTATTTCTATCTCACATTCCTTGGGTTAGGAAACAATAAGCACAGAAAAATAATTATAGAAATTACCAAAGATTTAATAGTGTTTAATAGTCGTTTTAAACCAACAGAATTCAGTGAAATATGATATTAGATACTTTTTTTTCTTTTCTTTTACAAAAAGATTCAATACAGTTTCGATAAAACATTTGTTCTAGAAAGTTAAAACAAGTATCTTAAAAGTAGTGAGCCTTTTGCACGAGATGGCGTTAGGGTCCTAAATCGCAGAGTGTATGAATCGCAGCCATTCAAGGCTAAAGTTATTCGACAGCTGAAGCTAATGGATATGCCAAAAAGAAATGTTGCAATTCTTTGTGCGTGTTTAGTAGGATGGATGGGCATCGTGCATCACGAGCTTTGCCGACGAGCAGAACGATAGAACCTATAATGTCAACAAGTAGCACGAGTAGGAGCACCTACCAAGATATATATATAAGAGAAAAGTTGTCGTATACCACACTGACAACGCCAGACCACATACATCTTTAACGACCGCCATAAATTGAGAGAACTTTGCTTGAGGCTTTAATGCATCCACCGTATAACCTGGATATTGTACCGTCACACACTCATTTGTTTCGGTCTCTACAAAATTGTGTTAAGTTAATTTCAAAAGAGATCTGTGAAAACCATTTTTTTTTTTTTTTTTTTTTTACCAGAAACCACGTGAGTTCTGTAACGACGTGATTAATATGTTGCCAGAAAAATGGAAAGTCCTTAAATAAAATGATACATATGTGATTTCATAAGTTACTTTAAAATGATATTCTCAATCTTCACCTCCAAAGGCTCAATACTTTCAAGGCAACCGGATATTTGTTTACTCTTTTTGGGAAATCTAAATACGAGTCGTGTACTATTTGTCCTTAATTTAATTTTTTTTTTTTTCAAAAATCAATTCAGCATCACAATTTCTAGTCTACGTTCCATAGTACTCGTATAGTCAGTACATCCTAACTCTTGCTTCTTCTACCACATTTTCTGACGTCAATTGAATCCCCTCAAATGAATGAAAGAAACAAGAGGTTTGCTAAGGAAATATTGTCTGTTGCTAAATTATTAACATTTCAAAAGCTGCCAGTTATATTTCTTTTGTGCTTTTTTGTTCGTGGATTAGCGGGACTTCTTCAATTCTTTAAGCAGGATGTATAACTAATTTCTGTAGTTATTAACAGATAAAAGCCATTTATATTCTTCTGTTCGTTTATACATTTAATAAGTTTGTTTAGAACGCACTGGAAATTATTGGCTACATTTAACTGGAACAGATAAGAGTTAATGAGAGCCTAATTTAGGTTATAGAACACGTTACAGATGGTAACACATGAGACAAAGTGCATATTATAAGCTATTCTTAATATTTCTGCTACATTGAAATATGACACTTTGGCTGTGCCATAAAAATATCAGTGTACAAAAACATATTTTGAACAACCCTCGTGTAATTCTATCATTAAAAGTTTTTAATGATATAAACAGATCATTTCTAAAAATAACTTCTTTCTTTTCCACTCTCGTCAGAACAGTATGGATAAAACTCTTCAGGACGTTCCCGATAGGTCCAAAACAAACAGTGTTTCAAAGTGAATTTTCTAGTGTTTCAATTATTATAAAATTATAATAGAAGCACAGAAAGTTATAATTAATCGTACTCCAAATAATTAATACGCTTAAAACAGTGAAACGTGAATAAATATTATTTTCTCTGTTAATAGCATAATACCTCATCCTTCCTTTCCACTGTTGTGTACTGTGCAATTGGCGGGGGATGAAGAAATCAAGGAGAGAAGAGAACAGTGACAGTGTAGATTTTGCATCAAGACAAGAAAGATGTAGTTGAATATTGATGCGCCGTCAATTGGCGCTCAGCTCCTTACAATTTAGCTTTACACAGTTTTGTTATGAAAAAGTACAGTGAAAATGAGTCGTTAATAATAGCTAATATAAATTATATAATTAGTCTGCAATTAAAAGCAATCTTAAGTAAAAACATACTAATAGTGGCTGAACGAGAACAGATATGGTTTGATATACGCAATTTCGTCGTCATGGTGTATAATGAAATACCTTCTTTATTCAACAATTCAGTGGAAGCTGTTTCTTCTAAAATACTAGCCAAATCAGTGTAACTTAATAATATTGCCTTAACTGGATTAATGTTTGTGATATACGTTTATATATAATGTCGGAAAATAAATCGCGCATCCGCGACGCGAACTCATAAATGAAGGGGCTAACCATAAAATAAAAAGTGAGAAATAAATAAAATAATTAAAATATGAAATAATCGAAGTATTTTGATGTGTTAATATTATTGTATTTGTGTATAATCTGTGGTAAGTTGCATACTATATTTCAACAACAACACAATATTCTATATATTTAATAAATGTTTATCAATAATATTACAGCTCCGGAGAGTAATAATCCCAATGTGAAATATCAAGTTAACGAATGATTATTTTGTTGCTATGTTTAGCGTTGTGTAGGTACAAGGTATTAACTTTATAGTTACCGGTACTAGCTTGTACTAGCACAAAAATGTGTTCCTAGCGTTTTTAGTGACTATAGTTTCATTACGTCCAGCGACCCGTACCTTTTGGACTGTAAAAACCTAATAATAAATAACCCTAAACCGTTATTAACCGTTCGCCCATAACAGGACACGAACCCAGGACTGTTACAGAAATACATAAGGGAAATAGTTTCCTTTGTTCCCAGGTTTTAGTAAACCAAACATCAGAAAACGGGCTCTGAGAAAGTTGTTCTTTAATTGCTTGCCTTTCTGAAAGATCTACTTTCTTTTGTTTAAAAAAAAAAAAAAATAGTCATTAAACTTGTAATAACTTTTTTCTGTCTTCAATTCGTCATAATATCATGCATGTTGTATAGGTGAACCAAACGATAGCGTTGTAACATATGATAGATAGTTTGTTCAGTTTTGGAATAGTATGGATTGTCATCCAATAGAGAATTAAGTTTATATATATATTTTTATTCCGTATTTTGTTATATATAATTTTATTAGTAGTATCTTTTTCTAACATTTAACTTTATTTTGTATTTATTTTTCTAATATGACGTGCATTGTTGTACATTTTCATATTAATTCATTATATAAAAGTTGTATGTCATTGAATACCTTTTTAAGATTACTTTTAAAAATTGAGGATAATTATTGATTATAAATTTGTTGTACAGCTGTCTATGTATTTTCAAAGTTACAGTTTTATGTAAATTTATTAAAATAGTAAAGTTTATTTCTAGCCTTCTAGTTGTTTATCCTCATTAAATCTAACTTACAAGCTTCCATAATTCATTATAACAAACACTTTCAGTCCATTGAAATACAAGCAAGTCGATGTTAATATTGGTCATATTTGAAATAATTTTCTGCTTTTTCGTAACATTCATGGAGATAACATTAGACGACGTAGTTGGTGTGCTTACTTGTAATATCATTACATACCAAGAGCAATCTAAGCATTTCTGCTCTTTAAGGATTATAACTTTTGGGAGTTTAGTTTGGTGTTGTTTCATCGATTACTATTTCTCAGTTGTTACTTGATTGATTGAAGTTTTACGTCATCTTTCAGCACCGAGTCTATGTGGGATGGCACTTACTGCTCAGAATGAAGTCCGAACCATTTGTTGAGTTTGTACGGGAGACAAGACCTTTGAACAAAACCTAGGACAAGCACAGATAGTAACCGCGTTACCCATTTACCTATGAAGGGGGTACTCAGGTTTTTAATAAAGTGCCATTTAATCATTTGACTAGCATAGTAACAACAGCTTGAACAGCCTTTTTCAAACAGTGTACCGAGAGAAAGATACCGCAATACGGAATATTACGCACGCTCTATAGAAAAGTCCATTATTTATATCTTTCAAGACAGCAATAACTAGTTTCTGTTAATCAAAAGTAAATAAAGTCCACATACCTTGCGTATTTGAACTTTATATTTGGAAATCTACTATTGCGATACCTACGCAATTCTCTGATATGTTTATCAAGGTAAATGTAACCTTGAAGTAGAAGATCGAACTGATGGATTAGATGTTAGTCCTTGTATAATCATCATCGAAATATTAAGCCATACAACATTTTAAAACACTTCACAATTTCTGAGAACTCAACTACCGCTGGAAAATCGTGCGGTGTTTCTAAGAAATTGTATATCTTAATAATTGAATGAAGATACCAAAGAATTAACATGTAGTTCAGGAACTTCATCTTCTATTCCGAGGTAACATTTGCCTTGATAAAAACACCGGAGGATTGTATAGGTATCGTAAGAAAAGGCTTCCAAATGAAAATTCCCAATACGCAAGGTACGTGGACTTTATTTACTTTTTATTATGCATAATTCGATATTACACAACTTTAACTTATTTTTCGGTATTTGATAGTCAGGTAGTTGCAGTTCCTAGGGCAATGTTTCTTTATGATCAAAAAAAAAACTTGAAAAATTTGTCATTAGATTTTTTTTAAAAAAGTTAAAAATATTTGTGTGTCGTAGAATTTAAAATTACTAGTGTGGCAAAAACTGAAAAAGGTTGAAAAACACTGACTTAGAATGACAAACTGAACTACAAGGGCTGTATAAAAGTAATGGTAAGATTGTTATAATTCGTACCTCTCTATATGCACAGGAGAACACCTGTTATATTCCTTTAATGTAATCGCATTCTATCTCTATTGCCTTCTTCTAGACTTGTGGGAGATGTCGTACACCGTCAATGCGTCCATCTTTGGCAATGTCTCACAGGGACCGCCATATGGGCCGGATGATTTTTCTTGCGGTCTAGTGCTTCCCGCGAAGTGATTTCTTTATTTTCGCAAAAACGTCGTCATGAAGTCTCTGAAAACATTGTTGTGTACTGCACTCACGTTCCAGTTCAATCTGATCCATGCACGTTATTCATGGAACTTCTACTTTCCTTCTCTACTTTACGGCACTGCTGCCTTTCACTGAAGCAGTGTATCACTGTGTATTACGATTCCGTTTTTTTTTTTTTTTTCTTCTAACAAAGACTACTATCTTGTAACAGGTAGCGTTTTATTCATTTTATTCACATACCGTTCTGGTACTATCAAAATTGATTTTAAATTAAAATATTTATTATAAATTCATAAGATTTTCTAACCAGAAAAATTTCTATCATCAACATTATGGTTATCCTCCTCCAGGCAAGGGGGATCCGGGAGGTCCGGACCCCCTCCTTCGATACCAGAAATGAAAAAATTAAGGAAAGATGAAACCAAAAAAAAAAAAACGAGAAAAAGATGAATCAGTGTTAAAAATTAAAAAAAAAAGCTACATCAAGTGTTTGATTACTGTTTTTTATAAGGAGCTTTGTGTAAAGGAAACGGGGGCGGGGGGATCAAGTTAAAATGGATATTATTGTAACTTGGTTATTATTGTAACAGAACGTTCCGAATTCCATCTAGCTCCATGCTAATCCTATTGACTACAAATGACAGTCGATAAACCGGTTCTATCAGATAGACTCTCAGGTAGAACTTAAGAAATGTCCACAATCACCAATAATATGAGCCTGGCAATATAAATCCCAGTTACATTTGTTAAAGATTTTTTTTTTTTTTTTAATTTCGCGAAATTCTCAGAATTTCTGCTACTAGTCAGGGAAATTTCAAGCTTTCGAAAACATAGTGCCGTTCTGTAATAGTGTGGACATTTTTTATCATAATTTCTCGTCATCGCTTCTCTGCAGTATCAAACATGTTATTTCAGAAACAGTTTTCTACTGCTCTTTAACCTGTGATGTAGAACAGAAGTAGTTGACGAAATAATAAAAACAAAAAGTTACATGGAAAGGGAGTTTTGTTAACATTTAATTCAACAGAGAAAAGAACGCAGATATTGTAAAATATTTTACAAGACATTGTTGCATATGTACTTTCTATAATCTGTATTTGAGTGAACAGAGGAAGGGACATAGATGTTGTAAAATCTTTTCCAATACTTTTTGTATATTCTTTTACACCAGATTTCTTCATAGTTTGTTATTAAAATATTTACTAACATATCCTCATTTTATTGTCCTAACAAAGAAATATATGTTGCCAGCAAAATAATTTAGATTGATCGGGGCCCTGGTGTAATAACCGCAGAATTTCATATCACGGACCCCCCCCCCCCCCAATTACGAAATATTGGCTATGTGCCTGTCATCCTCTAAATATTCTAACATTATTGGCAGGCTACTTTGCCTCAAGTTGAGAATTTTTCTTCCACTACATTCTCCCGTTAACTTCTCTATCTCGATGTGTTATCCGTTTCAATATCGCCAACCAATTAAAGTTTTGTGCTCTCTGTTCATCATTTTCCTTTTACCATACCTATTCTCACAGACTTCAGAGTTCAATTTCTTCTTAAATAGCGTTTTAACTAATTATATATATTAAAAAATCTATCATTAATATTGTTCTTTTCTTTCCTCTGTATCCAATACTTCCTCATTGGTTTTCCATTTCACGCAGCTATTGTTTTCTATTCTTCTCTAGAACCGCGGTGGATCAGTGGCAGAGCGTACACCTCTGGTGCATGGGGTCCTTAGTTAGCTCGCGCAAAGTGAGCTTTGTAGAGGATAAACACCTTGTGTGTGGGTTTTCTTGGGATTTTCCCGTTTCTCTCCACTTTCTTCATTCCACCATTTCTTTAATTTACCATCATCACCGTCTCCTTTAGCCTAGCCGGCATAACCGTGGGACATAAAACAAATATTTAATTTCATATTCTTCTCTACACTCATATTTTAAAGATATCTGTCGTTTTTACTCATTTTTTCGTAATGTTCACGATTATGTTCATACAGTACAATGTTGTACATGCAGTATTTGATGTATTTGATAAATCTTTTTATTAAGATTTTATTCAGTGATTCAGAAAAGAAATATAAATGAACGCTTATCCTCTTTGTTAATGGTTCCTTTTTCCATTTATATCCTTTGATTTGGAATCGTTGAAAATGTTTGAAACGTCAAAGGAAAGAATGAAGAAAGTTTTATGAAAATCTTTCTTGAATATTAATCTTCATTTGAATTTTAGACTATTATTCATTTGATCATTATTTTTATTCGTGTAACTACAATTATGCTTCTCATTACAGCAACAGAAGTGGATAATATTCGACGAATTCATGAATAATAATAATAATAATAATAATAATAACGTTGTGTTTTATCTTTTAGGTGAAAGAGACGGGTGAACTCTCTACATGTCTCCAGATTAAGTACTACAAACAAGAGGATGTGCAACACTGCGAATGGGGCAGTCGACTACATTGTATAGAGCTGGATTGCAGTGCGAACGAGAGCTCCATGTCTGTTATGGTGAACAAGGAAACTTATCGGTAACCATATACGGAACGCTCCAATTATCGCCGCACCCGCAAGACATGACGAAAAAAAATGTTCACTTAAAAGTGTGCAAATTAAAATTTGAATTGTCGTCATGCACCCTATAAATATGAAGGGAGAAATCTTGTATGTAACTTATACTAGAGTCACAGTACACATATGCTCTTGCGATTCCAAAGAAATACGTATATACACGGCATACGTACAATACGTACAATTCACATTGTTTCTTCGCTGTATTTATTATTTTTAAATGCTAATATGTACACATTGTGTGCCTACTGAGTGTTCTTTAATCACTCAAAATGAACTTTGACCAAGCTGAAAATATATCGTCCATATATTTGTCTTGTTAAATTATATATATAAACATATAGAACTACATCTATATGTCAATCAGTCACTGTTATACTCAATTTGTTTAAATGTAATCTAACTAAAAGAAGTAATTGTTAATATCTTGTAGGGGGAAAAAAAGTGGTTTCAATTGTAATGTTATTTAATCTTCACTCTTCCTAATATATTCTACCTGATATTAAAACGGGAACAAAGATCAGTTGCCATCATCATTTATATTAATACGATTACTGCACGACGACAAAAAGGAACAGGTACTAGCTATAAATATGGAAAACGAATTTTATTTTTAGAATAAAAGTCATTTTTGTTAATATTGTATTTTGATAAGCGGAATAAACTTCAACGTATCTTTTCATTAAAATACCATATTTGTCACTATGTTAGATTATTAGCCGTTATTAGTAGTTGATGTGATATAGTAAAAATAAGAAAAGTAAACATACATCTTGGCAAATTTATGAGTTTGTACGCATGATTAAATATTCAATGTTTAGTGTTCATTACTAAATGTTAAGTATTTTCCAAGTAGACAAAGACAAAATTAGTTTAGTACATTGAGGTCAAGAAAATAAGTATATTATTTCTAATATGAACGGTAAGTGTATTAATTTACACTTAAATCATTTTATTCATTGAATTATTTTATTTTTATTTATGTATTCATTTAGTTTGTTCTGAGAAAAATATTTCTCGTCTTTTATAACATAAATGGAAATCCTATTTTTCCATAATATTTCAAAGTGGATATGATTGAAATTTAGATACATATTATTGTGTTCTATTATGTAAAATATCTTGTGATAGAAATGCGATAAATACGGCCATTATTCCTTTTCGTTAGGTTTTATTATTTATGTCAAATAAGAGGTTGTTCGACCTATATATTCTATATTATATGGACATTATAGATATCTATTTTGATAGAAAATTAATATATTATAAAACAATAATACTATCTCTTCTTTTATTGCTTTGTAACCTCTTTCAGTATAGAATAACAGTAAGATCTCATCGACAGCAATCAAAAGCTTTTTTTATGTGATAAGTACGGAACTTTAAAGTATCAAGAATTAAAACTACTGTAATCAGTTAATAGTTTATTTTATTAATTTAAAATCTAGTTAATGTTTCAATTCCCAAAATTTTACATGGTGATGGCAGCAGTTTACTTAAAATAATTTATTGTAGAACTGATCTGGACACTGAAGCAAATTTCAAACGGATCAAATAATGTTTAGGCTACGATAACACAAGTTTGACCAAGCTATTTAGTATAATCACAAATCTGTTCCAATAGAAACCGAATTTTCTGAAATTAAAAAAAAAAAAATCATAATGGCATATTTTTGGACACTAATTTTAAAACATCAGGGACAATAGTTATAACTTTTGCTAAAACTGTTAAATTCGTAAATTTAATATATATTTGTATATCATGTTTATAATACGTCGTGTTTATAAATGTTATTTTATAATATATGCAAACCATTGTTGTAAGGTAATGTGAGTGAAATCAATATACAACATGTTTATCATATTTAAAAAAAGAATATATATTTAACTTATTGAAATGTAATTAAAGTCGAAAATTTGTAAGTAAAGATTGTAGAGTCATTATGTATATTTACATATTCAGCGAAGTTATTTCATGTTAGTCGGTTGCGGTGAGCCAACGAGTGTTCCGTCACTAGTCTTATTATTTTAATTTATACAATAATTATGTGAAATTGTGTATTCTTATCTTTACGCCCTGTTTCTTCTTTGTCTTTTTCTCTTCTCCACTCCCTTACAAACTCAAGAGTAGAATTCATCCTTGTAGTTGATTCCTCATTTCACTCTTCCTGCGTTTCAAGATTACCTTAAACACAAAACAGTAAAGCAAAATGCACTTCTAATGTCCACCATCGAAAGCTTATCGAAGAAAAATCTTTATTATTTGTAAAGTGATGATTTGCGTTTTAACATGAAATTATGTATACACATTATTTGTTTTGTATAATTCATTGCACCCTAGTATTTCCAATAATTTCTTCCATGATGCTTACTATAAATTATACTGATAAGTTGGTATTTATTTTCAAAAAGACATTATGTTCAACAGACAACTAAAACTCTGCCCTTTACTCCTTTCGTGATTATTTTTAAAACTTTATTTTTCGTAGAAGTTAGTACTTCCTGTACTAACAGAATACTGTACCTTATCGTGTGAAAGCGTAACTTAGCGGTTTTATTCTTTTGAACAAATGATACAGTATAGATTTTTTGTTTTTATTTAAGGGCAGACGACTTAACCATCTTACACTTGATTCAGTTAAAAGTAACAGATTTCCATAGTTTGTGCAGATAAAACTCTTTATTTGTACAAGCTATGAATATTATTCTCAATACATTAATCCATGCTATCAAATAAACATATTCTTGTCTTTTATCCTGTCTCAAGTCAAGTAAAGATTTTATATTATTTAAATAATAGAATTTACTATAATGGCAAATTAGTAGAATCAAGGTTAGAAAAGATCTAGAATGGAAGAAAATTCCTTATTAGCAATATGGAAATGACAAAATTTAGTATATGCAGTGATCGAATTGTAAATCCAGAAGGAGTATAATATAGTTTTTGCCTTAACAAGTGCATATCAAATTTCGAAATATATTATTTCCTGGATATAAATAGTACTTTTTATCAATAAATAAATATATATATTTGTAAAATTCATTCACGAATGTTGTTAATTAATTAATAACTTTTATCGCAATAAGTGGAAGAAGCATACTGTAAGTAATTCACACAATGATTAAGTTTACTTTCGGCAGAATATCACAGTGTTCATTTGTATCATCATGAGAAAATGGATATATATCTATTTAAAACAGAAATTGTATCTAGATTCATATAATGCCTCCTTCTAACTTTGATTCTATTAATGCTTTTTTTATAAAAAAAAGAAGTTTACGATTATATATGAGTAGGTAATGAAACCTGTACCGTACTATTTATGGAGGTTTCTTGTCTAAAATTTATGCTTTATGCACTATGAATCATGCACGTTTAACAGCAACACTTAAAAATATAGAAATCTGCACCTTTCTTGGATCTTCCAAGAAAAATTATTATTATTTAAACGTCTTTCTTTTAGTATCACTTCTTGCACGAATCAATTTGCACGTCCTGAAAAGAAAAGCTTTATTTCCATAAATTTTTCTTGCAGTTTCTTTCTGTAAATTTAGGAAAAGCACTTGTAGATATTTGAAGCTTTGCTTAATGCACGAATAGTAGTGAACTTCAATTGAAGTATACTAGAATATTAATTTCTAAAACATAAGCAGTTCTATCTTCATTTCATTTTTGAATTTTGACCGTAGGTGATTGGATTTGTATAATTCGTAGATTCATTTTTCATGTAGATACTCTGTAGCTAGTTTTTCAGTATTTTACATTGTAAGTCCACAGTTTCTGTAGGAAAAGGATTCTTTCTTTGACATGATGTACTGAAATATTTTCACAATATTGAAATGCTTTATTAACGTGTCAAAGGAATTGTTTTCATCTGTTCACATTACAAAACTTGGTCGATTGTTGGGCTGAGGACTTGGCAAATACGTATTTTTTGTTTTCGTCGACTTTATAATCGGCACTCCTGTCGTCTTTCTGCATATTGATTTTATTTTGAAGCAAAATCTACGAAGGCCTTCAGATTTTCTTAATGGATCAGATAGTATATACCTAGGTATGTGGACAGATATATCTAGGTATAATATGAACAATTATTTTCAAGTGTGTTTGTTATTGTTTTATTATTGGTGGTTTTAGTCGGATTAAGTTCATTTTCCAAAAATAATGTACGGTAATGTTCAGAAAACAGTCGTTTGTCTCCCTTGAAAAGACCTTCCGTTCACAAACTTAAAGCAATGTTTAATAATGAAATGTTTGCAATAAAAATCCGAAAAGATAAAGAAAATAAGTATTTGCTGCTACTATGGACAACAGTAAATGTCTTTTTAAAGCAAGATGTAGGCTACGCGTTTTTGCTTTTATAATTTACATTTATACTTATTTTACATTTATATTTATTTATAATTTACATTTTACATATTTACTTTTATAATTTACATAATTTACATTTATATATAAATAGTAAAATAATTTACATTCAATTTTATTCGAAGCTAGTCACGTCTAGAACGCGTTCACAAAGATGTTGGAAACACTTCTGAAACCGATTTTGCAAAATATCCTTTAGCTGCACCATCGTGTTAGCAGTGAAGCTAGACTTCTTTTATCACTTATGTATTTTCGTCTTTTCGTTGCCTTGTCCTATGCTTTCTCAAGCAGTGTTACGTTAATGTCTTTGCCAGCTATACTTAAAGATGCACAATAACCTATTGATTACAGACAGTTAACTAGCAGAAAGAAATAAACAAAAAGAGAGAATGAAAGAAAAGAAAAAACTGCTATCGCTGCAGTTGAAGAGAATACAAGAACTAAAATCTACCATATCACTACGATATTGTGAACACCGCAACTTACAAAACCTTTATACGGCAAAATCGTTACAATTATTATTTAAAGTAGAGACGACGAAGTAGGAAAATTTAAAATTCCTTACGCGAGAAGAAGGCACTGAAAGCGAAAAGTAATTTACATTTATATATACATTTACATTTATACAAATATATATATATACATTTATATTTTTGGGAAGTCGATTAGAATTATCACAATTTCCTTGGACAGAAAACAAATCTATTCATAATCTACGCAACATATCGAGTACATATGTTTAAATCTAGATAAAGAATTGGATGCCACCTGTTCTGTATTTCACGAATATATTATGACCCATTGTTTTAACCGCAAAAAGAATTTTTGATTCCTCAGTCTCCAGTTTCTAGGACCAAGGCTTTTCGTCACAAACTGACTACAAATTCAGATTAAGAAATAAAGAAAATTCCACGAATAACGCGAATATCCACAATTTGAAGAGACCGTATTATAAATTGGTTGGATTTTAGTTGAGGACCAAATTAACGAACAATAAAATCGTGTGTAGAACGAATTTTGCTATATTATCGAACTATTTTTATCTAAAATTTGAATAAGATTCTTTTCATGTCTTTTCTACTTTAGTTTTAAATGTTAAATCATTGTAGAAAAAGTATCTAATCGCAAAAGAGCATGTGAACAAAATCGTAACTTTATTATAATACCTCACTGGACACGACATGAAACTCGGGGCAAATCAAAAAGTAAGTAGTCTATGCTTATTTGTTGTGGCCAACAATTTGTAGCAAGATGAGATCCTTTCTTATATATATAAAATCACTGACATTTTTCATTCATTACTTTTAAAGTTCGAGTCTTTCTCTAATACGTAAGATAAATATTTTAGTAATGTAGTATTAAGTTTCGTTTTGAAAGAAAATGTTGATTTTCTTCATTGGATTATTTTTTAAAATAATAATGGTAACTATATTGCGACATTTACCTACTTTCAACAGATACTTGGGACAGATGTAAGTTAAACCAAACCCTAAACTTCTACATAAATTTACTGTAGTATGCATATTATTCTGTGGGCTTAGTACGATATTCTGCACTGGATTGCTACCTTTTTTAGTCTTTATCTGAAGAAATGGTAGGAGTCGTTTGCACGCAGTAGCTTTAGTAGAGTGCTTCTTTTAATTTCTTCTTCTTCATTATGATTATTATTTCTAGGATTTTAGGTTGCTTTGAAGTTTTCTATTTTGATTTTTCTATCTCAGTCTTTCCTCTTTGACTCCTATTGACACATTTGAATGATTTTTCTTAATTTCCAAAATTAAAATTAAAATTAACAAACGTTTATATTCTAATTTTTCTTATATGACTCTGCTGGTGGCGTGTTCTTCTCACTGTTTTTCTCTGACTTGCAGGAGAGCGGAGTTATTAATCCACATGTGGCCTTTAAGTCTATTCCTTTCATCTTCGCTTCTGATCATCATCTTCCGGATGCTGTGTAACAAGTGGACGTGCCAACTGATTCATTGCTTCTAATTACTGAAGGAACCTTTAACATTATTTTTTTTTTAATTCTAAGACTACTAAAAAATAAACAGCAGAAATCTATATCAAAAGCAACACATCTCATGCTTTTGATCACAGAGGCTTTGTGTTTTTGCCTTGTTATTTTTCATGAGCTATTTTCTTTCATTGTGATTTTGCAGCGCTGCACACGCATTTAGTTCAAAACTCATGATGATGACTTTAAAAAAACCTTACTCTAAATTATAATGCGAAAAAAATTTATAGCGTTCACATGTACTGGATGGCTTCTTGTTTTTACATGTAATGTGTGCCAATGTGTCGATATCTCATGCTAAAAGCAAAATAAAATACATATTTCAAGATTAAAATGAGAGGATAATACTTGGTAAATAAAAACGTAACAAACAGTATATCAGCATTTTGTTGTTGAAAGGACAATAAATTAGAGCTTACTGGGATCGTATCGCTATTTATTTATTTATTTATTTTTTCCATTGTCTATTTTTTAAAAGAAAGCGAACAAATATTACTGAGATTGAAATAAATATTACTGCATCCGTTCTAAAATATGGTAAAGAAATGCTATTTTCCCCCGAGATATGGCATAGCATTGTTATATTTGTTTCGAAATGGGGTATAGAAATTTAGAAATATTACATATTGTTCCTAAATATAGTACACAAATTCTAGAATTGGTATGAGTAATAATCCAAAATGTGGTATACATAATTCTAAATTTTGCAACACTTACGCTCCAGTACATCTTAAGCTAGTGGTTGTTTGTTGCATCTACAAATTTTTAGTTTGCTTTAGAGAGTTTCAGGTAATTGACTCGGACATCGTAGCTTCTCTTACATCATATAACGTATTTGATATCAGTTGCCTCCGTTGGATCATACAGCATTTCATACACTTCTGCGAGGTGAGTAAAATATTATATAGCTGTTCTATTCTAAATTCAGGTAAAATACTTGGATAACACAATAAACCAGTTCTTGAATTGTTTTTGCAGTTACTTTTACTGGATAGCATTGAGCACCCCAAAACCTAGCATATTGAAGACAGGGCTGTTGGGTGATTGCCGCTGAAGACAATGTTCTAATGTTGCATTTACTAAACAACTCTTAAATACCACATTTAGGTAGACGTAAGATTATCAGAAGTATCTTGCATTCCAACTCAATCCTTGAATAACTTCAGCGATGTTTTCTTCAATGATAAGCAATTGTTATCACTACAAAACAAAAGGAATAAGTTCTATTATTATCAATTATAACAATTGAGGGGGTGAGCGCAACAGTGGTCTAACCGACATTTTTTTAAAAATGAAGAAAAATCAAGTTAAACACATGTGCTTTTTGTACAATATACCAAAAGCAACCGCAAGTGGTTGAATGTGTCATACATTGTACATATATATATTGTATGAAAAACCACATGTGTTTATTTTTCTCCATTTTTAAAAATGTGGGTTAGACCACTGTTGCGTTCACCCCCTCAATTAAAGTAAACTTCATCTGAAAGTTCGTGATTTAAGATTATTTAATTGTGTGAGTTTACTACAAATATCAACAATTTAATTAACCCCCTTAATGGAGACTCGTTTCGCCTCTGACAGTAAATTGGAGGGAGCTTCTATACATGCACGTAATTAAAAGATTTTTTCTCTTCTTGGGGAATGGGTCTGTAGATGCACGTGATAAAAGGATTTTTCTCTCTTCGAAGAATGCGTCTATAGACTTTCCTTTGTATTTACACTTTCCTTCCCATGAGTGAAAGTGTTATGATTGTTTTTAGTACAAAGAACCCCTAACGGTAATTCTAAGGAGAGAGAATTTAATTTTCGCATTCTATTTTGGTGAACGAACATCTTTCTTTTCGGCATATTGCATATATGGTTAGCATACGCGTCTTCGGTGCGCGAGACCTGAATTCGATCCCTGGCAAAAGCTCATGGGATTTACACACACGTTAAGATGTAGGTTTATATCTCATATAGCCTTGGTGCTGAAGGGAACGCTAAATTCCGATACAACCAGCGACAATGTTTCTTTGAGTTTTTATTGTAAGCACCATCATCATGATGATGATGATGATGATGATGATGATGATGATGATTATGATGATGATTATGATGATGATGATGATTATGATGATGATGATGATGATGATGATGATTATGATTATGATGATGATTATGATGATGATTATGATTATGATTATGATGATGATTATGATTATTATTATTATTATTACCGATGTTATTTTGCGAGTGATAATTACTACCTGCATAATGGAAAATGTGTGTGTAATGTAAATAACTGTTAAAAAATGTTTGAAGAATGAAGACAATTTTTCAGTTTTTGTTTCTGAACCTAAAATTTTTGAAAAAGAGCATGAAATTATATTTTTTTTTTTAAATTGCTGATAAAAATTTATTCAAATGATTTCGGGTGTGTATTAAATTCTACTTTCTTTCAAAAAGTTAACTTGCGTGTCAATTAAAATAAGTTCTACAAAAATGCACTATATCTATCGACAGACAAAACAACTTCCACCAGAGGAGTGACTACTGAAAACAGGGCTCTCATTAAAAGGTATTAAGAGCCTAAAAGTTGATAGACTGGTCTGTCTAAGCATTCCGACTCTAGGAAGTCTTTTAGAACATATTTGTTGCTGAGAATAGCATGCATTCACTCATTGCTATAATTTGAAGTTTGGACTCCTAAGTTTCTTTCGCCGCGTCCCCTGATCAACCTCATCTCCTTGCCCGTAAATCAAACGAAACGTCACAGCTCGTATCTTTCACCTCCGTATTTAACTTTTGTATTTCCTGTGATGCTATTTTGATATTCGTATCTTCACTGACTTTTATAAAGCACGCAAATACAGAAATTTGTTGGTCAGACATTTGCATGAGTGACTAATTACTTTTTGCCAGATGTTCGTATTAAGTAAAATATACATCCTGTATATCCAATCTCCTATATTTTTACATTAACTTTTTTATTTCAAATTTTGGCATTTTAATAATATTCCGTCCAGATTTGCTGAATGCAAAGGAAATTGCAGGATCACCTTCACATTGACCTGCTGAGTAAAATAGTTCTCCCTCCAATTCGCCGCAAACTGTTGCTGTATTAGTGGAATGACATTACTGATCAGTGTAGGTCTAAAATTCTGGGCATACAGTTTTCATTCTGAGTTTACAATGATCTAAATCTCATACACTCAACAACTCCATATCCGTTGGTAGTCGAAATGCCTAACTGCAATAGTTATTATACCGCATTCCCATATCAAATGGTGAATCAGGACTGTTACTTTCAACTTTATTTCTCAGCTTTAACAACATTAATAATACTTGCTGGTCAATCCTCCTTGCCTTTACACTTCATTAATCAATTCTAACCATAGAGAACATTCATCACACAGTTACATCAATAAATATTATCATCGCTATAGTTAAACTAAACAACAGCAACATTATATTTTGCTTCTTTTCCTTTTACCTAGCTTCGTCATTTTAATGAAACATTTAGAATCCACATCAATTTTTCCTGCTCTGATCACGATTAACCCATTGGAATCATTGATTGTGAAGTGCTTAACACACAGGAAATATGTTATACCTACAATAAGTGAAAGTTTGGGTTGCAGGATTACGCAGAGGCGAAATATTTATTAACTTAGTTATTTATTCATTTATTATAAATTTTTGAAAATGTTCATGCAGTGGAGACGACTCTGAGATATTCAAATCTGATTGTTATACTTACAGCAGAACATTGAAATCTGACTCCATTGGGTTAATTCCTCTAATGAGTTGATTCACATTATCATTCCAACAAGCGGCATTACCAACATTCATTTTGTGCGACTAATATTCTGGACATATTGTCAGTTTTTACTCTTCTTCATCACATGAATGAATGGCCGTTAGCCATTCTACCAATTCGACCATTGGTATTGATGTGCGTTCAATCTAGGTCTTAAACCTCGCCATGAACAGATTTTGGTAATGAACCGTTTACTTTTATTTAATTCAAACTATTCAGTGAACAAAACAATACTTTTATTTAAATATTAATAACATGTAACAGTTTCGCAACTATCTAGTACTTTGGCTTCATCAGACACTATAAAATTCACAGACCACGACAGATTAAATATACAAGACAGCTACAGTATTCTTTTTCTCTGATTAGCTCAAACCTGCCAATTCTTTTACAGAATACTCCGAACGGCGAAAAGACATCTGTAGTATTCCTGTTCTCTGATTGGCTCAAACCAACCAATCACTTTACAGAATAATCCAAATAGCGAAACTGTTATACGTTATTAATTTTTGAATATATTGTTTTGCTAAGCAAGTAGTTTAAATTTAATTAAAGTCTACAAGAAGCAAAGCCAGTGAATATGGATAATATGATTAATGTAGCTCCGATGCTGGAAAGGAGAATATACAAATGGAAGAACAGGAAAAGGGCAAATATATCTAAGAAGCTGCAAGTGTGATTCCTGAGGAAATGTTTACTTTTACATCGACGTGCTGAAGGTTTCATATCCAACGTGTGATATAAGTCTGTAATCTTGGTTAAATTAAACCAATGAAATGAGCAATTACACTTAGTCATCAGGATCTGCCATAGACAAACAAAACAGTACATCTGCATGTTTGTTGTAATCAATTAATCAGAACTTCACTGCGGATAAAAACACTTTTGATTGCTTTGCGTCTTTGAAACTAGAAACAGAGTTGTTGGTAACTTTCAATAGTACAAGTCAAAGATTCATTGCCTAACGCTTGTGAAAAAAGCGAATGGTTTTGCCTAGTTCAGTTAAACAATCTTTACCATTTTCCTATCTTCCGGGATCTAACATAAGCACACAACATAACTCGATAATAATACATTTTTGCCAAATTTACAAAATAGTGTAACTGTTAGTGTCTGGTTGATTCATGTCCATAATCCACTCTGAAAATGTGTTGGTTTGATACTTAATCTCCCCTTTATGATCATTTCTGTATCATATTCAGGAACGGAGGCAGTCTTAATTTGCAGTTATGGAAAAGTTCTTGGCACTAGTAGATAAAGTGATTGCACTGGGAAAACATACTATATTCTCTTACCATTCCTTATAAAATAAAAGCCAGTGTAGATAACCGGAATTGGTGTTTGTAGGGACACATTAAGCCGGGGAGGAACCTTTATGGTGCGTGTCCGGTGAACGACCGCTATCTTGCTGTCCGCCATTTTGAATCTCGTTCAAAAAGTTGAAATGGGAAGTGGTACATGTGATATATGAAACAGGGCCATAATTTTAAGGGAAATTCAAAAGTGTAATCACATTTAACATAACTGTATTAACTTTGAAGATATAATTACATGAAACTTACCTCTTACAAAATGTGTTCAATGTGCTGGCCGTGTTGCGCTATGCATGTTTGCAGACGTTTCTTTCATGCTGTATTAACACGGAGCAATCTCTCAGATGTGATTTGTTCACATGCATCGTGTATCCATTGTTTCAAATGATCCAAATCCCCTGCCATTGCCTTTAGGTGATCCCATAAGTGCAAGTCCAATGGTGATAAATCAGGTGATCTGACAGGCAATTCCAATGGCCCACGTCAACCAATTCATCGACCAGGAAATTTTTCACCCAAATACTGACGAACCTACAGTCTATTATGAGGTGGTGTCCAATCATGTTCGTAAAATAAGGGAAATCTACCGTCCGAGGCCGACTCTGAGGAACGAATGAGTTGTTCTAACACGTCAAAGTAACACTATACAGTTAAAGTCCCAGGGTTAACAAATGGTCTAATGATACATATTCCCTAGAGCCCTGCCCACACCAATTTTCCCTGCACCAACCATTTTACACGGATCTGTCTACTTGGGGTTATCTGGAGACTAGCAGACTAAGTTTTGTTTCTTTACCTCCCCTGTAACGAAAAAAAAAATGTTTCATCGATGTGTAAAACTTACATTTCAAAGTTGCGATCCTGTCACAATTGTTAAACTCACCATTCTCAAAATTGCATTTTCCGATCTGGGTGATCCACAGAAAAGTTTTGCTGCAGCTGGAGCTTATAGGGATGCCACTTATGCGTCGTTAATACCCTGCAAATTGAGGTTTGGCTGACATTGCATTCCAGTGATAATCGGCTTATGCTGCGCTGTGGAGACATAGAAAATGATGCAAGCACTGTGGTAGATGTGCCTTCGTCAGTGACAGTTCTGAGCTTACCTGATCGTGACCTGTCCTCGACCGTACTTGTCTCTTCGAATTGGGTCAGTAACTAGAGCACTACGCAGTGTGCAAAACTGGAGCATGTTGAGGATGCCTTTCATTGAAATAACGAGTTACAGTAGGGGCACTTCCACCACTTCATATCTTGATGATCTCTATACGGTCGGCTTTGGCTAATGACATGGATCAGCACCTGGAAACCATAGATTAATTTGAGTATCATGTGATTATAACTTCAAACTTACTACAATTATGTTACGTCTTAATATGCCATTGAGTTTCTCTCAAAATTCTAACCCTGTTTCATATATCTTGTGACCTCCTTTCTATTTAAACTTTTTGAAAGAGATTCAAAATGGCGGACAGCAAGATGCACCCAATCACCTGACAAGCACTGTAAATATTCCCCTCGCACTAACGTGTCCCTACAATTACTAATTCCAGCTATCTGCATTCGCTTTCGTTTTATAATAGGTAGTAAGAAACTTTTGACTCATCTTGTATATAAAATATAATATTTTAATAAATTGAAAACATAAAAAATTAAAGATAAAAAAGTGATGAAATAGAGCTAACGAGAAATATGTAGAGAAAGAAAACTGGAATTTTGTGTAGAAAGTACAGAAGAGTTCCTAAGTTTCGCCTTTTCTTTTTTAATCACCAAGAAATTGAAGAAAAATGTTACTTTCTTGATATATAATTCAGATTCCTAATTCTATCCATAATAACACTATTAATAATAATAATAATAATAACAGATTACAAAATTAAAATTCTGTTTTAAATCTGTTTTAAATCTTTAGTCCGTCTGAAGGTCAATATGATAACTGAAATACAATATTTATCGGGTGCAAACTAGACTATTTCCTCAATGAATAAATTTACAACTGAAAGTTATATGTAGACCCCTCCCTGATAACTTAATGATTAGCGTTTACATCATCTCTATTACGAAATAGATTCAATTCGCGGTGTATGCTTATATGATTTAGATTCTATGTTAAAATGTAGATTCATTGGCTTCGGTGCTGGAAAGAAGTACCAAACTCCAAACTAACCAGCATCATTAACGTAAATGTAAGTTTTGATTCATAGTACATTAACAACAACTTGGAGATATAAATATAATTTAATATGCTATACTAAATGACCAAATGAATTCTAATGACAGGACCTAATAGAATTGCTACGTTAATATATAAGAACTAGGTCTAAATTAATCTCTCGTATAGAGTGAATATGTTATGATAAACACGTAAAACTTACTGTGCTCCTCAACCTGGCATTAATTAGTATTCTTTTTAAAATATATTATATACACAATAATAGCTTGAATACATTTCATTTCTGTTTAAATAAAACTGAAAGATCGAAAGTAAGTTCGCAATAATTTTTCTCTCATAAGTGTGTTGCAAAGCAGAACGGATGACATGAAGATAAACTGAAATTCTATAATCATGTTGCAAGCATATTCATACTTACTATGTTTGAAATGTTGTTTGTAAACCGCATTAGTTAGGTTCATCAAATATTCTTCAGTTACATTTAGATAAGAAAACTGCGCAGCAGTTAAACCAGAGCACAGATATAAGTTAATGATGGAATTCATATATTTACGAAGTTACTTATGCTTACGTGAGGTGAATTTTAGAAAGTGAAGCTCAACAAGAAGTTAATCTCGAAATTTCTCGCTCCTTGAAGTGGGATTCCATTGATAGATTAGTTCAATGTCAGTGAACTAAGTTGGAACAGAAATAATTGTCGCACAGAAGTTAATCGAGAAAACATGCGTAACGTTTGCTGTGATGTCTTACTTCCCGTTTATCTTTGATACAAGAACTCTAAAAGATTTTTATTCTTGATAACCTATTCTTGAAAAAATAAAATTAATATTTGTCAAGTTCAGAAGTCAGAAATGTATTTATACATAATACATCGCATACTTTGCGGTTCATTGACTTGTTTCAAATGAAAAAAAAAAAAAAAAGTTTAATATTGAAATAGACCCCGTAGCATTTCTTCGCTAAAATCAAAATTTATATACATGTGAAAACAAAGCCATTCAGCACATGTATTAATAAATTACAAGCTGAATATTGTTTGTAAAACTCTATTTAACAAAATTTCATATCATACTATTGAATGATGTTTTTGTCAAGTTAATTCAATAATAACAATATTATAAAGAGCAAATGCTAATTTAGAAGTAGCGAAACTACATAATAACATAACTTTACAATAAAATATGCTTGAAACAAAAATTAATGGCGTAATTAAGAGTGGTAGTTCGTGGTAAAATTATTTCTATCGAGAGAATAGTTAATTGTAAGTCACTACCTCTATCTATTACTGTCACTGCAATTGTGCTAGTGACTTTATACCATGTTTTCAACAGAAATTGTAGCAGATAAATGAAATATTTTTTTCGGGTAGTGATTTATTTCTTAGAGTTAATATCACAAAGAAATAAAGTTAACTAAAGATGTATTAAGTGTTTCCTACTAGAATTGAGAACATCTAAGCATAAACCGAAACACTGATATTACCACAGAAACTGATTTGGATGGACTGGACAACTAGAACAATCTATTAATAAAATTTATTATGACAAACCTTAATAGGACTAAGAGTTACTTAAATAAAGTTGTCTATTCGAAACTGAAATGTTATCTGAATGTAGACACAATTAAACGAAAAAATGAACATAATATATTCAACGTGTAAAAATTTATTAGTTATATAAACACTTAACATACATTCAAATAAGAATGAAGAAAATATAGTAACATTAGTGATGAATTACATAAAAAGTTTTAGAAAATGAAGTGATTAAGGTTTCAGTTATGTTATTTTGTGGAAAGTGTTCACAAAATTGTACTGTGAGAGTGTCCATGGAGATTCCTAACTTTCTTATGTTGTACATCCTTATATATATATATAGTATATCAAAATATATTTGTATTTACATATAGAATCGAAGTGTAAGGGTTCTTCTGAATGTTAATCTTTTTACTATCTACACTCAGTAATAAAACACGCACAAAATATTTTCAAAGTATAGTAAAGTTAGGAAATTTAGGTAACATGATGCTTTTTTGAGTTTTAACTATTATATCTGTGATATCCAATATAAAACAGTAAGTATATTTGTATAAGGAAAATTGTGTATTATCCTTTTAGAAGAGAATGACTAAATTTTCAGGAGATTTTGTCTTACGTTCTGTTTCTGTATTAACGTTTTCGTACTTTATAGATATAATAAGGGACTTTTTTTTTTATCGTATCTGTACTTTATTATATTTATTACCATTACCAATTACTGCAGTGAAAAAATTACTTCAGTGACACAAAATCGTATGAAATATTTACCTGTGAGTTAACACACAATCTCCCGTCTATCTTAAATCAATGTTAAATATATTCGTTAGCTTTATACCAACTTTCTTCAAGATAACCAAAGCACATAATAAGTCAATAGTTTCGAGGTGGGCAACAAGAAATTAATGTTGCATTAACAAGAAATTTTCCGATCGTCGAATAACGAAAATAATGTTTAAAAGATCGTTTTGAAAAATATGCAGAGGTATAACCTCTGTTAAATAGTGAATATCAATTTCACCCTAACCTAACCTGGCGTTATGAAACTTACATGCATAAAATGACGTTGCGAAAACATCGGAGATCAGAGAAAAATCTCTGATCAAAGGAAGCAAGCATTGACTATTGTTAAATTAAGCAACTATCTTTTATTCGAACATATCGTCGGTAGGCATAGGACATACCTCATTTTTTTTCCGAAATTGAATTATATAGAGATACATCACTATGCTGATTTAAGTACAAGTATATTTTGAGATATGGCAAAATCTTTGAATTTCTGTAAGTCTGCTACTATTTGATTTTGAAGTGCGGCATTTATGAGGTGATAAACATTATGGTATTAAACTGCCTCAAAGTGGTAATAACTTAATTTCGAGAAAAAAATATACATGTTACTGTGTCAGCCTACCGGCGATATTTATTTAAAAAGTACTGGTATCCTTAACAACCATCTCGTAATGAAAGTAAAAGTAAAAAGTAAATGAAAGTGAAAGATTACTTATTGTATTAAGGCAGAAAAAATGTCTGTTCTTTGCTATGTGATGTGATGTATTAATTGATAATCGTAGTTATGGGAAGATGATTATGATATTGATAAAATCAGCACAATTATGGACAAGAAATTAAATGTAAGAAAATGAATTTAAATGAACAACTAATTATCTATCTTTGGCCATTTCAATAGTAAGGTACGGTCGAAATTTAAAAATAACATCCTGAAGAAAACTAGAATAATCTTCCTTTTGAAAAGCCAGTATCAAATAAAATAAATCTAATAATACAAAATAAGTAATTTCTTTTGATTTTTTTTTCACTTCTTGATTAAAAATCTTATAAGTACACCATTTTACATAATGATAAGGTATTGCGGATTATATATATAATTTGCAATACCTTATAATTAATAATAATTTGCAAAATATAACTGATCATCTACCAATAGTCTTATTTTGAAAAAAAAATGGTCGCTATGATTTTAGACTTAAAGCATACAACCGAATCAGAAGGAAATATATATTTATACATAAAATTCAAACCAAGTTAAGTTTTCTGAAGTGAAATTATACTTTTTTTCAAATTGCGAAACTGTGGAATTTAATGTTTTCTCTCATACTTGAAATATGCAAAATATACAGCGTGTCCATAAAAATACTAGCATTCTTTAAAGTGGTATTACGTCGCTTTGGATAATCGTATTTAAATGAAATTAGTCACATTTAAAAGAAAAACTCAATTTTTTTACTATACTACATAGACACTGAATGTGGCCCCACGAGTGGCGATGCAGACATCAAGAATAGATGGTCTCCCTGAATGGCCTTTCCTTTGATGACACATGCAGCCACAATCCAAAAAAAAAAAAAAAAAAAAAAAAAAAAAAAAAAAAAAAAAAAAAAACGATACCACTTCAAAATTGACGTGTGTCTAGAAGCCTGATGTTGAAACATTTTTGTTAAAAGCACGCTGAACCTGTACTAGACTCTGCGTGCTGTGATATTCTAAAACACACCAATTTCGTTCTTGTAGGGTCGTCGTAACTCCCAACTTATTCTTTATTAGCAACACAACACAACTAAAGGAAATAAATTTACATTAGCACATTACGGCATAACAGTACAGAAACAGAAAAGCTTCTCAAGTGACCTTCAGCAGAAACACTAATTGCCTGCTAAATATATATATATATATATATATATATATATATATATAACCCATAACGACTAATCGCAAAGAAAATAGGAGTGTTTTTTTCTGTTTGATCTCGTCCATTATTGACATTATAGTCTATTGTTGACATGAACAAAAATATTTGAGTTTTTCTTTCAAATCTGACCTATTTCATTTAAATACGATTATCCTAAGCGACACTTTAAAGTTTGATAGTATTTTTATGGACACTCTGTACATTGAATTGGTTTCATGCTGAAATTTACGTAACGAACAACTGAACGTAAGAGCAATATAACGACAGAAGTAGTAAATATTTTAAATAAGCAAGGAATATTTGAGAACATTTGAAACTACAGATATGTTTGTTTACATAATTCACTATTCGAAAATAACCAAATAAGTTAATGCACTCACGTTTAATAAACGTGTTTGGTATCTGGATCAACTTCTTTAGAACATAGCTTTTTAGCTATCGTCATAGATTTCAAGTGGATATTAAAACTATAATATACTACCACTCAATAATTACGCCACAAGCAAATTTACACTTTTAAATAATTTTTAACATTAGGGCAAGATTACTTTAGAATATAATTATAGAAAAAGAAATTGGAAATGTGAAAACAAAAACAAAAACCCCATATAGTACAGTCAAGACAAAAATTAGTCACTTACATGTCTCACAAGTCATTTTTAATATCATACATAGCACAGAGTGATACAAAGAGATTTTTTTACATGCCTTCAAAAATCCAATCTTGTTCCCATATTTGAAAAATCTGCCTTTAGTTATATGTCTTTGAGAAATAAAAATAAGTTTCTTAATCGTAGAAGACATTTTAATTTGTTAAAAAGAGAGAAATAATAGTTCAGATTATATTTTTTTGTTTACACATTTTCAATTTAATTGTCATTTAAAAGAAGCAAAAGGTACGGAATTTTAAACTAGTCAAATCTCTCGTGATAAAATTTGAGCATGAGAAAAGTATAATGTTATTCCATTTCTCAGATTTTTTTGTGGAAGTTTCTCTTTCTTTCTATCATGTATTAATGCTGCTACATCATATCCATTTCACATTCTGCTCATGTAATTAAATTACATTACAATTGTACATATGAATATGTATATAAATAAATACATTATGTATAAAATAATTACATAGATATATATAAAAATATATATTTCTTTATCGATTCAACGAACATATTGTATTGTATAAAGGTGATGTTATGTGTATATCAATTTACTTTTGGTGTGACGACTAGACGTGTGGATTGGAAATGAAATTCTGGAATTTCTAGTGAAACTATTTTTCATTGCGGAACGAAAGTCAAGACCAGCTATTTATTTAAATTTTTTTTCCTCCTCCATGTTTATGAAATGTCGTTTCTTGGCATTGGCTGAATTTTATTATTTTAATTCCGTTAAATTAAATATGGAGGTCGCTCAAAATGTGTGAGAGTTTAACTTATAAGAACAAAAAATCAATAATATCGGTTATTTTGTTTTTGCTTCAGCAGCTGGTCGATATTCCTTCAAGTTGCTTAAATTTATAGTAAATCGTGGTTTGTTTACAAAATGCTGAAAGGAAGATTATTAGAAACTTAGTTCTTTTTCATATGAACAACTATTGCTAGCGGTTCCATTTATATAAGTATGGAAGAGACTAATCATTTCAGTTACACAATAACATGGGACTGGTCCGGCCACTTCAATGAAGTTAATCAACCAACAGTTACAGAGAGAAAGATAGCTTATGAAAAAATTTGTGTGTAGTGATTGTATTGTCGAAATATCAATGTATAACCTAATGTAAAAAAGTTGTGAAGGAAGTTATTTCTCGGAAATCACGTCTTTAGTTAAATTGGAACTTGGTCCAGTAAAATAATAACGTATTTAAATCCATTTCATTGTTCATAATCTTGATATACAGAGCTTTTATATTCAAATTTAAAGAATTTAACTATATCCGAGTAGAGTTTACATTTGCAATATAAGTGTTTACAATATTATGTCATATTTTCCACTTCCAGTTCTTTCAATATCATAATATTATAAAATAAGAAAAGAAAATTTCAAAAAAATAGTACTTTATATATGTATATTTACAAACGTAATCTAAACTAGAATTAAACCTAAATTAAATATGCACATAAATTGAATCATATAAAGAAATCTAATTTCTATAAAATAATAAATGAGAGAAAGTATTGGAAAATTAATGAAACAAAAACTGACCAAAACAACAAATATATATTAATAATACTTGCATGACAGGTTCGGCAATGTAATATCGCCTTCATCAGACACGTTATCATCATTCCACACATTTTATTAATACTGTGGAACATTTCCAAATCTATAGTGAACAAGTTACAGCTTGAAAGTTCTATATACGGTATTATTTATTTGGTTCTGTCAATAAAAAAAAAAAATATTCAAGGTGGTGTATTATCACAATTAATTGCAATTTGGTTAGTTCCTATATGATATTAACTTTTTATTTCGTCTATCTGGACACACAATTAAGAATTTTACACAAATACACAGTAACATATACGAGGCAATAGTTTTGAACCCAATAAACTAGAAATATATTGAACAGTATTATGTAGTAATATATCAGTTTATTTCAGAGATTAGCAGCAGGATTTCTTTCTTTGATCAATTATATATAATTAATCCTTACATTTATTTTGGAATCTTATTTGTAAGAGCAAAATTCTATAGTGGCAAAAGAAATCAAACTGTACAGGTAGCCTTCGCCCCTGGACTAATGGCTAGTGCACGTGATCCAGGATTTGATTCTCGGTGAGAGAGCAGTGAACGCATTACGATGGTTAGGATTCCACAATAAACAAGATCCACGATTCATATAAGGAACGATTAACTTCAATAAGTAAATGAAGTTGTTGCTTTTTTTAAAATTCTGTATATATGTTCGCAACAACCTTGGATAATTTATATTTATTCACTGAAAAAATGTCAGTCTTCAATTGAATAGTAAAGAACAAAATGGTAATTGCAACAGTTGAATAGACAATAGTTTTCCTTTGAAATCTTTTTTGCTAAATAACACTGGCAAATAATAAAGAAAGAAAGAAATGATAACTAAGCGAAATAAGTAAATAAAACTTTAGCTATAAATTAGAGATATCAATGAAAGCGTATCTATAGAAATGTTTCAGTAAAACTACAATATAGTAACTGAAATCAGAAAAGTAAAAATTTGAACAGCTTATATGTTTGGTGTGTATAATGTTGTTATTCACTGACCACATTTGGAACCTTAGGATATTAATGAATAGTCTATTTCTGATCATCTTCCTTTCAATGACAAAAACTTTTTTTGTTAATTTCCAAGTTTTTTTTTTTTTTTTTTTTTTTTTTTTTTTTTTTTTTTAGGGTGAAGCACTTTAAAAGGTATATATTTTGTGTGATATAACGAATTGACTAAAGTTGACCAATGTGATATGCATATGAAGTTAAAGAGAAAAAGAAACTTGAAACTTGTCAGAATAGAAAACAAAATCAAACCAAGTATTGTAGCTTATATTCTTAGTTGAACCATAGTGAAATAAGTCTATCCTTTTAAAAAGATTTTTAAAATATATAAAGATTGCTTCGGTAAGACTTTCCTATGGTAGCCTCTTTAATAAAATATCCCTCAGGGAATTTTTTGTGTACATATATAACATCATGAAGTCTGTCGATTCATATCTTTTAAGTGTTGTAACAGTTTCACAGAGAGTAGTGTTGTTGAGGGTTCTAAGAAATAAGTTTTGGAAGGACTTTTTGTTGTTGAAATTACAGGTTTCCCTTCTTAGGTACACCTGTAAGAATAGACCATTCAACTATTGCCTTGAGACAAATAAAGAAGGAAATCTTCAATTATACACTTTCTAAGCTTTAAGACTTGAAATTAATAAAATTGCATACAAATGAATCTTAACAAGTTTTCATTTATTTCTCCCGTTATGTTAACACTTTTCGTGCCATACTCGTACTACAATATATTAAAGCTTTGTAGTATATCAAATTTAGTCGAGGTCATTTTTTTCTATCAATTACGATGCTCGTGTATTTGTCGTGTTTATTTTTACCTCTACATATATCCAGAATGTAATTTCATTTCGCTCTTGCGTGTATAAGTGTGTACAAAAATAGTACAATTGAATAAAATACAAAAGCTTATTTTTAATTAAAAGATTTTTTTTTTCATTCTTGAGGACTAAATTAATTTCGGTTATGAGCTTTCGACGAGTGATAAAAATACCTGGCGCATAGATAATAAATTTTGTTTCAACTTCTGGCACGGAAGATGTTAACTTATAACTACCCTATCAGGCTTTGTTTCAATATTGTCAAACTAAACAGAACAACACACTGAACAAGGCTATGTGATAGACACATATAAAAACATAAACACGTAACATTTTCTACAGACTGGCCCGAAAATAGGTATACACCCCTGCATCGATCAAGTATAACATTCTAGTTTATGGGTTTATTTGCTTCCGCTGTTCCGAGCTGAACATATAAGTGAAAACATTAAAAACAAATAATAAAGAAACTAAGTCTACCTGATGGATAACAATAAGAAATCATAAAATACAATGAGTTTATCAGTATGGTACTGTATACCTACTTTTGGGTCAGCCTGTATAAAGAAGGAGTGGAACTCTGATGAAGGCATAGTTAGTGTGTAGAAACTGTTACGTGTTTGTATGTATTTTTATCACATAGCCTTGCTCAGTGTGTTATGTTAAATTCTGTCTGAATCATTATCATTCACTCTTTCTATAAAATTTCTGGCCTCGCACAAGTGGTAATCCATGCAAAAATGTTTATCGTAAAAGTTGATATTTTTCATTTCATTTCAAGTTGATATTAAAACAAAATTGAAATTTAAAAAAAAAAAAAAAAAATAATGTAAAGTATTAACTAAGAAACACATGCGTAAGGTCAGTTCAGTGACGACATCCGAAACTTCCAGTACTGGAAACGGAAGAGCCTATGGATCTAATGTCCAGAGTTACTAACTTCAGATAAACCTCGACGTTCGATTAAATTAAAGAAAAAGAAGAAACATCAAAATTGAATCTGATCTCATCTTATACATAAAGTTATAGTATACATATCTATACGAGAATGACGAAACATGACATGTCACTTTTTATGGGGGGGGGAGGGGCATTTTATGATTTTTCCCTCCTATGATTAGTCACATTGACTAGTGAGATATACAGAGGAATGGACAAAAATATGAAAATGCCTGAAAAATTCCATATTACCTTTACTAATAGCGAGTAGGAAACCTTTGGCACCCAGTCTACGGGGAGTGACCTGCAGTCTACGGGGAATGGAAAAATATACGCCGAGTATAGTTGCCAAAAAGATGTTGTACCATTCTTTCGCCAAACCAGATGCAAGTTGGAGAGACGACGGTGTGGGTGATGGGTAGCGTAATCGCACGTTGGTCTCCAAAACGGACCACATAGGCTTAATGATATTGAGGTCTGGCGATTGTGGAGGCCATGGCAGATGTGACAATTCATCTTCGTGCTCGTCAAACCAGTTCTGGACGATGTGAGGTGTATGAACAGGGGCTGTCATCTTGAACCAGTCACTCAAAATGGTTACGTAGTCCTTGGCAATGACATGTTCCATGCAGGGTGATGATGGTTCCAGCAGAATGCCAGAATATGGATGTCTAAATTATCACTGAACCACCACCATGCTTCACTTTTGGTAACAGACAGCCTGTATCGTACGCTTGTGCTGGCGTTCTCTACATGTAAACGAGGCCAGCAGTTGGAAACAATGTAAAAGGAAGACTCTTCCGACCAGATGACAGTTCTCTACTGCTCCATTGTCCAGTTTTTAAGGGCATTACACCACTGTCTCAGTAGAACAGCATGGTCAACAGTCACGAATGGTTCGGGAATTGCAGATCTGCCATAAATACCCTGCTTGTGGAATTCTTTTCAGACTGTTTTAACTCTAGCAGGGTTTGTAAGCACTGTATTCAGCTCAGCTGAGACTTTTGGTATCGTGGTGATCTGCTTGGTCACATAATGTGTGTCTGTCTCTGTCACGCAACACACACTTAGATCTACGCTAGTGCTTCGCTGATGCAGTTTTTTCAGAACACTCGTAGGCAGTCATTATCTTCAAGACTGTGCCTCTTGATGCACTAAACATTCCCGTTACTTTTGCTGTGTAAGCTCCCACCACACGCGCACTCACAATTTGCCCTCGTTGAAACTCTGTGAGCTCAGACATGATGCAGAATAACCTGCACTGACAGGTCACTGAACTGTAACTGGCCCAACTGTTCAATTGGCCAGGTTGTATACCTCACAGGATGTGCCGGTGAAATCGTGTTTGAAATGGTCCTCTTTTATACCAGGTGTTTTCATATTTTGTCTATCCACTGTATATGCTGGAAACAGTTGATAATGGCTTAGCTAAAAGTTACCATCTAGTATATATATATAATCGTTTTCATAGTAAAGTGAAAGTATTTAAAATTTAATTGACAACGTTGTAATTGACTCACCTCTACAAAGGTACATATGTTTTGCCATCCTCGTGTAAATATTCATAAAGGTACTACAAACATGTTTGATTGAAAGCTCAAAAATGTTCACCTGATATTTCGATTTAAAAATGCCAAAGGAAAAATCAGTTTATATTGCATTTATACCATCAAACACATGTGGAATGCAGAATTATAAGAAATTGAAAAATGTATACAATTTTAATTAAATGTGATCTATTTCAAGTTATATAGATTTTTAAAAGAAAAAAAAAGATTAGGATATTATTAAAGATGCATTTTAAATCAATTCAAAGTCTATTCATAATAGTAAGTAAGGTAAATACAAATAGAAGATGCAATATTTCAATAATGGAATTCACTGAGCTCATCTATGGGATTCTCTGAAAAGTAAACAAAATTTTTATATAATAGAGGACAAAGAAGCTAGGAAAGATGCTAAAAATCCCGTAGATGAGCTCATCTATGGGATTCTCTAAAAAGTAAACAAAATTTTTATATAATAAAGGACAAAGAAGCTAGAAAAAATGCTAAAACTACCATAGATGAGCTCATCTATGGGATTCTCTAAAAAGTAAAAAAAAATTATATAATAGACGACAAAGCAGCTAGGAAAGATGCTAAAACTCCCATAGATGAGCTCATCTATGGGATTCTCTAAAAAGTAAACAAAATTTTTATATAATAGACGACAAAGAAGCTAGGGAAGATGCTAAAAATCCCGTAGATGAGCTCATCTATGGGATTCTCTGAAAAGTAAACAAAATTTTTATATAATAAAGGACAAAGAAGCTAGGAAAGATGCTAAAAATGCCGTAGATGAGCTCATCAATGGGATTCTCTGAAAAGTAAACAACATTTTTATATAATAGAGGACAAAGAAGCTAGGAAAGATGCTAAAAATCCCGTAGATGAGCTCATCAATGGGATTCTCTGAAAAGTAAACAACATTTTTATATAATAGAGGACAAAGAAGCTAGGAAGGATGCTAAAAATCTTCCAACACCAACACAGAATAATATATAAACTACCTGTACATTTAAACGCTACAACAGCTTATTTATTTTAGAACACGATGTGAAATGACATCTTCTGTGCGATGTAAGCTCACCTGTTCAACATTAAAACACATATATGGATTATTTTTGGCATGCTTAGTTTTTCTGCAGGCGAGAAGTTTCTCCTGAACTTCCCTTGTTAGAGCTTCAGGCACTTAGTCAGTGGAATGTGATTGCAATAAAACATATATAAGCATGACTAAAAGAAATGTGATGACGAGATTACAAGAACGCATTAGAGTCCAAAGATAAGATATTGCTATTTCGGGTTTATCCAATTGTTTGTTATCTTCTAGACATTCCACTAAAATGGGAAAAATATGGATCATACTTTATTAGAACTAAGATGCCAGAATTAAATCTTAAACAAGGTTCTTTACATCGAAGCCGGAAGTACATTATTAACCTCGAAAATAATATAAAATCAGCTAGATCAAATAAGTCTATTTCTCTTCAATAATCTTTCACAATAGTTAACGATTTTATTTAAGATCTTAAATACATTAAATGCTATAGGTGCGTAGATTATATATTACAGCTCTACAGGAAAGATATCAGAGCTAAACAATATACACTTAAAAAATATATTTCACTATGGAAATAGTAAAGAATAAACAAAATCAATTTTCTAAATATTTCCATTTTTAGAGGCAAAAATAAATTTCAAAGCATTATTTATCGCAAAGCAAATGCATTACAAATTTATACACACTAGGAGCTCACCTGTTCAACATTAAGACACATGTATGGATTATTTTTTCTGAAAAGTTTATGGACTAGTATCATTAAAAAGAAAACCAGGAACTTTAACGCAAACAAATCCAACAGACTACCATGATTTATGGTGACGTAGGTCGGAAAATTGTTACTTTGCAGTAACAGTTGACATTCTTTTTTCATTCATGTAATGGCCTGTAAATACAATTTTTATTTTAGTGTGTAAATAGTAAGAAGAATTTTGGTGCTGAAGTTTTTTAAAAAAATAGAAGTACCCTTAAATACAAAGAAGAAGACAGTTTAGCAGGTATGTGAATCTCGAGTTTTTCTTCAAAGACTTATCTTTCAGACGTTATAAAATTGTCTCCGTCTTTATTGAAATTTCCTTCGTCTGTAGTTAGATGTGGATTTCTGATTTGAAAAAAAAAAAAAAACTTTCAAAGTATTCCCTTTCAATATGTGACAGTGATTTATGCGTATTGTTTACATAGCAGCTATAAAATTAATGCTTACATATACTTGAAATTGCAGATACTTTCTCATTAGAGTTTCTAATATAAATGTTATTCTTGTTTTGATTTTGCTCTGTCATACAAATGTAAGAACTATTATTAATTTCTGATTGAATTCTCGTATATGTAACGTATGAGAGGTTCGCAGGAAGATAATGATAAGCACCAATTCAGGTGAAATTAAGTTATTAGATGGAATGGGTTAAGATCTGACCACAGAACATTATGTAGGGAGTTTAAGCTTGAAAATGCACCTGTATATGGCAGGAGATGCTTGTTTGGCATGTATCATTGCATTGCATGGAAATATTGAACTTTCTTTTCTAAATATATATAAAGGGTTATTCTTTTATGTTGAGCCGAATATGAATTGCCACTTACCAATGAAATAACATGTTTCTACCATATTTCTGTTCTATCTGCAGGCTACCTCTTGCAATTGGAGTTTCCATTGCAGGAGACTGCATTACAGCTGTACCATGATATTGCAGTCCACTCTTCTTTACAGGTTTTTCCACAGTCCTGAGACGGTGCGAACTGGACGATGGGACAGGCCGCTTGAGAAGTCCTGAAGCACAATATTCCATTGGGTTGGCATTTGAACCCTTGACAGGGATGTCACAGAAGGGAATTGCTAAAATTCCAGTTTCCTGTTTCTTATGGCGATAGTATTCCAGCGATGTTTTCGCCGTGTGGCTGGATGCAGTTTAACCTGGTTCACATCTTTGTACACACCTGTTCACAAAAAGCTGGAAACTCGTTCAGAAACTAAGTCCGAAAAAGCGAGCCTAGATCCGTCACAATTCCCGCAGATCTATACACAGGGAATTGCATTTTCCCTCCGTTCTTTATATAGACACTAGCTGCAAACCGTACTATCATCCGAGCAATGTGCAAATGTAAAAACAAAATCAAACTACTCATTTCTGAGATTAATATTGATTGCACACTTCATGCACAGTTCCAATATGCAAAAACAATCAATATCTTAAGTAGAAATTACTGAAAAAGACCGAAAATGACTATTTAAAACTTCAAGTGTCAACATGCGCTTGGAGCGATACAATTACCAATATTATAACGCATTTCCTTCTAAGTGCTTCCGTAGCCAAGCGGGTTTAGTAATGCTGATTTCTGAAGCGAAGGGCGACGGTTCGAACCTCCGTGCGGAGAGTTCGTTTTTATTTCTTCCTTTTTTTAAAAAAAAAATATATGGGAACATTGTTATAAATATAAATTTCTACCTTGAAGTGCTTGAAAAAACAACCAGACAAACTGTCACTTTTCAAATCTCTGTTACATTTACTAGCCCGCCATTTCCAGAATTTATGTATGAAAACGTTAACACAGACGTCAACAATGTAAATTATTCATGTACATATATAATATATATATATATATATATATATATATATATATATATATATATATATATATATATATATATATATATATATATATGTGTGTGTGTGTGTGTGTGTGTGTGTGTGTGTGTGTGTGTGTGTGTGTGTGTGTGTGTGTGTCACACAACTCTGTAACACTTTTTTCGTGAAAAAATGCTGAACTACGAAAACATGACGTATGCCTTGTCGCAGCAGACGAGTTTCTCCACTTAAGCCTACGAGTAACGAAATCACCTACAGCCAAACAGCTGCAATTCATTCATTAGTCATGGCTCATCGTGGTCAGAATGTTCGCGAGCTCTTACTGCTCTTGTTGAATACGGTGGTATGAGTGTGAGATAAGCTAGCGAACGTCTTGGTGTTCCCTGTTCTACATAATATACTTGGTGGAAGAAATACTCAGAAACAGGTAACGTGTCTAGAAAACCTGGCACTGGGCTTCAAAGGGTTTCAACCCCACAACAAGATCGGGCCCTAGTTGATGTAAGCCGTCGCAATCCTTTCATGTCATCTCGGCAGTTAGTGATAGCGTCTCGTTTTCCTGGCTCTTTCCTCACCGCTAAGCGACGCATTAAAGATGCAGGGCTTCACGCATATCGAGTCGCGTGTAAAGAGCAATTTACGGATAGTCATAAAGTTGATCGACTAGCATTTGCTGAGGGAAATATTGGTCGTAATGGGATCATGTAATCTTCACAGACGAAAAGATATTCTCATCAGCAAATGATGGCCTCGACTTGTGTATAGACCTACAGGAAAACGTTACAATCCACAGTACATGCACAGAACACATCGAATGAGGCATGTTACTATTCACTACTGGGGATGGCTGTGTAAGGATACAGTTGGTGAATTACACCGTATAGAAGGCCGATTGAACAGCCAGAAGTGTCTGGATATTGTGCAGTATGGGTTGCTCCCCGCTGCGAGAAATTGATTTGAAGACGGCATTGCAGAAGTTCAACAAGATCATAGCTCAATACATGATTACCATCTAGTTCAAGCCTGGTTTCAAGAGGAACCCAATGTTGAGCTAGTCGACTGGGTTCCAAGAGGATCTGACTTGAACCCAATGGAAAATCTATGGGCGGAAGTTACAAAAACTCTACACGAAAATTGGCCTGATCCCCCACCAAGGACAGCTGATGCACTTTGGGAGTTAGTTTCTCACGCGTGGGAAGAAATAGCACAGAGACATCAACATGTCGCTAGCTTGGTTAACTCATTACCAAGAAGATTAAGATGCGTCATCGAAGCTAACGGCGATTATACGAGATATTAATACCTGAATAAAGATTTGTCTTCATACTCAAGTGACCTTCGAGCTCTTTCAAGAGCTCACTAAGTTTTTCCATTTTTCCTTTAATATTGCTTTCATTGGGACGTTTGCGTTTCGTCGAAATGTGCAATATATATTTATTTCTGCTCCTTTGTTTACCCTACACAGATAGTCCAGTGGTTAGCACGTGTGCACGGTTCTATTCCCGCTGGGAGAGGCTTGTGTTTTTACCTATCTGTGATAATTCTGTGTTCGTGCCCCTGTTGTTAAAGAGGTACTGCTAAACCAATAAAACCAAGTAAAACAATTACAAATTTTAAAAAAACAGTTACTGAGGAACGTTCGATAAGTCAGTTTTGTTTTAATATCTAATGCCTAGCGCGTTCGTTGTTGGGTCTTATAGTTGTGGGTTCAATTCCCGTTAAGGGTCCATTAAAATTTTACTTGAACTAGAATTTATTTGCATGAATCACCCGTCTTCTTTAGCCTAAAGGACTTAAACGTTGAGAAAAGTATATGGTAAAAATGAAATAAATAATAAGACAGTAATAATGCTATTAATCTGTATCTATCTACATAGGATATAAATGAAAAAGACGTAGTCTATCAGAACAAAAAATGGCTTAACCGTTTGAAATGATTTTTATTAGTTAACACTTTCACCTACCTCTGACTCATGGGCACCCGAAGGGGGCAGGGTGGGCCGCCCTCTGACTCACGAAATGTATACAAACAGAAATACCAAGCATAATTAATAGCAACCATGAAGATAGCCCCTCCTAGAACATTTTAGGGTGCCATGCGCGGACTGGCTTGTTGTCACGCCATTTTTATTAAGATGCGTATCCTAACAGAGGAGAGGAGTTAAAATTTATGCCAAAAATAGAATATCTCACATTTGTGAGATGAAACTTGACACCATGCCGTTAACGTCTCCAATATTAGTGGCCCACTTGCCGGTAAATATCGATCGTCGATATAGTGACGCATCGAAAGATTGCCGCTAGTGTGTCCCTGGCGGCAGGGTTTCGTCGAGTCGAAACAGACATCTAGAGTAGGTGTGTTGCAGTTACCACGACGTAGCGGCGATGACTTCTTTTCGGTCCCGTCTTTCGATTCGTCGTGGAGAATCGGCGAAGAGACCGAAACGACTTATCGCCAGTCATGTGCATGCGTTTATTATTATATATTTGTTTTTCCTGACGAATGTTCCTAAAGTGAGCTCCGGGGTCAAGAGTAACCCATTCTTCTACATCACAAGGTTGCTGTTTCGCGCAATTTCGGGAGAACTTTATATATACTTTGTAAGTGCTTTTTAGACTCATCTCAATGTAAATGAATCATGCGTATAGGCTATTAAACATATTTGGTGGAGTAATTTTGTAATTCATTGGCATTTCGTCGCGTCTCTGCCACCGGTGGCCCACTGGTGATATAATTTTCAAAACGGAAGTGGGGCCACCACGGATCGTTGCAGTGGAGCCATCAATTTTCGGCGAGATGTTGCTAGTTACCCATCGATAGTCCACCGACGCTTACGGCACGGGGTAACTCTGAATTAAATTTAATTAAGAAATCACTATAGTTGCTATAAGAACTAGTTTTTGAACTTGGACTGTGTAATATTTGTCTTTTGAGGCAAACATTTCCTAAGTTCAACTTCGAGTATCTTCGGGAAACAGTAAACCAAAGATGATAGGTTCGAACCCACAATCCAACGTTCACAATCGAAAACATTCTGTAAATCTGTATTTTCCTCTTTTAACTGTAATAAGATATGTTGATCCGTTATTAACTGTACTGTAGAAACAATTCATCATTGTAATACTTAAGGATAAAGTATTTCAAAATTATGTATACATGGGAGCACATGGTAGTTGCCTCAATCCAGCTATAATCAATGCCCTCAATTTCCTTCGTGCAGTTCAAACCGATTTTCCTGCAAGCTATTACACAACGACAATTAGTCTAGTTGTCTATGTGTCGAACTGCTGAGCCAAAGGACGAGGGATCGAGTCTGGATTAAATGAGCATTAAAACAGTTTGTGTTTCCGTGGAAAAGTAAGAATTTATTTCAAGTTAAACTTGTGAGCAGTGAAGCAAAACGAATTGGGCTCATGGTTGTCCGAATATCTGACGATTTGAATAAATCATACGACACGCCTTTAGTATGGAGTTAAAGAGCTTTCTGATACTTATAAAGAAATCTTACTGACCTAAAATCCATTACGAAATAGGACCTACCAGAAGCTTCAACACCACGTCTGCGTCACTTCGGTGAACGCTGTATCGAAACTTCCTATATAAATTTCACTCACTTGACGTCTAGTCAGTCGACCGTACTTGCTTTGTTAGCTAACTATATTGAAGGGGTATAGACGAACAATATGCAAAATCCATTTTTCAATTTTGTCAGGAAACGAAGAAAATATGACGCCCTTATGTTTCAGAATTGTTGAACTTTCTTGGGGGGGGGGGATCGATTTCACTCATCTGCTATAAGTAGTGACTACTGCTGTTAACATTCTTTCTTAACTTTAGCTTTTTTTCATTTTTCATTTACACATCCTATTCTCTTTCAAGTTCGGTTCCACATGCCATTCCATTTAGTTTCATATATTCTGTTCGATTAAATATACATTCCTCAATCTCTTATAATATGTCCAAATTAACAAAACGGTTCTCTTGCTTTCTTTCTAATAATGATGATTTAGATTTCAAGAGAGTTAATTTTAAATAAACTTGCAACCAATTTGTTAATTACTACAAGCATTGAGTTCTTCCTCATTGTATGTTAATATATATTCTTCAATGTTTACATTCTAATAATAATAAATATTTATGCCACAATTAGATATAATTGCAGTATACGAAGGTTAAGTGGGTAATAAAGCAGTTCAAGCCAATATCTTACTTCAATCTGTATAGTAGATTATAATTATTGTTAAAAGAAATAGAATATTCGCATCCAAAATTGATTTTATCTAGGTAGAATGGATAGAGATGCGCACGAGACAAGATTTGAGGCCGTCTCGTCTGGACAATATGCTGTAAAAGTGATGTCTCGACTCGACAAATGTATATTTTTCTATTGGAAGAGCTGTGTCTCGACTCGGATTTTGTCAGGAAAATTCTCTCTCGACTCGACTCTGCGCATCCCTAAGGATGGACAGTTTGAAGAGCCCAGTATTCCAAAGCTGGCGGGGTAACCAATTACACCATTACGCAGGGTTGCCAACCATACGATAATTTATAGTGATATACGATAATTTAAGCCTTAGTACGATATACGATAATGCCCTTGCGATAATAGGTGAATATACGATAATTTTAGAACGTACATTTTTAGCAGTTTTTGAATGTGCAAATAAATTGTAGATGTGCATTAAAGCATTATAAAACATACATTTTTAACAGTCATTCTCGCCAAGATAAATCAATAACGATTTGAGAATTGGTAACCCTGCATTCCTGCATCCATCACATTTACGTGGAGGTGGCAATATTGTTTGTTCATGATAGATGGCTCTATTATTCGCTCACGTGAATGTTAGCGCCTTTGTTTGGATGTAAAAAACAAAGAAGTTAGAATCGTTCTGTGGCAAGTGAAATTACGCATCGCGTAATTACTTGGCGTAATTAAGTATGATAAGGATAGTGACACCGATGTGGAGTTCGAAACTGAAGATTACTAGATTAGTTTATTATATATTATTGCTATTATTAGTAGCATTATACTTGTTTATACAATTATCACGCCTATAACGAATATACGATAATTTTTTGTAATATACGATAATTTTAAGGACGAAAATCGATAATTTTGTTCTCCGAGGTTGGCAACGCTGCCATTACGCAACATCTATTTCAGATACAACCATTATTATACACTTCATTTTCACAAGCTTCTTCTTATAATAACTATATCGATTTCCTACTTAAATTCAATTATAGATAATTGTTTCTTATGTAGCAGCTAATATTCATGCTATACAGTATAAAACAAGTACACATTCAATGTAAATAAATAAAAATGTAAGATATTACAGATTACTGACATTGCTATTTAATCCGATTTTAAGCAGTACATATTTTCTAAATAATTGTTCAAATTGCTTTATAAGAATCCAGATTATGAAATACCCTAAGTTTTTGTAATGCAAAAAAAAAAAGCATATATATATATATATATATATATATATATATATATATATGTGTGTGTGTGTGTGTGTGTATTTTAGGGGACTTCCGGGCTTGATCCCCCCCAAAAAAAATTATGTTTATTCAAATAAAATATTGTAAAGTGAATGAAATATCTTGTAGAATGTTCACATTTCCAAGAATTAAGTTAGCAAAGCCCCCCGAAATATATATATGAATAATTTTAATGTTGGACGTGTGGTTTTAGGTATTCAACTGTGTTCACATTACTTATTTTAGCGTTTTCGTATATGAATTATGGACATGGCGGGCTAGTAAATGTGACAGGGATTTGAAAAGTGACAGTTCGTCGGATAGTGTGTTTCCAATCACTTCACAGTAGAAATTTATATTTATAAAAAAGTTCTCATATATTTAAAAAAAAGGAAAAGAAAAAATTTAACTTTCCGCACGGAGGCTCGAACCATCGCCCTTCGCTTCAGAAATGTCAGTAGCAAAACTAAACCCGCTTGACCACAGACGCAACTTACAAGAGATTGTGTTATAATATTGATAATAGAATCGCTCCAAGCAGGTTCCTACTTGGAGGTTTAAATATCCATTTTCTGTCGTTTTCAGCAATTTCTACTTAAGATAATGGTTGATTTTGCATATTGGAACTGTGAATGAGGTGTGCAATCAATATTAATTTCAGAAATAAGTAGTTTGATTTTGTTTGTATATTTTTACATCGCTCGGACGACAGTACGGTTTGCAGCTAGTGTCTATATAAAGAACGGCGGGAACATGCAATTCCCTGTGTATAGATTTGCGGGAATTGTGACGGATCTAGGCTCACTTTTTCGGACTTAGTTTCTGAACGAGTTTATAGCTTTTTGTGAACAGGTGTGTACAATGCTGAGATTTCATGGTGATTATCCTTGTGTACGAAAATTGTTACTTTGGTGCAGTTATTTTTTATTTATTTTTTTTTTATTTTTTATTTTTTTTAGATCTGGCAACAAGTTTTTGTTTCATATTCGACTTGTGCTATGGAGTGAAAAATACTTACTACAGTGATACAGTTACAAGAGAGTTGAGCTTCAAAATGATCAATAAAAAAGTGTGCTGTAGCACAGTCACAGTCGGATTTAGGTTTGGTGGGGCCCTAAGCTATTGAAGGTGATGGGGTCCTTTAAGTATCAAGATGAACGTACGCTCACTATATATAGGAATGAAGAAACTAGTGATTTTTAGGAAGCAGGCTAGCAGATGGGGCCCCATCACTTACGTCGTATGAGTCTACATAACACGAAGAACTGTTGCTGTTTGTAGATTTTATTTTATTTATTATTTTTCTTATATTTTGAAAATGTACAACCAGTTGTTTTCTTTGATTTTTGGGCCCCCCAAAAGAATGGAGTCCTAAGCTATAGCTTGTTTCGCTTATACGTAAATCCGGCACTGCTTACATGTAGTGTATGTAAACTTTTAGTACATTTGTTTCGCGATAGATAATGCTTTGAAATTTATTTTCACCTCTAAAAATGGTAAGATCTAGAAAATAGATTTTCTTTATTCTTAACTATTTCCGTACTGAAACTTATTTTTAAGCTTATATTGTTTAGTTTTTCTAAGATAAATATTCAAGTCTTCATCTTCCCTGTAGAGCCGTAATATGTCATCTACATAGCTATAGCATTTATTGTATTTAAGCTCGTCTCTTTTTAATATTATGTAATTGACTCATATTGATTAATTACGATATTGAAAAGTAATAGAGATAAAGGAATTTCCCATACCCAAACCTTTAATCTGTTTATAATGTTTATCCTCAAATTGGAAATAATTTGTTTAAAGGCAAAGTATTTTAGTTATTTCTAAATTTCCAAATCATTAAATTGGTTTTAACATAACAAATGTTGGGTGCAAATTACAGCTAAGTCTAGTGATATTGAACAAAATATGTCCATTATGCCCAAGGAAGCTATTTTTAATACATTAGTATTAACTAATGAACAGATATCTCTTTTATTTTCATTGCTCTTATTTATAATGTGCCTAAAACTAGTCATATTATTAGAAATATGATTCACAAGCCATTTTGTGATTCTATGGGTCGGATGACGTTTTGATATTACAGGTGTCAAGGAAAACATTGCCTTTGTGTAATTTTGGTAGTCCGTATATAATTGGTGGGCTAGGCGTATGTATTCGTATTTTGCTTGCGTGTCATCACTCAACCTTGATTCTTCTAATAACTTGTCAATCATATATATGATTTCTGGTAGTAGATTAGTGTCTATTTCTACATAATTTGCTCTATTGATTTCTTTTTTCTGTCAATTATCTGCGTATTCTTGCTTACACATAATGGTCACCATATTCCCTTTATCCGATTTCAAATACCAGCAGTTATTATCTTTTAGCCATCTTTGAAAACTTCTCACAATTTTTGGTACTTTTGAAGTTTTAGATTTTTTACTTATTTATTTATCATTCACCTGTAACAGATCTGTAGCTCCTATTATAATAGGAAGTACAATTATTAAGTTTAAAATATATCAATATCAATACTTAATACTTAATATCAATACTTAAATGAAAAAATAATAATAATTCAATCAAAAAAGAGAATCGCAGCAAAACATGAGTATACGCACACTTACTTTCACACATACATACATATACACATACACAAACGTTATATATAAAATCGAATTATAGCCTTATATACACAATATATATAACCCACACATAAGAAATAGGAAGAAATAAGATACAATCTATAAAGTTCAATTCTGTATTAATTATTTATCTTTAAATATATTTTTAATTTTTTTCCTTTCAAATTTTTTTCGGGTCTCGCTATACACTATTTTCCTTTGAACCGAAAGATTCTGATTAACATAAATGGTGCTGCCAGAAGCAAACCCAATATCCACACAATTCAAATTACGTTTTACTTTCCTTCTCTGTAGAAAGTTATCCTTGTCGACTCTTCTTACTAACTTTACAATTATACCCGCGGAATTTTGACCTTTTTTAAAACCTATAACATTCATCAATCATACAATCTTCAATATTTACATCTAACCCACGATCTAAATGTTTTACAGTAGCTAGAACATCTTCATTCGGTGCGTTGGGGATACCATGAAGTTCTAGAGTATTATGTCTACGATATTGGTCCAAATCGTAATTCTTCCATTATAGATAATGGTAACTTATACACTTTACTTAACGAAGGGCACTGTAATGATGGATCAATAGCTTTCTCGCTACCGGCAATTGGTACAACGCCAGGTTTGATCACTTGAACGAAGGAACCGTATGTCTTTTTCTTACACTTTTATTATTATTATTATTAATTTCTTGCCGGGGTACAGGTTTAGGAATTTGCTACAAATTCTGTGCTACAATTTTCGGAATGTTAGCTAAATAGTTAGTTAAAATATATTTACATTCTTAGAAAATGCCTGGTTCGATCAAGTGAGTTTGTGGTGGACAACATCGTGTCCATGGGTTTTCTCGGGGGTACTCCCGTTTCCTCCCATATCTCAAGTATTCCCAAGTATAAATCATTATTCATTTGCTTTAATCACCGTCTCCCTTAGCCTAACCGGCATAATCGTGGGACGTCAAACTGAAAGATTTCATTTCATTTTCATTTCTTAGAAAACGCAGGTCAAGGTTTTGCATCATCAATGTGGAACACTGCTTGCAAAACAGCATAGAATAGCAAAGATGCAAACATTAACACTAAATGAATTTCGTTTCCCCTGTGGTCTAAACTCATACAAATTATAAAAAGTAACAGAAAAAAGCACGGTTCTAATGTAGCACTCAAACTGCCGATCCAATTAGAAAATAATTACACTTCTCATAAGAATTATTGGATAATCTTAGTGCTTCAAGTACTTATTTAATGGAATGTGATTGTAATAAAACACACATAAACATGACTGAAAAAAATGAGACGATGGGATTACAAGAACACATTAGAAACTCCAAAGACCATGATCTTGCTGTTTCGAGTTTATCCAAACATTTCGTTGACTCGAGGCATTCCATTAAAATGGTAAAATTACGAGTCGTAATTAATCGAAATTAAGATTCCCGAATTAAATCTTGAACAATTTTTTTTTAAAAAGAAGCTGGAACCACATTATTAGTATAGGAAATAATACAAAATCACCTTAAAAAGCTCGATCAAATAAGTCTATTTCTTCTCAACGGTTTTTCATAATAGCTCTCCAGGAACTGGCTACGATACTTTTCATATCAAGTGTATCAGATAAAAGTAATTGGTTAGTTGATCATTTTATAATCAAATGATTATTTGTTTGTAGATTTTTTTACGAGTCCATAAACAATCATTTTAATTTTTGTATCGTTTATCTGATGTCAGCCATTTTTGTTGGCAATACGCGCTGATTCTTGAGCTTGTAGGGTTTGCATTAACTTATATTACTCAAACCTGGTGAACATTTGGTAGACGAGGCAAAAACCTTTTTATTCAAGAAAGAACAACTTATCTTATATCCTGTACATATTTAATGAAATTTGCGTGTAAAACAGTCTGAATCCATCTAAATAGTTGCCATCGAAATTGACAAATTTGTAAAGTACAAGTTACAATGTTTCTAAAACTGAAAATTAAAAAATAAATAAATAAATTGGGCACCCTATATTTCTGTTAAGTCAAAGTTTAAAAGTCTGAAACTTTGACAGATAAACTCACTGTTGTGTGTTATACTGCTGTACAAATATCATGTTTGAGATTTGTCTATAATCCAAGTTACAGGACGATAAAAATCACACAAAAAATGTATTGTTAGCCAATATTAAGATGCCAATATTAAGTTGGTCTGGATTCATAATCTAATTATCGATTGTTCTTCCCAAGTTTAAAATACTTTGCTGTTGAAAATAGATTTGTTAACGTTCAATATTTCAACTATGATAGTATTTAAATGTTATGATCAATCTGAATAGAGTAATAATGTATTATGTTTAAATGCCTATTAATAGTTTACTAAAAAGTTTTACTGATTTCTTTCTTATCTCAATAATGGCACAATCAATAGGATCGCCAATTCTTAGTATTTGCTTAATTGGCTAGATCGATCTACAAAGATACAACTTTAGAAAACAATACTAAACTCATAATGAGAATCTAATACTTGTATTCTAACTTGATAACAACACAGGGTCAGTCAATTGATAACATTTAGAATACTTTACGAGAACATCAAAATTCTTTCCTTGTCTTACAAACCATATTATTTTGCGACAACAAGTGACAATCTTTAATTTTGTCAAGACCAATTAAAAGGAAACATGTTCACTTACACGAAAGATGAGGAAATCATTGAACATCACAATAATGAATTTCTTGTCCAATTTGCAAACTGTGTGACAGTTAGTGGCACAAGAAATATTCATTGTTTTGTATCTTTGTCAGAAAGGAACTTTGTGCTTCATTACTTCATAAAACACAGAATATGAAATTATTCCACTGCAAAAACTGTATAAATTACTCTTCAGAGAAGAGATTCTGTCACATGTGTACAATAAGGTGGTCAGTGGTGGCTGGTAGAAGTGAATGGCATTAGTGACGAACAAAAAAAATATACATATAACATTTTATCATCCTGCAAAACCAAGGACTGTTTTCACGAAAAATGAGAATGGTAGATTTGGATGCCGATGAACAATATTTCAAGGAAACTAAATGACTGAGAACTTACAACAGCTACTGGCAGGACATACAATATTACTCCCAAATTAAATGAAGAAGTATCAAAACATCTTAATCCTACGTCTACCAGGTGGGTGGATTGGACCCATTAGCATATTTTCATCAGTATTATAATGATACTGTACGTTTCCAGGCATTGATATTCTCTGACGTTTCCCTGTTTGTATTCTTGTTTTAAATTACCTAGTTGTTATATTTTTGTAAGTCACGTGGTAAGTTTACTAATTTATAGCATTAAGTCCTGATAAGCTTTGCAACAGCACTTTCAAACTTTCGCCGAGATGATTACAGAAAAAAGATCTCCTCCAGTTCCTTACCAGAGGGTAGCGTTCCCGAAACTGATGCAACGTTCCCTCTTTGTACTGCCATACTGATGCGTTGCAGTAGAAAAGAGGTTGCTCTAGCGTCTCCTGATGATAAATAAATGCGGTGTCCGACTTCTTTTATAAAGTTAAGACCTTCGGGACCCCAGAAACCACCTGATTCGATAGCTATAGTGACAAAATGATATTTGTCAAGTAAATTGCTGTACTTCTTGCGTTTTTCTGTTTCACGGCGAGCAGCCACGTTGCCACCTTGTCCTGAAGAAGAATGTAGATTTGATCGGGCGAAGGTATGGGAACAAGTAAAATCCCATAGAATTGCTTTTCCTTTCTTCCACGGTATTAGGGTCATACCATCTGGCCTCTTACCGTCTGCACGACTGCATCCCAACGGTTCGCAAATAGAAGGAACGCCTGCTGAAATTAGTGCCCTCATGATAATGTCGTTCACATTGGAGTGGCGTGAATGTCTGCCCGCACTATTGGCACAGGAGAGTCTGAGAAGTCCCTTCTTGTTTACGACACTTCTACATGCAGGACATCTGTGTTGCTCGCAAACATCTGCTCCCAAATGCAGTGCACTGGCAATTCGAAAACTCGTTGGGAAGATGCAATCCTAAAGAAGGTGACGGGATAACATGGAGACAAGCGCCTCTTCAGGAGATGATGTAGCTAGGAGTCTGGCCTTGTCTTCTGGGTTATCGGATGACTGAAGTAGAGAAGAAAAGTGATGATTTATAATGGGATCGTCCCAAGAGGATTGTAATCCTCTCTTATCAAGATCAGGGGGATCTGATCCCACGATAAATGACCACTTAGAAATGCTGTCGTTGACATCCGAATCCGTTACAAGGCTAAGATCTTGTTGGAGAATGGTCTCGATCAATGGCTTAGCGCCATAGAATGAAGACAGAAAGAATGAAATAGCCAGGTCCATGGCGCAGCGAATGCCGAGACCTCAGTGGTTAACAGGGAAGGACGCCTGCAACCAAGAGTTATTGTTGAGTGAGCAATTCAGGATAGATTCTAGACCGGTTTTTAAGGTATTGTCATAGCATTCCAGAAGATAAGCATCCCGCCAAGATGGAGCACAGCGAAGAAAGTATAGCAGCCTTGGCATGGACAATGAGGCGCGTAGTAGATAAAAGGCAGTGTGTGCTGAAATCAAGGAAAGACGTGTAAAGAAGAATTCTAATTTAAAAATTTTGTCTTTTAATATTGTTCGTCTTGCCTCATTAGATAATGCTGCTCCTAGTAAGCTGGCGTTATCTGTCGAACTTATTTGAATCCCAAGTGCCGCTTCGTCAAACAGCTTGAAGAGGTTATTAGCCTGCCCACTGGAGACTCCGAGAAAGCTGACCTCACATTTGCAATCCGATCTCCTTAGCCTATCTACGGATCATTTCTAATGTCTCTAGTACTGTATCCTTGTCTCCAGCTAGTCCCTTCATCCAAATGCCATATGTTCAGTCCCGTATTGATACTGTTAACGATGGATTGTAAAGTTAGTGCGAACAAACCAGGGCCAAGAGGGTCACCTTGTTGTACGCCACGCTGAGAGAGGATTATTTCGTCTCCTAAGTATAGTTGCTCGGTTGCGAGTAACACTGATGAACGTATCGATAAATTGACGGAAAACTGTATTTTACCTGTATGAGCATAGAATCACGATTCAAATCGTTAAATGCGTTTCCAAAGTCTATCTTCAGAAACACTTTCTCCTGATGGTGTGGAAAAGAGTAGTACATACGAGCAGCGTGGACTGCTGCTTCTGCTTCATGTGGGACTCAAACTCCCAGTTGGTATGAGGATAGAAAATGTGTTAGAGGTTCTCTAATTCTATGGCAAATGATTTTGGCTGACAATCTCATCCACATATTGCTTACTGCGATGGGACAAATGCCGCCACTTTTCTTCCTCAAAGTTATTAGTGATGCTCCAAAGAAAATAGGTATAATTTCCGTGGGCACATCACTCAAAATAATCAGGTGGAGAAAATCACAGATGGCGTTAGTCAGATGGTCTTTAGCTTTGTAGTCTTGGGATAGTAGGAGGTCCTTTAATATTGAAGGACGAAGATACCCGGAGGGAAAGGATTTAAGTGCCTTCGTAAACTCGTCAGCTGATACTCTAGGCGCTACAATATTGGGCTCAATGAGATCGGGAGGTTCAAAAGGGTGGCTGTGAGCCGGATGTTTCTCTTTTAATGCTTCTAATACAGTTCCATTCGGAGAAGCTATAGTATCTTCTGAGATGAGAAACCGTACTGCGCTACGGACATCACCGGCTACTAATTTGTTCTCGACACTCTTGATGTTAATAATGGAATTTGCTCGTCGTCGAGCTTTGAAGGATTTTTTACTGTGGTTAGGAAGGGCTTCGCAGCGAGAATCAGACCAACATTGCACTCTTTGTTTATCCCATGATGTTAAATTATTCACTTTGTCAACTTTTGATGGAACGCACAGTGTTAAAAACTAACTAACTAAAACTAACTCTATGGCCTATGGAACCCGGAGGTTCAACGCCGCGTTCACAAAAGCTCTCCACTGACTTCTATCCTTAGCTAACTGCATCCAGCTTCTACTCTGTATTCCAACCTTTGCGAGATCCATCTTAATATTGTCCTCCCATCTGCGCCTAGGTCTTCCTAATGGTCGTTTTCCGATTGGTCTTCCAGTCAAGACTTTGAAAGCGTCTCTACTTTCTTCCATTCTAGCTACATGACCCGCCCATTTAAGCCTCCTAGACTTGACGAGCCTAACAATGTTGGGTAAACCATATAAATTATGTAGTTCCTCGTTATGAAGTTTCCGCCATTCCCCATTCCCGTTCCTCTTGGGTCCGAATATTCGTCTCAGGATCTTGTTCTCAAATACTTTCAGTCTATGTTCTTCCCTCAGAGTAAGTGACCATGTTTCGCAGCCATACAGAACTACAGGCATGATTATCGTTTTGTATATTTTAAGTTTCAAATTCCTCGACAGAATTCACGACGACAAGAGATTTTGAACCGCACAGTGTTACGTAAGGAAAAAAGAAGAGATCCATCCAAGCTTCTGAGTCGTTTGTATGTACTATCTGTTGCAATACCTCGGACAGAGAGTCTGCCACTGTAGCTCTAGCCCCTCGAGGTACCCTGCATAACATTGGAGTAGAAGACTTTGATCTTGCTAGAAGCTTATTGCATTTGGAGATCAATATCTTTCTTGGGTAATCGACATTATCAATGGATGATTGAGACTTCTGTGAAAGCGAGCATGGTTTGGTTTTATTGATTTCATAATGGCACCTGCTATTATGAATTGCTAGGCCTTTTAAGCTAATACACAATTTGTTACAAAGCTTACAGGTAGTCTCGTTAGGCCTGTTTGAAAATTCAATGCTCTTGTTTAAAGCGGTATCATTTTGGGGTTGATTTTTTTTGGCTAAATTTTGATCCTGATGCGTTGCTTACATGGGAAATATCAGCATTTATGGTCCTGCAATCTTTATTGATGTCATCACTAATAACAGGTAAAGGATTATTGATATCATTAGAAGAATCACGATCATCATCCATAGTTATTATAATTCTTTTTTACAAGAATTATATTTTTATTGTAACAAAAGAAAAGGTTTAAATTATTTTCATTGTTACGCCTGTTTTAACGCGTAGCACCAGCACTGTTTTAATTGAATGATTTTACAGAGGTGAGGATGAAACTTACAATTAGTTTCGATTGGAATGAACTGTATAATGTGTTCTCTGTTTAGAAATCTATAGTGTTAACACTTCATAGGAAGGATAACCATAATTAATGAAAATTATGAGATGAGTTTTTCGAGAAAGCACGTGCACAAATTTGCTCAAAATAATGCTGTATATTCTTGCTGTACCAGTCAGTAAACAAATATGTCGAATGAGTGTTTATTGTAATAAGAGCTTTATGATCAGATGATAGAAAGAGAATGTCAATATAACTTGGTAAGGCTGAATTTTGTATTCAGATGAAATTAACATCAATTTTTCAACAAAACGGTTCTGAAAAATAAATTACAATTCACAATTTATAACGGAATGAAGTTATTTATTTACACTTGAAGCACAGATCTAGTCGGCGAGTATAAAAAAAACAATACAGGTAAGAAGTGATTTCCAAATGATTTGGTATGGTATTTGTACCGGTCTTAAGATTAAGCAAGGTGAATATGCCAACTTGGTTACTCACAGAAATTCAACTAACCAGCATCATTTAGAATACGAATTCGAAAATACTGAATAATAGCTCCAAAAATATTAATAATAAGGTAGGTGTTTTCTAATGTTTGGTTTTCAATAGTATAATATACATTTGGTTAGTGGAGATTTATTAGTAGTTGGTAATAGTGGATGTACGTGTTAGAAGTAACAATGGTAATAACATGCAAAAGAAAATCGATCTTCAGTTTCAAATTTGTATCCTTAATTACACAAGTGCCACTTTTCTTCCAGTTTATTTTCAATTCAATCTACCTACTGTATAATCAAACGGTACACAGGCTAATCTGCCTAATATGACAGAAAGTAAAATCCTAATGAAAATACAGAAATATCTTGGTTATCGAGGTTGTCATGAAAAATATCGCAATAATTGCAATAATCAGGATAAATAATTCTTGTAAGATGTGTGGTCATTGCCAAAAGATCTTTAACATCTATTAATTTAATTTTATATAGGGATAAAAAAAGGTAAGTGTTAAACGAGTTAAACAACTGAAGGTTCATTTAGGAAAACCAAGTATTCTTTAATCTTTGTTTATATACAGGGTGTCCAAGAAGTCCTTCCCTGATTACAGAAATTGATAACTCAGGCTAGAAATAAGATAGAAATATGAAACTGGTGTTGAATTGTTTACAAACTATAAAAGTTTTGGTCACATCAGTACACTTCCACATGAGCACTTTTGGTAGCACGTAGCACATCTAAGCGATATTCAATTTCCATCCACACATTAGCCAACATCACTGGAGGGATCGATGCAACGACTGTGGTTATTCGTTGCTGCAGGGTTTCAAGATCTGGTACACGTGTTCGGTAGACCTCATCCTTGACATAACCCCATAAAAAGAAGTCTAATGGGGTTATGTCAAGACAGCGTGGAGGCCAAGCTTTTGGTCCATCACGACCAATGTGTGGATGGAAATTGAATATCGCCTAGATGTGCTACGTGCTATCAAGGGTGCTCATGTGGAAGTGTACTGATGTGACCAAAACTTTTATAGTTTGTAAACAATTCAACACCAGTTTCATATTTCTATCTTATTTCTAGCCTGAGTTATCAATTTCTGTAATCAGGGAAGGACTTCTCGGACACCCTGTATAAGGAATACATAAGAAGAAATAAATATCCACATGTAATTCAGGCAGGCGAACACTTGTCACTCTTCGCTTTCTAGTGGATAGCATGTGTGCCTTTGACGCATGTGGTTCCGGATTCGATTCCTGGTGAGAGAGCACAAAAATCTAGTTTCACAACCATTCACTTTCATTAATTATTCATCTCCTTTAGCCTAAAGGGCATAATCATGAAACGTCAACGACGGCAAGCAGTTACTGCTGACTGGTGAGCAGAACCATCGGATAAAAATGAAATGCGACACGAGAGCTACCTGGAGAGTGGAGAATAGAACTAAATGTAATTCTGATTTCATATCCAGTGGACAACATCCCGCTGCCACAATAATTTGAATTTAGAGCACAATAATTGGAATTTTCATAGCAAAATTATAATCCACGATTGCAGTAATTATTATGGAATTTCATTATTCCCAAGATGATCTAAGTAATATTCTTATAGCACGATTAACGAAACAACTGGAAATCACAATGTGCTTCAGCTGCAATTGGACCAGGTATTATATACCATATAAATATTAGAGAAGTCAGAATTTGGCGAAAATTTATCAATTGCTCATAGACTTTATGAAAGCGTATGACTGTTAAGAGAGAAAGGGTTACATCATTTCGGAAAGATTTGGAATTCCAAGGAAGATTATAAGATTACTAAAGGCAACAGTAAGATAGACCATATAAACAGGGTAAAAGTCATTAAACTCTTTTAGGACATAATAACCTGAAGAAAGAGGATGTTTTTATCATATCTACTCTCTGATTTTCCTTTAGAATATACAATCAGAAAAATTAGGAAAAGAAGACTAACGATGAACGACCTTAACAATTTGCTTATGTGAGCAGACAAATAAAGGTAGAAGGAGGTGATGTAAAATAGTAAAAGAAATATGAATATTCTTTTAAAACTATGTTACACAATTAGGCTGGAATTAACGTAGAAAGGGTTAAGTAAATGGGAATCATTTAATCTAGATGATGAAAGCATTCTAATTGATAGTAATACGGTAAAGGATCAACAGATTTAAATACGATTCAAATACTTAAGCCCGTGTAACAAATGAAAAATGAAGTTTGGGAATAAATTAAAAGTTGATTGATGTCCTTTTCGGTAAAAGATTTTGTGGAAATAGGTGTTCTAACCTTAATTTCACTTGCTTGACAAAGAATAAGATTTAATAGCATTCGTTTGTTTCTGCGTCTATGAACTAAGTTCATTAAGCCATAGTTAGTTATTAGAGAGTAAATGTCGGAAATAGAAAATTTCTTTAAAGCAGGATTCCTGCTGTAATAAGAAATGCGTTCCATATCAATAGTGGGTGGTAATTGTTGATATCCTGCGGTTACAGAAAACAGACAAAATTTTTCATCTTTAGATATAAAACTGTTTTGCAGCTTTTTAAAAACTTGGATAAAATGATGATTGAATGCGAATAAAACTATTTTTAAAAAGTGTAGCTTAATTTAGTTGTATATGTGTAAACTAAATTTCAGTTGTATGATTTTACTTTCTATAGATTTCTTTCTCTACCCAGTTTCGGACTTTCTCCTAAAGCCTTAATCGCTGTTGCTGTAAGTACGACAAAGATTGATAAAATCATTAAAAAATGAAAAGAAATAAAATCGCCAGGACACAATAATATGAGAAACATTCAATGTAGTTCGTGGATGATGAACGTTAAGCCATAGAAACAGTGCGCCCAGACTGTAGATCCCTTTTTGTCTATTGGTGGTTGAAAACATTCTGTGTATTTTTGTACCACTGTTCACTGTTTACCATTTAATCGCTTCTTCCCTTATCTGTATCAAGTTTTCGATAAATTAACAGAAAAACTAAATTTTGGAAGAGATTGAATATAACATTGTGGTGACTTAATTTTCATTTTTGGCAGGAAGTGAAGTTTTTGAACTCTTTTCTCTTGATTTGCTTTCTTTGTGTCCGAGTGTATGTGTGTTCGGACATACCTGAAACGAGGTGTTTATTTTGGATATGTGAGTGTTTTTTTTTTTTTTTTTTAACATACTGTTCTGAAATCCTTGACCTGGAATAGAGACAACTGATAAAGCAATAGAGAAATGAAAAAGAGACAGGGATTGTCTAAAATAAGGATCCACGAATAAACTCATCTTTATTAAAAAATGTCTTAAAATATAATTTTATTCTTATTTATATCTAGACTGTTGCCATATATGATCATTCATAATATCGATTTCCAATTATCATTCCTGAAAGCTTTTCCTGATTTTTTATATATATATATATATATATAACGATACGAGAATAAGAGTGAAACTACCTAAGGACAAAGGAAAGTCTATGATCTTCAAATCAAAATGTTTAAAAGAAAAGAAAGAGAAAAAGATTTTAAAAAAAATGTCGAATAGAAGTAACAATTTCTTTATTCAATTTTCATTAATATTAAAACGCTTCTCATGCATATACAAAATAATCAATCATTGATCACTAACAATGTTTTTAACAATAAAAACAGAATATGAGAATTAACTATAATTCATCCTTTCCTGGACGCAATTTACTTCGATGGTGTTCTTTTAATGGCAAAGAATCCCAAAACTCAATGTTGCCGATACCTTTCCTAGAGGCTTTCATGCTGATATCATAAGGCGATTTGATGTATAAATATTTTAAATCTGGTCCAGCTGTCATTGGTTCCCATGTTACAGTTCTTGGCGAAGAGGGAATTCTGAAAAATTCATAAAATTCAAAATATATGTTCCTTGATTTGTATGCAAAGCCAAGTTTTTACATTTAGTATTTACAAATTAGAAGTTGAACTCAATAAAAACAATCAACGTCATATTTTAACAAAACCTTAAACACCCGTAACTTTTATTCTGTATATTCGGTTGGCAGTGGCACCCTTAAAAGCAAATAGACCAGAAAAGTGTTTTAAATTTGAACTTGGTTAAATTATCATATATTTGATTCCAATGACTTTTACTGCAAAAATAAGTAATTCTTCTGCATACTATCACTTTCAATTGAAATTGTGAAAATTAAATCTATTGTACAGAATGGTTTACGCTAACGATTAATTCTTAAAATTTGTATTATTTTAATTTGCACATGACATGTTTTATTTACCAATCTTTTTTCGACCTTGTTCTAACTACTTAAATGGTTTTGCTTCACCTGCCAGCGATCCCTCAGTGAGCATTTAAATCTATGTTGCCTCCCTCAATCTATTCAAATTTTTAAAGTATTCGAAATTAGCGTTACTTTTAAATAACTTCTCTGTTTTTCGATAGAATTCAAACAAGCGTAACGTTCACATATGTCAAACCCACTGTGCTTCGGCTACTGCATGAGTATCAACATATAATAACCGACTAAAAGGTTAATAAAGTACATTTGTTGTATTTATACAAGACGTGTTTCATTCAGCTTTCGTGGTCTGACAACAAGTTAGAATTTTTATTTTTGGCTAAGGAAAAGATGCATTTTGTGCTTAGGTATGCGTTATTCAAAATGTTCTACTATGAAATTACTTTTTGCTATTACATCTCGAACTAATTAAACCAATGTTACAACTTTCATTCGTGCTTACCTTCGACTCGAATTAAACTTACTATATCATGGTAATAATTAATAGTAGGTATATGGAGGTCTTAAAAATATATTACATGACACTCATTAACAGTAATATCTACACAAAAATATTGCACAAGACGATTCAAGAGCTCCTATAATACAGTATGGTCCACATAAATGTAGGCTGATCAGGTAAAGATTATCACAGCCGCGCTACTTTTGTGTGGGTAATCCTGTATTAGAGTACCATTATTTTACAATATGTTTGTTAGTTTCCAATTTAACGCCCATTTTCAACATCAAGGTTATGGGACACGACAATCTATTTAGTTTTAGGAATGTAAGTCGGGTGAGAACAAAACTATCACCTTGTTTATACATATAAGTATATACAAATTCCTAATCCTCATACCTAGCTAAAATTGCAACTAGTATAAGTAAATCACGTTAAAATAATAGTGTTTCTGATATTTTTTTTTTAATCTAAACAAATAGTTGACTCAAGTATACGCTTAACCACTTTAAAGTGAAACAGTCTCTCGTGGTCAGAAAGCCTTTCAACTAATGTGAAACATACAACGCCATGTATGTCTCCCAATCTTCACTTTTAATTACAAATGTTTGTTCAATTAAGCTTTGGAGAAACAGAGAAAAAAGCTTAAAGAAAGAGTAAAACAACAAACAGACGATGTGAGGCTTAAAAGAAAGAATAAAGTTATATATAAACATGTTAAGGAAACAGGACACGATGTTGATTAGGAAAAGGTTTAAACTAGAGGAGGAGAAAAGAGAATTGAAACATAATAAGAAAATGGAAACAAGTGTGAAGGATTAAGAGAGACAGAAATGAAAGATTAATGAACTGTACAAATGGACTTTAAATACATGAATTATAGGATAGGTGGTTAGAACGAATGGAAGGATAAAATCACGAATATGAAAAATTAATAAGAGAAGCAATAAAAATAAAGTTATATGATAGAACATTGAATTGAGAGGAAACTTCAAAATTAACTGATATTGGAATAATTTATTAAAATAATGATAATAATAATAAAAGAGAAAAGTGAAAATAATAATGATTATAAAAAACAGTTATAATAAAAATTTAAAATGAAACTTTAAATTATAGCTTATTGTTACATATTAAAAATTTAAAATTATAAAATAAAACAATTAAAATTTTTACAGCAATAATAATTTAATATTATGAAGATATTTTTGCCAGTTAACGTCTGATGAAGATAACGTTAAGCTATTGAAACTGTTACGACTTATTTTCAATTTAATAAATAAGAATATACTCTAGTCAGAAAAGTATTAATTATTTGAGCAATATATGAAACAGGAGAGTGACCAAAAGACTTCCCGACGACGATCATGATACCGATGACTAAGAAATCGAACCCAAAGAGATGTGACGATTATAGAACTATTAGTCTCATATCTCATGCAGCGAAAAGTTTGCTTCGAATTCTGAAGAGAAGGCTATATGAAAGAACAAACGAAAAAATTGAGGAGGAACAGTTCGGATTCAGCAGATGTAAGGGTACAAAAGACACAATTGGATTATTAAGGGTGATCGGTGAAAGGTTTATAGAGAAAGGGAAAAAGGTGTGTGGTATTTATTGATCTAAAAAAAGCTTTTGACCACGTAAATTGGGAATTGTTGTTGCAAGTCCTAAAGAAGGTTGGGTTGGAAAGGAAAGATCGAAGACACATGAGAAAATTATATATGAACCAACAAGTAAGTGTTAGAATAGGGGAGTAAATAACAGAGGAGAGTGTAATTGGGAGGGGAGTTCGACAGGGATTCTGTGTCTTGTCAATATTATTTAATATCTATCTAGAAGAGATAGTGAAAAAGAGCCTACAAAATTGTGCTGCTCTACCTTTCAGGTACTTGCAAAGATGTTTTAATGATTTACTTTGTTAATTATTTCTCTGTTTTATAAGTTTATTTATCAAGATGCAACCGTATTATGAATCTGCACGTGAAATTCTAATGCAGACTCCAGTGAACGCAATTATTTCATTTCGTGAATTAACACTTCTTTGAAACAACACCGAGGAAGAAAAAGTAAATAAAAATTTTACCGAGGAAGAAAAAAAAGTAAATAAAAAATTTACAATATGAATGTCTTTCACAAGGATCTTATAAACTTTCATTTGTTAAATCATTATAAGGCATGGGGTGCATGAGGGTAAAGATCAAAATGGCGGCAGATGTTAAATCCGTGTTTCGCTAATGTGAACAATTAATACTTAGTTATCTACATTATGTAAATGATTTAAAAAGTCAATCAATGAAGTACTAGTGTCTGTGTGAACTATATGTGCAGTGTAAAATGTAAATAAACAACAAAAAGTTAAAAAAAAAAAAATAGATGACAAGACACCTTGTTAATTAATAACAAAATACTATCAGTTTTGATTTTATATTGTTCACGTGTGTTATAGCAGATCAAATAGTGATAAGTTATATTTTTTCGTATATATTTTTGCTTAAATAACCCTCTTCTTATAAGGTAAGATTAATTTTTCTTTTTTGTTATTTTGTTAACAAAGTGCAAAGATAAAATGTTAGTGAACAAGGAAGTTCACAATCTCAAGATCACGACGGACGACATGATAGTAACCAGTAGTAATAATGTAAATGAATCTGATAGTGATTCAATGGAAGTAACAGAACAACTTTCAAAAGCAAATCAAAATAAGCTTATTTCTGATATAAAAGGGAAAAATAAAAATATCATATATAACAAGGTAGGAGACAACGGGTCAGAAGGACATTCGTCTACGGCACACATTAATAATGAACCATCAGTGGCTAACAAATATAATGACATTCACAAACTTCCATACATTGTATTCCTCAAAGTCAAAGAAACAGGACCCACTCACCCGATGGCGATTAGTCGCATATTATACCTTGTCGACATTCCGGGCATTAGTAAATTCAAAAAAATAGGTCGATATCTCAAGAAAATCCAATTCATAACCGCGCACGATGCAAATGCTTTTCTTGATAATGACGTACTAACTTCAAGCAAATGGCAAGCGTATATCCCAAACCATGTCGTAGTAAAGGGGGTCCAAGAAGACATCCCCTTGCAGGACTTAACTAGAGACATAGAATCAGAAAAAGAAATTATATCAGTAAAACGAATTCACCATACCTTGCCTGATGGCACCAAAAAACCTACCCAAACGTTAGTAATTACCTTTGGAGCACAAACCTTACCACTTGATATTGCCTTATATTATCAAAAAATTACCGGTCGAGTCTTACATCCCGGCAATCAGACAATGCAAGCAATGCTGGCGGTATGGACATTTGACCTCCCAGTGTAAGGATAAACATATTAAGTGTAGTAAAGGTGGTGAATCACATAATAGAGAGCATTGTTCAAACTCACCTAGATGTTTACATTGTTTACAACCACATGAGGCAAATGTACAAAACTGTGCGGAACGGTTGACAAAAATCATAAACCTTATGGCAACAAAAAACATATCATATATCGAAGCTTCACAACAACTCCCAAAATCAACGTCTCGACCATTACAATATAGTACCGCTGTGTCATCTAAAATGAGCTCATCTATTGTTGGTACATCTCTCTCAATTAACAATACCCAATATATACCTTCATCCTCATTCCAGGATAACAGGGTAACAATCTTTCCTCCCCCAACATTAGGAACAAATACTTTAGATGGTCCTCCAGAAAAAAGAAAAGAAGCCTACCCTAACATAAACTCAAAACGAATTCAAAAGCAATACGGAATTGGTTAGAGATCTCTCCCACTCCACTAACATCAATAGTAACAGGATAAACAAGTCAACAAACTCCTTCTCAAACTCACAACAAGATAAAATGCATGCACCATCACAATTGGAAACACTTGATTATTTGATACTCAGCATGATGCTTATAATCAAACAACAAAATCTAAATCTTTATATAAATCTCAACATATTTCTATGAAAAAAATAACAGCCATACAACAAATACTCCAACTTTCACTTGGTATAGATTCCCCAAATGACATCGTTAATTCAATCATGCAACAAATTTCCCAAATGTTTGATTAACCGCTATGGACATAACATATTCTAATGTATTCACGGTTCTTCAATGGAATATGCAGAGTTTTCGGAGAAAATGGTATGCTTTAAAATTTCTTATATATCTTTTCCAACCTCACATTATACTACTTCAAGAAACTTGGTCCAAGCCAATATATCCTATACACATACCTGATTACAATCTTATTGAACAAATAAGAGCTGATGGATATGGGGGATAGCTGTGGGGGTACACAAAAGTCTCTCATACAAAAATATTCCTATTTCTCTCCCTCATATACATTATGCAACTCAATTTTTAGCTATCGAACTTTCCAATTATAAAATAGTAAATATATACAGTCCTCCTGAAAAAATATTAAACACAAAACTGGCAAACTTTATTTACTTTTTACTAATAATTTTGACTTAATTGGAGCAGATGCAAATCTAAATCTAAATTGTGGGATAATACTCGAACTAATACTGCGGGATCAGAACTAAATTCGGCACTAAAAAGCTCAAATTATTTAATTCTGAATGATGTAACTCCGACTAGACTCACAAAGGAAAACTCTTCAGCACCGGATGTAACTATCATTAAGAAAGATAAATATATACATTCTGATTGGATAGTATATTATGACACCTTTGGAAGTGATCACTATCCCAATATTACCATAAGAGGACTTTTTGTACAATTTACACACCTCTCCTTTCAACCAAAATAAATTGGCAATAATATACAAAAGAAACCGATACTGTCATCCCAAAAGAAAATAATACAGACATTGAACCTTTGATGTCACAGATTTTGCATGCTTCGGATGTTTCACAACTTAACAACCTAAAACCACAAAGTCCAAGAAAAAGTACATATACAAATCCCCGCACCCGGCCTGGTGGAATCTAACCTGCCAAAATGGGTTAATAAACGTACAATTGCTTTACGTGTACTTAGAAGGTCTAATTCAAAAACAGATTTTCTGTATTATAGAAAGATAAATGCTCAGACAAAAAAATCTTAAATACAGAAAAACGTCAATATTGGAAAGAATTTTGCAATAGCCTAAGTTTTCATACCTCATCTTCTCAAGTTTGGCGTTTTTTTTTTCGAAATAGGAAACCACTTGATTCCCCATCCTCATATGGTACCTTGAAGAATGTAGATGAATGGGGACCTTATTTCATACAAAATTAACTCCTCCATATACTAACAATTCCCGAAGTGTCCTAATCCAATATATGACTGGAAAGGAACCAACCAAACTCGAGGATTCTTTTACATTAGATGAATTAAATCATGTATTAGGAAAAAAATCTACACCAAGTTTAGACAAAATACGGTACACACACTTAATATACTTATCTCATAAAGGAAAAACTCGTTTATGTGAAATCTTTTAATTACATTTGGAATACATCAATTATACCTAATATTTGGAAAAATTATGCCATTGTCCCTATAAAAAAACCTATAGGTTCTGCAGATAGTTATCTCCCCATCGCATTAGCGTCATGCGTTCAAAAAGTATTTAAACAGCTACTTTTAAACAGATTAAATTGGTTCATTGAACACAATCAACTATTTCCTAAAACCATATGTGGTTTTAGAAAAAACTTATCAACATTAGATGCACTTGGAAATTTAATAATGGATATTTTGCTGCCTTTCAAACACGTCAATATCTAATACTATTATCAATTGATTTTTCAGCTGCATATGACACTATTATACATGAAAGTTTAGGTTTTTACATGAATAAGTTCTACATCCCCCAAAAATTCATTCGTATAGTCCACAACCTCCTCATTAACAGAAGGATTTACATAAAAATTGGAAACTATATTAGTACACCTAGAGAAACTTCAGGGGGATTCCACAAGGCAGTAAATTAAGCCCTATGCTATTTAATATATACATTCTAGACTTAATTAACACTCTAAGTCAAGAAACTCATCTCCAATTCAATATCTTTGCAGATGATCTGATTCTTTTCGTCAAAACATATGACATACAATCAGGTCTTCAACACCTACAAAAGGGACTTAAAATTTTAACTAATTGGAGTGATCAAAATGGTCTATCGATAAATTGGCAGAAATCCAGCCTCATCAATTTTACACGTGAAAAGCAATCCTCCCATTCACCTTCAATTTAACGATACTAGTATTAAACAAACACACCATATCAAGTATTTAGGTTTACATTTACATGAAAAGCTGAAATGGCAGCTCAACAATGAGGCTTCAAAATTCTTTAAACTATTTATTGGCCTAAATTCAAACAAAATGGGGGTAGCCACCCTTCAATTTTGTACACAATATATAAGTAGTGTTTAGAAATTAATGTATGGTTCGATTTTTTTTCCCATACCACAAGATAATATCAACTCGTTAACTGACATTCAGTACAAAGGTCTAAAATTAATTTTCTCACAACCGAGTTTCTGTTCAAAAAATGCTTTACTAGAAGAAGCCAAAACCATCCCAATAGATTTACAAATAAGGCAACAAGCTTATACGTGTATTCTTTCACGACTTGCAGTAACAGGATTACCGCTCATAGAAAAGCTACATCAGATGGTACATGATAATGAATTAAAAAAAAAATACCGTATTATAAAAGACTCCCGTGGATTTTTGAGGTTTATTTGAATTTAAGACATATACAAGATCAAATATCAAAAGTACCGTTATTATCCTGCTTCTGTGTTTCATACAACACTGTCTCATCAAAAATTGTACCCATCATTCCATGGCATCCTACCAAATTATCGTATGATCTTTCCTCCAAGATAGTACCAGCAATTTGGCAATCATACATTGACAGACTTCCAGCAAATACTATGATAATCTGTACTGACGATTCAAAAACTCAGAACATGGTTCTATTTACATACATCAAGAACAAAAAAAGATAAAATATAAACTTCTGGCATACACCTCTATTTATGAAGCAGAAACATTTGCTATAAGGCAAGCATTACTTTATGTAAAAGCAAACCGATTTAATAAAGCTTGTATTTGCTCTGATGCTCTTAGTGTTTTGCACAGCTTATCCTCCATACATTGGAATAAACAATCAACTTGGCTTCAATTACAAATTAAAAGTATCATACTATCCCTCAACTCTAATTGAGTAGAAATTCATTTTATATACACGAAAGATCATAATAACATAACTGTTAATGAATTAACTGACAGCATCCAAACTAGCAGCTCGAGACGGCTTATCTGCAAACATAAAACTTCCATACCACAATTTTATGCCTATTATCAAAGAAAAACTTAAAATATACTTATACCAATATAGACAAAAAATCAGGATGGGCTCAGGTATATATTATTGGAACATCACAGATCCACAAACTACTAAAACGTGGGATCAAATTCAACACTGAAAACGCTCAGAAATTATAAATCTTTTTAAGCTTCGACTATATACGGAACTAACACCAGCTCAATTATATAAAATCAATAACAAAGACCCCTTGGATGTTGGTGTGGGGATGAAAAGGCCGATATAGATCATATTATTTTTAACTGCTCTTCCACTAGTAAATATAGAAACATTCTAATTGACGTAATCACGAAATATCATGGCATTGGTCCACACAAGGTCCAAAATCTTTTGTCATTAAATAATGCAAAAATCAATAAAGCTCTACCGGTACTATTTTTCTTACAAATTAACAATGTCAATATTTTAAAAAAATCGACTAAAAAGACTGGAAATTACAATAATGACATATAAACTTCATTTTTATGTACATTATATTTTTGTTGTAGTTTTAATCCGGTGGAAAATATATATATAATATTTCAATCACAAAATCTTTGGTAACAATCCTATAATTAGTCACAACAATGTAAGGTAATTATTTCACCGGATACTCAGCAAGTGTATAAAATTTTGTACAACTTTGTGTAAGCACATTTCTAGTGTTGTTGGCGAGACGGATTTTAACATCTGCGCCAGTATAAAACACCTCTTTGGAGGTGATCAAGATCATTATAAATAAACGAGTCGCTCGGATAAGAGATGGCTCTGTAAACACTAAGTATTGGGGAGCTTTGCTCTCAATTTTTATTCAATTTTTATTGTTTATAATTCATTATTTTTGACAATTTTACTATTCGTGACAATATTAATACACTGTTTTTCAATTTTAATATATTCATGCACCGCTTATCCTTTCTTATTACGTTAACGGTGTGATAAACAATTATATTTCAAACAGGTAAATTCGACCATTTTGGCACGTGCCATTTTAGTACATATGCTTACTTCAAACAAATTTGATTTAAAACAAATCTAGTGAAATAGTCCACAAGATTCTACGGCTGGGACTTCCATTATAAATCTTCCGAAAGGGAGATAACTGAAACTGAACTGAAACGAGTCGCTGAAGAGAATCAAATACCAGGTTTCAGCTAATAATTAAAGGTAATTTTCCTGTTGTTTCTTTAAATATTGATATTATGGTGTTAAACAAAGAAAACATGATGGAAGACTAACACGCTACGCTTCGGGGATTTGCTTTCCCGCCTCGTTACAATCCTCCGATGTTTAATATAACCTAGACAATTGCGATTTAACGAAAGTTTTAGTAAATTTCGTTACTGACAAAGGACTCTGTTTAGCAGAAGGAGTCCAGTTATTTTTTCTAAAAAATGTTAGAATTTCGGCAGTTTCTGTCCACATTAGGTTAGTTCAGGTCAGGTTAGTTTAGGTTAGGTTACTTTACGTTAGATTATATTAGCGCAGTAGTCCGGCACAATTTTCGAAAAACTTATACAATTTTGCTTATTTCTAATAATATTATGTTAATTTCAGTTAGTTCAGGTTACTTTAAGTTAGTTTAGTTTAGGTTAGGTTAGATTTGGTTAGGTTATGTTAGGTCTAAGCACTTGCATCTTCCATTTCTCCCGTAAATTTTGTATTTTTTACGTATTTCTGAACCCCGTCTGCTAAACATTCACCTTGATAAACGTAGGGAGAATATTTCATATGCCAATATAGGAGTGCTGAACATTGCAAGCTTTTTAGAAATTCTCAACTAAAGCATATGATATTGGTCACTTTCAATGCTTACAAAGTTCTTAGTCTTCAGAAATAATGCAGAATTGCACCGTGCAATGATAATCTGTGAACCTGCACCTGAAATAAATTCTGATATTAAGGAAATGGTAATCAATTGAGTCCGGTGTATGACGTATGAATAAATGTTTCTATAAAGTATACGAGAATAATTATTATATGTATACGTGAAACGAAGTTTTTAATGCTATTATGAGTTGAAACTATGGAAACTGAAATGGTGTATGGTGACAATGTAAGAATATGCGCATGGATTCTTACAATTGTAGAGGACTAATACTTCAATTTTCCAAAGCCATTGCTGTACGATCAAAATAAGCTGATATTTCCAAAGAAGTTGCTCACTCCTATTGGTAATACAGACTGACATATCCATCCCTTCTCTACTACTACTACTACTACCACTACTACTATGATAACAAAACTAACGCCGTTCATAAATTGTAGAGGAAGAATAGGGGATCTATTCGGTTGCATGTATTAATCTTGTATTCAATTTTCTAACTTGTTGCTGTATTCACATTGAGATTAACAATATAAGTAACTGTATATGGTTTTATCATAAAATCTGTGGTTATTTACTAATTGCAGTCATAGTATGTGTATTTAGCTCCATGAGGTTCTGGATAATATTTAAGTTATGTTTCGGTTTTACTTTTTCCACCGAACGTTGTTAGAAAATAGTACCATGTTCTGCACTACATTCCATTCCGAATCTGGAATCAGATAATTATAAAATTTTCCCCAGAAGAGGGTGGCGACTACTGGGCTGGGATTCGTGGGATATCTCGTGGTGTACTGCGAGGGAATGAAATTATTAAATCGGAAAAAGTTGCGCATAAAAATTATTTGTATCTACATCTCCAACGACGTGGAGTCCCGTATTTCGTGAGAAGTGGGATAGAGGAGGCTGCAGATCCCCTGTCTTATTTTGCGCGATCTGCCATGGACGACGCGAAGGAGAGAGGGGCAGGACAAAATGAAGACGGCACTTCAGTAGAGATAGAATGATTAGATATATACGGTTTGCAGATGATATGGCGCTTGTTGTGGAATCTGAAGAGACAATCAATAAAATTTTAGAAAACTTGAAGAAAGGCTGTGAAGAATATTTGATGAAAATACGTTAGAAAGACAAAAGCCACTATTGAAGACAATAGGTAATATTGAACAGTTATAAAACTATTTAAAATGATATGGATCATGAAATTCATCCTAAGTCAAATATAGAAGTAGGAGGGGAGAAAGTAGAACAGGTGACTAGACTAGTTTTCGATACCTGGGTAGCATAATAAGTCATGATATGAAGTGTGAACGTGAAATAAAAGCAAGGATAGGAATGGCGAAATAAGCTTTTGGACGAAGAAAATATTACTTCGTGAGATCTTGAATAAAGAGTTGAGAAAAAAAAAAAACTCATAAAATGCTTCGTGTGGTGTATTGTTCTGTACGGGTCAGAAACATGGACATTACGCAACAATAATGAAAAGAATTTGGAGCTTTCGGAATGTAGGTGTGGATAAGAATGGAAAGAATTAGCTGGGTCGAGCGGAAGACGAATTAGAGTGTCTTAGAAACGGTGGGGGAGAAAAAATAATTGTAGACATTATTAAGAAGAGGAAGAGAAACTGGTTGGGACATTGGCTAGAAAGGAACTGTATTATGAGAGACGTGCTAGAGGATATAATGACAGGAAAGAGAGGGAGGGGGCGAACGAGACTACAATTAATGGACGATATCAAACCAGAAAAATCGTAATTGAAAACTAAAAGGTTAGCGAAGACCGTGGAGCATGGAAGCTTGTCAGTTTCGGCAAGTAATTTGCACTCTCAAGGTATCTATGATGATGATGATTATAAAATGAACCTTTTGCTGCCAAGTAATTTTAATGTTAAGTAAATTTAATTTAAAAAATATATATTTGCATTAGCATGAACAAACAAACAAACAAAATTCACCATTTAAGGCAATAGTTAATATTGAACACTCATAAAACTATATAAAGTATGATTAAAATATGGATCATGAAAATCATCCTAAATTAAGAATCACTTCTAATTTTATTGATGTGATTAAGTTACAAATGTATATTAAGAAAATATAGTATAAAAGTTGATCATTAAATTCAAAATACTAAAATCAACACTATAGAAAAGACTTGTAGCTCGCTATTTTTTGTTTTCGGAAGGGGGAGAAGGAAAATGAAATTCCTTGAAAAAAAAGTATTTACGTTTATCATATGTTTAATATGAATGGTCTATTATCATGTAGTACTAATGTCATCTTGTACTAATGGTAAACACATTTAGCTTTTCATATTTACTAAATGAATTCAAATATTTATTTCCCAATGAGATTATCTTGCAGATCACCGTGAAAAATAAAATACAACTTACCCTGTCTTTGCGAAGCTAGTCCATAAATCAAGCAGCACCTCGGACATTTCTTTATCCGGTCCAGAGTCATCCACATTTGCTATATACACTGGACAATCAATGACATATCGAATGTCGTCAGCGTGACTCACTCCTTTAAAATAAATAAATGAAAATGACATGAAATGTAATGAACAATCCCATGAATAAATATATCTAGGTATAATCTGCTTTCTAATTAACTGACTCTACGGTAATGTAGTATTATTTAAAGTACTGATACTACTTAATAATATTAATAATAAATTATCTAAAGTTATATTGAAAATTAATTTCAGAAAAGAGACTAAGTTTTTGTTGTTAACTATATATTACCTATAATAAAAAGGACTAAACAAGATGAACAACAGGGTTATGAACAAAATTACGTTGTAAATGAATATGATAAATAATGCTGAACATTGACTTCCAAATGTATAGGAACTTGTAAAACTAGATGTAATATAACAAAATTTGAAATATAATAATTCACCCTACGTTCAGATCCATCTCTTAGTTTTATTCCTGCAGATTACTTACAAAAACTTCATAATAAAATGCACTCTCAAGGTATTCTAAAACAGATTGTCTTCAAATCATAAAGAAGAAGAAATAAAACACAAAGGGGGAAGCGATTAGGAATTATATTTCTGTGCTTTTGGCATTTATGGTCATTTCAGCCAGTCATGAATGAGGAATGACGTCCCTCGGCAATTACACTATCCGGGAAGTGGATAATAGGGAAGAAAGGAAGAAGAAGGGATGAAATGGTCTGAGACCTTTATGTTAGGTACGATCCTGGCATTTGAATTGTAAGAATGAGGAAAATCCAGGAAAAGTCTCTCGGGGATGCACTGAAAAGGCTTTTACATCTTTCCGACCGAGTGTTCAACAAAATATGGGCAAGAGAAAGAAAGCTAAACTATTAGATGATCCTTATTTAATGGCTGCCATGATTCACTAGTAAAACATAGCGTTTTATGTTCAGTACCAAGTCATTCATAATACGGTGGTATATTACACGGTGCTATTTTTAGAAGTGCATCTATTTTGACCCAATGCATCATCCACAAAATATGACTTTTTTCGATTTATTATCATCTTTAACTTGAAGGACAAGGACAAAACTGTAGGGAATTACACTGAAGATTTCATTGTATTTTATTTACTTACTTATTTCAAATCTAAATCTAAATCAATGTAGTGTTTGGGCTAACCGTGCACTCGATAAACAAAGAAGGGTCAGCGCAAAGTCAGTAAAAAAAAAGCTCTAAAAGTAAAAAGTAGTTGAAAATACTTAAAACAAAATGTTTACTTGCTTTGTAATGGTGAAAGTTACTTTGAAACTAAATGGTTACAGAAAAACCTTTGTTTGTTTGTTTGTACATTTCTTCTAACTGATTAAAAATGGAAATTCAAATTCGTAACAATCACCATATTGTTACATCATCAATCTATTCAAGTAAAATTGTTTTATATTAATGATTTATAACTAAGGACGAAATAATTCATAGTTGATTATTTTCTGTACTTTTCAAATGTATTCAGTATTGCTGCGAAAATGAAAAATAAAGATAGAGAATTTTTTTTTTTTTTTTTTTTTTTTTTTAGTTTAAGACTGCAAAAATATTTACATATTCACGAATGTATTTTCAATTATGTATTTAAATACATTTAAAAATAAGTAACCATATTTCGTTACTGTTAAAAATATTATCAGTCAATATTCTCAAACACCCTACTTGAGATGTGTCATGCCAAAATGTATATTATTATAGCAACATAATTCCATTCAATGTATTTTTCCCTTAATTCTTTAAAACTTATAGTATACATTTACTTAGGTGAAAATATTCATTTTACAAATCTGAAAAGAGGCAATTACTAGAGATCTAATATTTCTATTAAAATATACATGAGAGTGGAGACAAGAATGGGCCTTGTTGCGTCTTGCAAAATTAGGTTGAACTATCCCGACGAAATTAAAAATTTGATGATATATTTTAAGAATATTGAATTGGTTTGTAGCTATATTACTACGATTATAGTGTTGATACTATGTTCAGTCTGATCTATGAGAAACTAATACGTATGATACATTTTGAAGCCATTCTGCTGTTGTGACAATGAGTGTGTTTTGGTCTCGATCAAGATGAAAGTTTCTATAAATTGACAAATAAACCCACTTTCGCAACATTTTTACGATTTTATTTTATTTTTTCCTCGTAAAACTATTTCTTCAGTATTTGTTAAAAGAAAACAAAGAAGGAACAATCTTGGGCACTTTTAAGCTGTGTTTGTAGGTTAGTGGACAACAAATCTTAACTAGAGAAGCTGATTTCTTGCAAAATTGTCAACAATCCGTAATACAGCGATGTATTTTAGTATTCAGAGCGAAAATGCAACAAATAAGGCTATTAAGAGATACGAAGTCTTCATTAGGATAGAATAAAAAGGCAACAAAGATTTATGTAAGACTTTTCTTGTGTTTTATGCATTTTTTTAAATAAAAATTCCCAGTTTCCAATTGAAATTGTTCTCCTTTACAATGTGAAATCATATATATGTCTGTTATATATAAATATTGAATATCACATATCGCGAAAAATCTTAGTTTCCTTTTCTGAAAAACTTAGCAACCGTATATCTCATGCATTAAAGTGCTTGTCGTTTCTCGTGGAAGAAAGGAAAGTTTATATATATAATGTACGTTTATTTAAAGAGATACATTAGAAACATTTCCTTCACGTTACTTTCTCACTACAGCATATCCTTCATTTCCATTTTCCTAAATTTCTATTGTTCAAATTTTTCATTACTTTCTTGCTCCCTGTCTTTCTAAAATAAAATTGTGTTGTAAGGTTTTTCATTATTTTCTCACTACAGTGTATCCTTAATTCCCACCTTCCTAAAGTAAAACTTTTACTGTGGAGTTCATCATTACTTTCTTGCCATACCACACCCTTTATCTCTATCTTTGTAAAGCAAAATTTGTGTTGTGGTGGTCTTTTCTATGCCTGCTCACTACAATATACCTTTTATTCCCATTTTCCGAAAGTAATATTTGTGTTGTGGAAGTTATTGCTTTCCCGCTGTAGCATATCCTTTATTTAAATCTTTCTAAAATAAACTTTGTGTTATGGAGTTTTCCTTAGCTTCCTTGCTACAACATTCACTTCATCCCCATCTTTCTAAAGTAAATATCATGTCGGAAGGGTCTTCATTACTTTCTCAGTAAAATATATTCTTTATTCCCATATTTCTGAAGTAAGATTTATGTTGTAGGGTTACTCATTACTGTCTTCTCCCTACAACATACTCTTTATTGCTATCTTCTAAAGTAAAAATTTGGTATGTTGGATTTTTTAGATCTCATGATTGATCGAAAGGAACTGTAAGTGGTATTCTAGTTCTTTATTTTCTGTTAGAAAATTCTTTACAAAGTTTCATGATTAATAAATTGCGTATATTCTTTCGATAAAATTTCAGTACAGATGTGCAATGGTAATTCAGTGTTTGAATTATTATAGTTTGAATTTTTACAGTACTGATTCAAAGTTGCAAAAGTGATTATTAACAATCTCGGACATGAGCGACAATGTGAGTGCATAAAAAGTATGACGTACATTATTAGAATCAAGCAAGTGTGACTTATAATATTGTTAAGTTATTACATTTGTTACTCCATACAATAACTCTTAAAATGAAGCTAAGTTTTGAATTCTGTTTCTTTTGCTCGTTAAGCCGTTAACATCTTAAAAGGTAATGGTAACTTATGTTCGTCCACTAGTCCACATGATAACACTTGAACGAAAGAGATGTTCTTAATTCTGTTTTTTTTTTTTTTCTTTCTTTCTTTCTTTTGCAATAGATAGCTAGAACGATCACCATTATCGAGATCGTTCTTCTTCTTGTTCACCTCAACTATAGGTTGGTGGGCAACATGCAAATTTTAAAACTTTTCTCTGTCTTGGAACAGTTGTTTTATACTTTGATAAGGTCTCTTCTTTGTAACCGTATCTAGATATTCTATCCTTGGTCTTCCTCTTCCTGGTTTTCCTTCTGTCTTTTCCTCTAACAACACGATGATCCAATCGGAGTGCCAAATAAAATGACCAAGCATGCTGTTTCTTCTTTTTCCTATTATCTTCATGATCTCTCGTCCTTCATTAGCTTCTTTTAGTACGTATTCGTTCCTTTTCTTTTCGGTCCATGATATGCGCAGCATTCTGCGCCAACACCACATTTCAAGTGCTTCCAGCTTGAATATTTCAGCTTTTCTCAATGTCCACGTCTCTGATCCATAAAGTGCCAGCTCCATACCAGGGTCTTAATAAATCGTTTACGAACGTCCAATGACACATTTCTTTATGTTATTAACGATCTCGAAGGAAAAGAGGACTACTAAGGTCAATTCGTTAACATCTTAACGTGTAACAGTAGCTATCCATATCCCCTTTTCTACTATTGAAGTACAATTAGTACAAACCTTGTCATTAGATAGCAGCAAACGCCCTCCAGTAGTTGACATCTTCCGGACGAAATTGAAACTTCTAGTGTGTGATCCTTTTTTGTGTTTACAAGAGTTTACTTACATTATCTTTTGAAACATCTCAGGCTTATAAATATTAATTTATATACAGGGTGTCTCAAAAGTCCCCTGACATAGGATAACTCCGTTATTATCAGAGTTAGAACAAAATGTAAGAGAGGAAACCGTCTTTAAATATGATGTTTTCAATCTAAAGTGAAGGAACTTTTTAAATCGGACGATCCGTTTGAGCTGTACACTCTTTATGTGCCCAATGTTATATGAAAATTCAACGTTGCCATTTACCTGGACCCTCAGCATAAGTGATTGAAATTATTGTCTTTTACATTAACATGTCGATGGCCAGCCCCCATTTCAAACAGTAAATTCATTCACTTATGTTATGGGTCGAGGTAAATGGCAAATTGCATTTTCATTTAACATTGGGTGCATAACAAGTGTACAGCCCAAACGGCTCGTCCGATTAAAAAAAAAAAAAAAAAAAAAATCTTTCACTTTAGATTGAAACATCATATTTGGAGACGGTTTCCCTTCTTACATTTTGTTGTAACTCCGATAATAACAGAGTTACCCTATGCCAGGGAACTTTTGAGACACCCTGTACACATTTACATATTTTGCGATCTTTCTCTTAAATAAGACAATTTTAAAATAAAATCTTACCAAAGTCATCCGTACAGTCTGCTAAAGCCGATGAAAGACTGTGTTTGCCTCTGTAATCAAATTCATAGAAGTAAACAGGAGCCGAACTAGTTTCTGCAGTCATCCTGGCTGTTCGCTCAATTTCAGCTACAAACATTCGGTCAGAAACACTCTGGAATTAAACAAAATAATAATAGCTTCTAAATTTACTTTTGTTTACCTTTCAGGATTTTGTCTATTTATCAAGTGTTTTATTTAAAAAAAAAAAAAAATAATAATGATAATGAAATCAAGAAAGTCACGGATTCTGTTGTGGTTTTCTCCGAAAATGTGTTTGTAATCCGAAAGTCACATTTTATGACTATGCTATACACTGAGATGGAAATTGTTAATTTTAATGTCAGGTCATGAAGTTTTAGTATAAAAGATATTTTCAATGCATACAAAGTTCAAAGGAGACATAAAAAATTAAAGAGTGTGCACAATAAGATAAAGATGAAAACCTGCAAATGAATACGTGAAGACAAAGCATTTGTCACATATTTCTCTATTTATTTTGAATTGTGACGAGGACATCAACAAATTGAATTTTCTTAACTATTGTTATCATAATTATTACTATTATTTGTTCGGAGATAGGCGTAGAACATTACTCTATGCATATATTTATTAGTGAGCTTGAGAAGAGGTAAAATTTCTATTCAGTTGTATAGAAATTGAACTATAATAGTTTCTACAAGTTTCTAAGATACGAAACTCAATTAACAAGAACAGTGAACTTATTTTAAGACTAATTCTATTCTTTTAATGAATTTGAAACACTATAATCCTCTCTAGCACTAATAATTAACAACAAAATACATTAATATTATGTAGGCGCATGAGAGGATTATTCAAATTAACAAAAAAATGGTTACTTACCAATACATTCTTCCTTGGAGAAACTAAATATCCTCCAAACTTATTGGAACAATAAGCTAGTTCCGTCTTTAGTAGTAAGATATCAAGGATAGAAGTAGATAAGAGAAACATGGTATGGAAAAAGGAATACATACCACCAAATAAATATAACGTGAGGGATGGGTACTAAAAACCACAAGCAGAGCACAGGGTGCGAAAGAAAGAGTTAAGTTGAAGAAAGGGCAGTGTCTATGTTATTCTTCATTATTTATAAATATAAAGCGATTTAAATTTGGAGTTTGGCAATATTGATAAAATCTGGTTACCTACCTATGATGTATATTTTAGATCTGGCAATAGTGACGCAACACAGACACCGCGCTTTCTTCAACTCAGCTCTTTAAAAAATGAAATGAAATCTTTGAGTTTTACGTCCCACGGTTATGCCGGTTAGGCTAAAGGAGACGGTGATAATGAGAGATGAGTGAAATGGTGGAATGAAGAAAGTGGGAGGAAACGGGAGTACCCCGAGAAAACCCACGAGCACGGTGTTTGTCCACCACAAAGTTCACTTGGCGGGGGCTGGGATCGAACCCGGGACCCCAAGCACCAGAGGTGAACGCTCTACCACTGATCCACCGCGCCCCCCAACTCAGCTCTTTATTTTGCACACTGTACTCTGCTCATGGTTTTTAGTACCCATCTCTCACGTTATATTTATTTGGTGGTATGTATTCCTTTTTCCATACCATATTCCTCTCATCCATTTTTATTCTTGTTATCTTACCACTGAAGACGAAACTAGCTTGTTTTTCCGATACATTTGAAGAACATTTAGTTTCCCCACGGGAGGGTTTATTGACAAGTAACCGATCTTTTGTTAACAAAATACATTACTCAAAATAATGGAACAACTCTCTTAAATAAAGTACTATGTTTGTCAAGGGGGAGAACCGAAAACTGATTATCACTTTTTCGTAAACTAATATTCTCTCGAAATCATCACATGGAGAATGCACGTAATGAGTAACATACCAGTAAACACAATTATCATGTTAACTTTTTTTATATGAGTAAAATAAATATATATTTTATGATGGTGGAAACTGTCAAACTTGAATACCTTATATAATTCTATATTTAATACGAGTTTACAAACTGTACATGTTTAAAAAGGTAATAAATTATTTGTATCAAATATTGAAATTTATTCAAATTATAATAATTTTAGTTGCGATTTAATACGTACATGTATTACTATATTACTAATTTCAGAATTGAAATTACTTAATTAGATCTTAAATCATAAACTTTACATTTAAATATCAATAGTATTGAATGAAGATTAGCCTCATAGTTACTTCGTTATAAATCTTATCAAACTACAGAGAATACAAATTTAAATTCGCGTGAATTCCTTGTAAATTGCTCCGTAATTCGTTGTGCCACTTTTAGGTAGCGAATCTTTAATTAACTTAAGCACATAATTAAACATGCTAATACTTATTTCAATGTCGAATAAAATTTCAAGTGCATAAATATCTACTTACTGAGAAAGGAAGGATAAAATTCAGAAAGATGAAATGAATGCTAATTATTTGGTTTTTACAACTTTGGAGATATAATTTCCGGTAACATTTCCGAACAAAAATATTAAATTTCCTTCTTACCTTTGTAATTTCAGTTGTTGTTCTTTTATCTATGGGTTTGTCTCCAAGGTAAAACTCACGAATTTTCTTCGCTATGTCTTTAAAGTCACTTGCATCTGCTGTATAGTTGTAGTCGTATAAGAAAGGTGCAATTTTTTCAAAGTTGTCATTCAAATCACGAAGTCTTTCTTCGTCTGCCACAAAGTCTGGAAGATGAAGTATAAAGAGGTATAAATATATCAAGGTATATTTAGTTAAGATGAAAGAAATAAGAATTTATCTACAATAGCTACTAAAGTAAATGAATATTGTCTTGCTTCCTCATTAGATTTATTTGTGTAAACCTGATGAAAATTTCATATTTAGTACAAATATAAGCGTACTTTATAGTAAGAAGAAGAGACGAATCAGTACATGTGATATATATAGATTCTATTAGCAGCTTTACAATACCTATTAATTGTCTTGATTTTCTGTTGCATTTTTCAATCAGTAAAACCTAAAAAGTGCAATTAAAATTAGATTCAAGGACAGTATCATCTTGACGTTTTTTTCACCGTCACAATCTGATCATGATTACAATTTTTAACCTTTATAATTTAGACTACCATTCAGAGAACTCAATGATATATCTATCAATTAGTAAAGAAATAACTTAAGATTTAGATTATTTAATTTTTGAGGAACTTGATTTATTAAAATACGTTTATGTATTTACCCTGTCCGCCTGTGCGTATATGTCCGGGAGACGGAGAAAGAGAATATCAAGAACACTTACGAATTTTGACAAAGGATGTAGAGGTTCAAAAGTCAGAAATCGTGTCTGTTGATGGTGGCGATTTATTCAGCAGAAGTAGCAGAATCTATCACTCCTGATTCTAATGTTTATCACTATAAAGCAAACACGGAAACAGACAGCGAAAAGAGACCTTCGGCAATCGATTAAGCATCCTAAGAATACAGTTTGCTCTCCATTCTTAACTCTTCACTAAAGCCAAAAGTGATAGAAATTCATTACAACTTCCGGTTTCAATATTGTTCTATACAGGGCAAGAACAATAAGAGAGAGCGAGAGGTGATTTTTCGGTATAGTTTTAATTTTCTGAGAAGACGTATTATCTTCTTTCTTTATTTCAAGCCGAAAGTCGCAGAAATCAGCCACTTTCTGTTTAAACTTAATTGCTGTGGAGTAAAAACGGTAATCGATAACAAGAAGCGGTTTTCTGCATCAATTAAGCGTCCCAATAATACACTATATTCCATCTCTTTAGTGAAACTGCAAGTTTTAGAAACATATGATCACTTCCGGTTTAAATTTTAATTGAGAAAATATCATGTCATACAAACCAAACTCGTTCACCAGAGTGTATGCGTAATACTGTTATTTGTTTTTCTCTATAAATTTCCATGATATACGTCATATATTATTTAAGAACTTTGCTTCTTCGTGGTTCATCATCATCATAGGTATTCTGTCATTATTGTCAGGTCACTTGCCATAACTGAGAAGCTTCCATGCTCCACGGTCTCAGCTACTCTCTTCATCTTCACGTTCGATTTTTCTGTTTTGATACCATCCATCAAGTGTAGCCTCCTTTGCCCCGTCCTTCCCTTTTCGGCCACCATACCCCCTAGTACGTCCGTCATGATACAGTTTCTTCTTAGCCAATGTCTCAAACAGTTTTTCTTTCTGTTTCCAATTGCATCTAAAAATTCTTTCTTCCCCACCATTTCTAACACCCTCCCATTTGTTTTCCGCTGTTCTTATTGTGAGAATATGAGGAACCACCCCGATTTTTGTGTATTTTAGTGAATTACTTAAAGACAAAGTTGAACATAAAAACAAAAATGAATGGAAAAAAAAAAAGGTGATCCAGATAATATCTGCAAAATGCAATTGAATTGATTTAATAAATGTTTTCAGATTCTTTCTTATAGGCCTCTAATCTGGCTTCCTAGTTTATGACGTCATCATTGTTGAGTATTCAAATTTCAAGAGGTCTTGAAATCAGCTACCAGTTTATTTAATAGTAGGCTTGTCGACCATACGACATTTTATCGTGATATACGATAATTTAAGCCTTCATGCTATACAGGATAATGCCCTTGCGATAATAGGTGAATATAAGATATTTTTAGAACGCACAGTTTTTGCAGTTTTTGAATGTGTAAATAAATTGTAGATATCTATTAAATAATTACAAAATGCACACACACTGAGGTTTTTAACAGTCATTTCCATTAAAATAAATCAATAACAATTTGAGAATTAGCAAATAGCAACATTGCATCCATTCTCTAAATCCAATTACGTTTGCGAGGGGATGGAAATATTGTTATTGTTCAGAGTAATGATAATAAGGATAAAGAAAGTGGTGACGACAGTGACGCCGATTTGGAATTCGAAATTGAAGATTACTAGATAATTGTATTATATATTATTGCTATTATTAGTAGTATTATAGTTATTTCTACGATTATCACGTGCATAACAAATATATGATCATTTTTATAATAGGTATACGACAATTTTAAAGACGAAAAAAGATAATTTTGTTCTCTGAGGTTGGCAGCTCTGTTTAATAGCATTTTGTAAATATTATCTTGCACATTTTGTAAACATTTTATGTCGACCTTTGTCTTTGAGTAATTCACTAAAATTTTAAAACGTGAGATTGAGTGTAGAGAATAGCTTTATAAGAAATAAAAGAATAAAGTAGGTAAAAAGAAAAAACAATTCGTTTGAAACTCAAGATCATGATCAACGGAAAGCTTGTTCAAATTCACAGTTATGCTAAATTAATATTTCTACAGATGTATAACGGATAAATTATAACCATATATCAAATTATGAAGGTATTAATTTCTTGAACTAGTTTCCTGTATGCAGGTACGATTTCTTTATGTACGATTTCTTTATATCACATTTCATTTCTATTTACAATTTTCCTGTGAATTTCAGATCTGCAAAAGAAGCGTCCATAAAAAAAGGATGGCTACAGAAGAACTGTACTCATGATTGTTTACAAAGCACATGTACTAGCCTAATGTTAAAGAACACAATTAATATGGCACATAAAGAAATGTTGGAGATCTATTTGAGTAAGAATTCAACGCCTTGGTTTCTTCACCTCCTGACTATATTTACCCTGTATTTCTTTCTTGTATAGAAGTTGATTGGTCTAACCTCTAGAAATGTCTTCCATACGGAAGTTGCAAAGAAACAAATACTAGTTAAATTTGTCGCATGCCAGTTCCAATATCAAGACATAACTTAATGGTGTATTCTTATGAATAGAAAAATAAATTGTAATGTTAAAAGCAAATAATAGTAACATCATTGTGAAGGATTTTGCCAGGCCAAATGCACGTTCAACTATGATGCGTGGTCAGAACACTAACTTCCAATACATTATTTCTCACTTTCTTCACGTAATTCTCCACTTCTTTATTCAAACAGTTCTCGACTTATTCTTCGATGAGTCAACGACAAAAAAATTATGAACATCCATCGGCAATACTAGCACCAAAAGCATCCTTGAAGTACTAGATCCTCTGTAGTCATTACTGCTAGTCACGCAGGGGCTTTTTAAAAGTATAAACCAGACGATTGGTACCTGCTGTTGGATAGAGTCCTTCAGCTGTGGTGACTGTTGCTATCCAAGGCAGATGCTGCATTTCTCCATTCTTAACGATGTCGTAAGGTTGTTTAGGAAGGAACGGATTATCACCAGCCACTTCGACCGTTGGACCAAATGGTGAAAATGGATTGAATAGCCAAGCCTATAAGAAAGTGAATATAATAGAAATTTAAGGAAGAAAAATTCCAGAGCTAGGTTTGTCTTGAAAAGACACATCAATCTGAAATTTGCGGAAAAATCATGCATACTTGTATTAGAAGAAAAATGAGAGATAAAATAAATCATTTTAAATAAATACTGCTCTACTTATCGGTAAAAATCATTTCGATTTTACGTCTGTACTTCTATTAAAGCTATTGGAATAACAAAACAGCATGAAGAATGATTGCGAAGCATAGGTGAGCATATAAAGCCGGGAGAGAAGGAAAATAATTTCCCTAGAACAGCCACACATATAATGTTGGTTCACTAAGAATCTGCGTGATGCCTCATCTATAATATTAATAAGAGAATAAACTTCATTACATATATACAAAATGGCTTATTGTGGAATAAAAATTTCAGTATGTCTAAGTTACACTAACCTAATGTCGTAGACATTTCAATATTTCTAGTCACTAATAATATTTGTAACTTACAAAAGTCTACCAAGTTTTCTTGAAAACTTCTTAAAGTGAGTTACTCAACGAGACTTGTGAACAAACTTTTAAATGAATGGTAAACTAACTACAAAGATAAATTGCAAAGCCAGACTAAATCTATTAAAGCATTTTCCTTAAACTACATGGGATTTACAATCCAATAGTCACACTAAAACTTACAAGACTTTTAAAGGTACTACTGGACGATATCTATCAGCGTCCTAAAGAAGTTGTAGAAAATTACAAATGGTTTCGTTGAACAATTCTCGACTTCAGTGCGAATGAAAAACTAAAACTGCTTAGCCCGTCACTTGCAAAGTTGCCTCGAGTAGCATATGGAACCGTCGTCCTCTTGTAAAGTGATACCCAATGTGCAAATTTGAACACATTACTTTTCCTTTAGTCTGAAGAATTAAGAAGGTAACTTTTTCCGTCCGTATCTGGTGTGTCAAGAATCCATCCATTCAACCTATATATATTTCTTCATCAGTTCTTAGTTGAATACAACTAATTTAATGTGACGGATTAAGCAGCTTAGTTTTTCATTCAACTGAAGAAACTGACAGTAGTTCGACGAAACCATTCGTAACTTTCTATAAATGTTTGGGTCCCTTATAGGTTAAGTTTTTAATTGGAATTCCCTTTGTAGTGTATGACATACAGCAATATGGGTCAGCGCTGAATTTCTGAACGTCATGTCTTACGAACCACGCATCACGTAACATATTGCATTAAACTTCGTATTTCTTGTATGGCTACATTGATTTCCACAAACTATACATTCTAAAGATCTACAAGGTAATTATGTAGAAGAAAATGGTCGGAAAAACATCCTATATTTAACTAATCCTTCTCAATACTATTTACAGTAGACAACGACACCGAAATATACAGAACTGCTAATTCCACACAAGAAATTACTACAGATTTATGATCTCATACATGACGGTCACCTAGATCATCATATCCTTCAGGCTTCTCATTAACATACTCTCACATTCTGGAAATTTGTAAATTTATCCATGGTTTCTATTATGAACAATGCCAATAATTGAACTTTTCATTTGTTATCATTACTAACTGCATAACATTGACAAAGAACTTCGAATATTTATACACATAATTAAGACAGTGGTCAAGTTTCCTATGTAATGCAACCTCATGTTCCGTTTATTTAAAAAATAAATAAATAAACAAAATATAAAAATACATTGAAAATTAAATAATAAAGAAATACAACTATCAAAATTACGTAAAGTGAAAAAAATTACTTTTATGCAACTGTTTACCTTTAATTATATTTTTTACTTCACGAACCAGTTTGACTGCTGGAATATATATCCAAATCCTACACACACCCTTTAGATTTTTCTTCTGTTCACTTTTATCTTTCATCTGTAATTTTAGTCGCATTTTGTTTATTTTATCTTCTCATATGATGTATATTCAGATGAAGTATTCAGCAGTTTCTTTTCTTTACTTTGTAAATCCTGTTTCCCAGCAAATACATAAATTATCGACAATACACTTCCTTGAAAGTCTATAATATTATTAGCGTTTAATTTTTAAAAAAATATTCAAAAATGAAAGATATACCAATCGATAGATAGAGCTGAATAAACTTATATGAATAAATGTAAAAGTTTATGCGTATTTTCGAGAAAAAAGAGGAAAACTTTCCTTTAAAAAAATAAATAAAAAAATAAGCTCTTCATAATGGCATTAGCAATACGACAATACATAACACGGTTAATGAAATATACTGTAGACTAAAAATATATAACTAACTCTTAAATTTTAACTTCTGTTCCACTGGAATATTGTGAAAAGAAAAATTATATACTAGTCGGTAGACTATATTGAGCTGAATAAAGTATCTTAGGATTCTGAAATTTGATATTTGGATAGGGCACATATTAGTTTCTATGTGAATTCTTGACCCGATTACAGTGGATCCCATAGTTTTGGAACTATGGACCTTTAAAGTCCACTTTTTTTTTCAGTTTTCGGTAGCCTATATCTCCGAAAGGAAGCACTTGTGCACCCAGGTTAGTCTTTACTTTTTGTCTTATCTTGGTGTCAGGAATCACCTCCCAAATGTTGTCGGTGTTGTTTTGAAACACCCTGTATATACAGAAAATTACACTAAAATATTTTATCTATTGTTATTTGTCTTAACCCAACATTTACACACATAGGTACACACATACTACTCATAAGTTTCGGTTGTCTGCGGTTGGTCTGGGATTTTGGATCTACGCATGTCTTTCAGTCAAGTTTAAATAGCACTATAATCTTGTGAACACTTGCTAACAGTAGATGTAACACAGCACACTGATGGTGCTATAACTTTTACAACACTTCCAGTGCTTAATTATACAACTTCGGGTAAACTAAGCTTATTACAACCAAGTTCACGTGTCACGGCGTGACTTCTTGTACTTCATGCCAACAAGATCACCTACATCATACCCATCAGCCGTTCGCATTCGATCGATGTTTCCACGAAAACGTATTGTGCTGCAGATGTAAATTTATTTATGTCAGGGTAGTTTAAACTATAATAAACAATATTACATTTTTTGCTGAAAAGACGGCGTAATTGTCTGTAGAAAAAAAAAATAAATGGATTTTAAAAGATACTCTTAAGATAAGACTTATATTTTTAAGTATTCATTGATTTGCATATTTTTTGAATGGATTATATCCAGTGGTGCTATTCTAATTTTTAACAAACGATTCTCTCTCTCTCTCTCTGTATATATACAGGATGTTTCAAAACAACACGAACAACGTTTGGGAGGTGATTCCTGACACCAAGATAAGACAAAAAGTATAGACCAACCTGTGAGCACAAATGCTTCCTTTCGGAGTTATAGGCTGTCGAAAACATGAAAACAAGGACTTTAAAGGTCTATAGCTCCAAAACTATGGGACCTACCGAAGTCGGGTCAAGACTTCACTTAGGAACTCATATGTGCACTATCCAAAAATACATGTTTCAAAATCTTAAGGTACTCACGAAGCAATTTTTATAGAGGTAGTTTGGCTACAAGCATACCATTTAAAGTACTCTCCAACTACCTCAATAAAAATTGTTGCGGAAGTACCACAGGATTCTGAAACTTGGATATTTGGATCGGGTACATACTAGTTCCTAAGTGAAATCTTCACCCGACTACGTAGGTCCCATAATTTTGGAGCTATGGACCTTTAAAGTTCCTTTTTCAGGTATTCGGCTGCCTATAACTCCGAAAGGAAGCATTTGTGCAACAAGGTTAGTCTATACTATACCTTTAGTCTTATTTTGGTGTCAGGAATCACCTCCCAAACGTCGTTGTCGGTGTTGTTTTGAAACACCCTATATATATATATATATATATATATATATATATATATATATATATATATATATATATACTTAGTGCTAAATAGGGAATGTTTAATTAAGTCATTATCAACGTTGTTTTCAGAACATAGATATCTCCATATGACCAACTACCGGAGCGAGAAATGAGATAATCTCCCAGAAGTGATATATCTTGTTTTGCTATCCTTGTATATACATAACCATGTGCAGATCTTCGGGTTAGGAAAGAGAGGATACTTTTACAGCTAAGCCATTCCAATAGAGACCAGCCCTTTCAAACAAAAGCGTGCTGGATTTGTTTATAATATTTTTTTATCATTATATTGTAGGATGTCTGAAGCATTATAGGTGATATAATTTCTCTCTCTATGCCTCCATATATTTGAATATTTCTAAAGTCTAAATGGACACTGACTTCTAATTTATTTCATTTCTACAATATAACATTTTTATTAATTAAAGAGAAAGATCAATTCGTGTATGCATCGGGTGATAGTATACCGAGAATAAAACGGAGAATTTTCTTCGTCTTTTGTAAACTAAATTCCTTTGACTTTTGCCTCAGTAAACTAAGGTAGCCACTTTTTAATAGTATTACCACCAATAAAAATTTTGGTTTATTATTATTATTATTTATTTCTGAAAAAGGCATGCGTGAGAGAAAGATGTACTTCCGGATTAAATTAAAATAGAGGATGGGGTTTAATTGAAAAATTGAGTGTGGAAATTACTGTATAATAGAATTGGGAATGATTGGTAAGTTTATATTAACCTCTATTCACAGTGGAACTCCAGTCTTCATTACTTTACAGACAACAACATGGTTTATGAAACTAAAGTAATAAATAATTTTAATTATTAAATACTTATAAGCAGTGGTCGAAGTGAGACGGTATTCGGTGGTATGCCATACCGTCTCTGGTTTTTCTGTAATGAGGACATACCATCTCTGTTTTTTCAGTGATCAAGACAATATCTAAATATTCGGTATGTTGAGTCAAAATCATAATAAAACATACCACCTATGCTTTTTTTCCACTTCGAACACTGTTTATAAGTGTTCCTATGTTTATACTTCTCTTTGTTAATTTTGGTAGCTTGAAGGTGCTATCTTCAGCAGAGCAAAATTGAAGGGTAGCTGTTAGTTTTAGATTGAAAAGTAAAATAAAAATTTAAAAAAACGCTCACCTTCCAATTAGAAGTTTACGTTTTTATTGAATTGCTAATACGTATATTAGTAATTTCTCTTTTGTTATCACTATTGCCAGATCTTGTTAGCAAATACTTTTCATACTATCTACGGATTATGCAATTACACGTTGTGAAATTAATTAAATACATTGTTAAATGCTGAGTGGACCACACCATGAAATAAGTCGGAGGGCAATATGTTAACGCTCTCAAAAAATTTCAACAAGCATCTATCTTACTTCAAATTTGAATTCCTGCAATTCCTGAAAGTTTCTTGCGCTTTCAAGCTTTCAGCTCTTCTCTGGAGACTTGGTCATACAGATTTAAAATATGAATAAAAGTAATAAAAACCTTAAAGAAATATAAGAGAATGGCCCCTTCGGGTGAGAAAAAGTTAAAGCAAGTTCAATTATGTGCTACTATATTGACAATTGACATATTTTTCCTAGTAAAGTTTCTGGAGGATAGTTTAGATTTTTTTAAAAAAAAATATAAAATGCGTTATGGATTTACGCACGTTAGTATCATTCATTATGACAAGAAATGTTTGCTTGTATTGCACTCTATGATAGGAAATCCTGTAACTTGTTGTTGAAACTTAGCTTCTAAGAGAATTTCTAGAACTTATTTCGTCTGTGTCGAGTTTAATATGCTATTTACGTGTATATTCTTTATTATAAAACTTTCTATTGTAGTATCTTATTTTTTAAAATTAAAATTTCCTCTATCAGTGCAAAAGAAACGAATGTATTCTTATCTACAAATGACAACAATTTATTCAAAATTTTTATATCACGAGTACTATGTTGGTGCTTCCAACATTCACAAGCAGCAATGCAAATACAGGAACAATTATATAATTACTTCACGGTTTATAACGATGTGTTCATTGCGCATTTTTTATAAGTTTCAGTATATAGTTTTGAACTTTGTTTCCTTTAATCTTGATCATAACATGGGTGTATTTGTTACAGAACTAATGAAATCAAATGAAGTTAATTGAAATCGAAGATAATTTTATAAAAGATGCACTTATTTAGAAATATGGATATGTTGAAAGAAACTATTTGTATACTCACCTCGAAATTTGAGACTTCTTTTACGATTTGCGTTCCAGGACGTTGAGTTAAGCAATCAATGAGTTTTCGAGAACATTCAGTTGGGCATCCAAGGCTTGCACCCAAAATCTTGGCTTTCTCTCTGGCACCTTCTATTACTGTCCACGGGCAAAAAGCTGAGCCACTGATGGATATTCCACGAGTAAACAAACCTAAAATATTTCCATTATAAATAACTTGTTATCTATTTATTTATTTTGTTCAGCAAGCAGAATTCAGTCAGAGGGTGTTTTTCTTCTTAGAGGTGCTGATAGAGCAATAATTTTTACATATTATGTATAAAAGAATGATCTTGATTTTAACCTTGGAAACTTAAACATTTTAACCTTCTAACAATGGTCTTAGCCTGTTTAGTTAACAGTTATCTTATATTTCATTATATATATCGTCTATTGTAAATTAACGTATGTTTGTATTTTACAACGTGCTGTATTTTTGCTTAAAAATTCTTTGCAACACTAAAAGTAACGTTATTATTACTATTCTATAAAAGTGAGAGCCGTGCGATAGGGCGGTCTGTAAGGTGGCTGTCTGCAAATGGGCGTCCTTAGTTCAACACTGGTGAAAATGGGAAATTTCATTTAAGGTATACCTAGTCTTTGTAAAATGGGTATCTGTGACAGCTCGGGGGGAATAAAAGCTACCGGAGTGTGCAACTAACTGCCGATACTGTTACCTCATTGGTCTGCTCCGAAAGATGGCGCCCCGTTTTACTTTACTTTTATTACAGAAAAATATATATAAAATACAGTAATATTACAGTACTTTTCAAATGAAAAATTACATGACCTTGAACGGGATTTCTCCTTTCTCCAATGGCAGTTACTCACTGTTGTCATTTTGCAGCAGGCGATAGTATATACTGATTTTTCACACTACTGCGACGTTGGCAATAACAGGCGCGCTACCTAGCAATGTTGTATTACTATATTAATTCTTCTCTTTAGCAAGTAGAAAAAGTAATCATGAACATATACGTGCAAACCCTATGTTTCTACGAGCATGTCAACTGGTTTTCATGATACAGACTTTTAAATCTTTCTCTATGAAATAATTGTGAAAAACTTTAGAATAAGTCGTCTCGCGTGAAAAATAGAGTACATTTGGACTCAAGCTTCTGTTTAATATTGTCTTCTTACAGGAAATCGAACTGGAAGTAAACGAAGTAAGTTACTAACGGTTTTTTTCGCTGTTAGATGAATATGAGATTTCTGTTTTATTTATTTTTTCACTAATATTTTCATAAATATAATACGAACAGTTTAAAGAAAGAATGTAATAACATCATAAAACATTTTTAAAACAAATATTTCTTTCCAGTATGGTCGATGTGTTTTCTTTTTCCTTTGTGTTCACGTTTGAGTACTTTATCACTCCTTTCTTCCTTCTACACACATATGGACTCAAGATTGCTGAATAAAAGTATAGCCATCCAAATGACACAATAAGTTATCGCAGTTAAAACAAGCTCGACTGTTTTGAGACACGTAGGAGTAAAGGAGAGCTGATATAGTTGTGCGAGTACATGACCTCTTATACCTTTACTCGTACAACTTATAACGAGATACTTTGTATCGGCTCAAAATTACATATATCTCGGGCAGAAAGTGCTTTTACTCAAGCACTATACCTGTTATAATGTTAATTAAAAATAATAAAAGAAGAATGTTTTAATATATAAGAAATATACATTATTGTCTAGTTGGTTGCTATGTCGTTGTTTATAGATACTCAGTTAACATATTTGATTGCAAGTCGGTTTGTGTGAATATACATTAAAAGGGAATCAAAGAATAAATTATTTAATATTCATTATGGACTTGTAATTTCAGTAGAAAAGGTGAGCATACTAGTGAATATAACTTCAGAAGATATTTTAAGGTGAAAACGATTATTGCCACTAAAGATATAACTGAACCAGGGTTAACGACTACCTTTGGTGAGTCGTTGTAAAATTTTTTGGTTTACCTCACCCGGGATTCTTGTAAATTCATATCCCGAAGTCTAAAGTAAGGGTGAATTTACCTTAGTAAGAAGGTTCATGAATACGAACTCAACTATTCTTAGAAGTGGCAGAGTAATTACAAGAAAAATCATGATTGGTGAGACAGTAGAGAATGAAACTGTTGAAGATGCTAACAACGGGCAGAATATAGCTCCTATTGCACCCGGAATGTTGACATTAGAAGACAGAATTCTACTAGCATTACAGCGACAGGAACAACGACTAGAACAAAATTTAACTCAGATGTTCAAAGAGTTAAAACAAACGGTACAGCAAAAATCCGAAGAAGTGAATGGACGATTAGAAAGACAGTATGAAGAATTGAATGGACGATTAGAGAGACAGCATGAAGAATTGGGTAGGCAGTTAGAACAAATAGATCAAAAGTCCGAAGAAGCGAAACAATCTGTAATACAAGCTGTGACAGACATCACGTTACAATTCGACGAGAAGTTAAAAAGATTATCTGAAGATTGCAAGGATAATTACAATCATGTAATCCAAGAAGTTAATATTGTAAAAAAAGATTTTGAAGTAATCGAATCTTCTGTTCGTCAGCAAAAGATTCAGGTGACAGATAATTCTAACCAAATACGTGCAAATACACAATTGATATCTACCTTACAGGAGGAAATTAGGACATTACAGATTAAAGACAACGCATACAACAACAACATGGTTAATGATCGTTTGGAGTTCCCTCATTCACAAGAGATGACCTCGCATTCACCCGCAGTAGATCGACGTGGACCTTGCGTTATCTCTTCTTCAAGTAACCCATCCGATGAGGATATTATTTTGGAAAGAATTCAACCAAGGAATACAGATGGGCGGAAAAGAGATGGTGGAACCACACATAACGCAGTAGGTAGAAATTTTCACTCGACACGAACACGAAATGGTGAAAGAAATGTAAAGTTAAGTGTAAAAATGAGCGAAATACGTGCTATGAGTAAGTTTAGTGGTAGATGTAATGAAAATGCTACTTCTTTCCTAGAAAAATTTCAGGACGAATGCAGTATAATGTGTATAGATAAATCTCAATATATGAAACTAATCCCTCATTTATTACTTCCACCGTGTTCTTTATGGTTTAAAGCGGTACGGGAACACGTCAACACATATGAGGAATTCAAGGCAGCGCTGATTGCAAATTATGAGAATGACTTTCTACTTGCAAACAGAGACGCTACGATTAGAAATCAACCTTTTAATCCTCGCTTGCACAAATCTGTTGTTGATTTTGTTGTGAATACGTATAATGAATTAAAAATCGTAAATCCACTACAATCCGAATCTAGAGTGATCGCATCTATTCGAAATCTACTACCGTTTAAATTACAACAAATCCTGTTTTCTACGCAATGCATGAGTTTTAATCATCTATTAATGCTTGTTCAATGTTATGAAACTCAATACCAGGCGCAGAATCATCAAGCAGGAATAGGCAAAATTAAAAACAATTCAGATAACTTTAGATCAGTACCAGTCCGGAATCTAAATATCCGTAATGTAGACGATACGGAACATAACCTAAATCGAGTAAATTTAAACAATCAGAACAATCAGAATAGGCAAAGATATGATGGGAACACACCTAACCTAACTAATCGTGACAATAATTATGTCAGACCATTTAACCAAAGTAGATTCAAAAACAGACGAAATACATGGCGAAATTCTAGAAATACTGTAAACTACATTGATAGACGTAACCGTAGTTCAAGAGATGGCACTTCGTATCAAAATCAAAATAATGACACAATTCCTGTACAGAATAATAATGCGGGACATAATCATGATTGTGCGGTACAATGTACTTTATTGGAATCATATACAAGTACGAATCTAAACTGATTGCAGTTGATGTGGTAGGGGTTAAACCCATATCAGCTATTGATTCTTATGAATATTTATGTGTGAAAATAAATTTAAGTTCTTCTTTTCGTTCACTTGAACATAGATTATTATATCTACCATACGGGAAGATGTTAATGTTGTTACTGATTAAAAACAAAGATTATTTATATTATATTGATTTATGTTGAAACTTTATTGTCAAAGATTATATTCAGTAGAAGGTTCATTCTATTAAGCTAATTATCCGACGACTGTACTCATGTGTCACCTTATATGATACTTGGATAAGATTCTTTTGTATCATGACGCCTTGTTGATATGATGTATACTTTAAAATACCATCTTACGTAATTGTTATATAATGCGCCCTGGAAAGAGCAAACATTTTTTTTTTTAACATGACCGTTTTTAATGATGAATGAAATCGTTGATCATTGTAATTTGTGTTTTAAAATGTAATTATCTCTTACGCTTTTGATTTCGCATCCTTCGTTGATTGTATTAGTAAGCGACGACATTTTTTTAATGATAAAAGATAAATAATAATGGAATAAAAGTTTTATTATAAATGTATAAAATATTTATATGAAGGAAACTTAATGAAGTTATATATGAAGGGCGATCAAAATGTAGAGAACACAATTATTATCATGTCATTATTATAAACGGATCAGTGGTTCTTAAATATAAAAGTCAAGCTCCCTTGTAACTTTTATATTTAGTCCCTTTATCGGGCGACATTTTATATAACGAGATACTTTGTATCGGCTCATAATTACATATATCTCGGGCAGAAAGTGCTTTTACTCAAGCACTATACCTGTTATAATGTTAATTAAAAATAATAAAAGAAGAATGTAATGAATAAAGTTCGCATTGTGAGTTTTTGTAAGCTGTAGAAAATATGTTTAAAAATAATTATCAGAGGCTGTAGAGTTCATTTAGTTTGTGTCATGCATCTGTGTTGAAGTAAGGAAATCTCTCTCTTTAAAACAGCGAAAAGCTAACCATGTAACAGGAATACTATGGGTGATCATTTGCATGGCATGTAGAAAACTTACAAGAGAAAGATTTCACGAAATAGTAAATAATAAAATTCAGAAGATGTTATAATTGATTTAAGATTCAGACTCAGGTAACTACTAAATACAAACTAGACGATGATCATACCAGGATGAAACAGACTAGGGGCTTTTAGCAATTCTAATGAATTAAATTTAAAAATAATGAATATAGCTGATATTTACGTGTCTAGCATGTACAGTGAATATTCGAAATTTTATTACAATATCACTTTTGACATTATGTATAATGCTGTCAATTCATTTGCAATATTGCTAGATACAGAAATAGCGAAAAAGGAAAAGGGAGTCCGCAATTCGGCAACGCTGCGCTGAATATCGTATACTATTGGCCACTACTCATGTCGCTTCTCATCTGACAAGAGCTGTATTGATAAACTGATCTGATACAAAAGTTGACACTTTTTTCTTCGTGGTCAGGTGATTTAAACACATGTTTTCTTTATGATCTCGGATCTTGGATTCCATCCATAATGATGGAGACACAATCGCGGATTCCTCAAATAAAAACCGAGTACTGGTTTAGGTCTCACTTTAAAATATAGATTCCTCATTACAGCCTCTGCGCTGAAAATGAATATTAAAATCTGGCCAACTAACCAATGAAAAAATAGCTATAATATATGGAGAGTAAATATTAATGAAGTAAATTGTGAAAGAAAATAATATTTACGTTATAATTTCAACTACCGATATAGGTTTGTATGCTAGAAACAGAAACGCACGAAAACCTAAATGAAGATATAAAAGGTTCATAAGGTAAGTAATGGAACGTTATCAGCAAAACAGTTCTTTTCTAGTCATTTATAGTTAAGCCATCATTGTTTACAACACTGATTTTCCATAAATATTCATTCAAAATTTTACACTCCATTATGGCTAAAGATAGGCTCGAAGATGATTTGAGGGAGAGAAGATAAAGAAAAAGGAGGCAAAAATTAGAAGATTACGGAGAAAGATAATCAAAGGTGGTGCCACCTTCGTACATAGACATAGGATTAAGGCACTGACAAAGCAGAAGATTCATTCAAAGTTTTACTATTTTTTATATTTTTATTAATTTCTAAACTTCTTTCGGTGTATATGACTGTCCTACTGTATTCTTATTTTTTTTTTTTTTTTTACATATTTTTAGTGTGTATCGAGATTATTCATCCCATTTAAAACACTCTCTTCTTGACACTTTAATCCTCAACTTTTAAAGAAGCTGTTATTACTGTTTATTATTTCTTATTTATATTTCCTTTTTTGTACTAACTTATCATAATGGATTATGGTATGTATGGTGTTATACATTCTTTTTTTTCCTTTTTACTTATATTATTAATTATTTCACAGTATACTTTACTATTTTTCCTTTTGTTATAATTATTCTACTACACAAAAGTGTACTTTTCTTCTCCTTTATATATTGGCTATCCGACTGTTATCCAATTTCCAAATTTTATTTATTATTATTATTTTGTGTGATGACGATATTTACAGACTTTCTTCCAGAAAACTTTTTCCGCGGGGAAAAGAGGTGCAAAATCAAAATGTATGTGCAAGACTGAGATGTAATTGACATTTAATTTATCTTAGCGCCGAGAGGAAGAAAGAAGGTTGGCTTTGCTTCCCCGCCAGTGTACATTAGATATTGATACACTATTGAAACCATCATATAGTTGTAGTTCTTATTGTATCGAGTTATATATTGCCTTGTCAGTGTGTTTTTAAGTTGTATAGTTTAAAATCATGTACACAAGGTCAAGTTATGCTTCGCTCAAGACTGCTACATCTTTAAGTATTAATAATTACTACCTTTTTTTTCTTTAATAATACTCTTATTTTCTCATCTAAACTTCAAAGTGCACTCTTTTCTTCTTTATGAAGTGAAATTGTAACATTCGAGGTCATAACTTGAAGCACACACTATGATTTTTACCTATAAGAAAAAATCAGTTATTAGCAGTGTTGGGTAAGTTACTTGGAAAAATGTAACGCGTTACAAGTTACTTTACTTTCTCTTAAAATGTAACGCGTTACTTGTCCCAAAAAAGTAACTGTTACTTTACTTCGAAAGTAACGTGTTACTAACGCGTTACTTTTAGGTTCGAAACTTTGAATATGTGAAAAAATTTTATTACTTCAATTTTCCATACTACTATTACTACCGTTATTATTATTATTATTATTATTATTATTATTATTATTATTATTATTATTATTATTATTATTATTATTATTATTATTATTATTATTATTATTATTACACGTTCTAAATCGGTTTATGTAAATGCAAGGACAAATTTTTACTTGAAAGCTACAGTATATGAACATTTTCATATAATGCAACATTGACTAAAATGCCATACTGCGTTACTCGTAGGGATGGGCACGAGCGAGTTCGAGCGAGTTTTCTTTGAAATTTGATTCGACTAGAAGCAGACATCTTTGAGCTCGACCCGAGAACTCGGCTCGAAAATTTTCTCCAACTCGACTCGAATCCGGATCGAGTTTCGAGTTGAGTCCAGTCAAATCCGATGTGTAGTTTCGAGTACTCCCTTCAAGTACCTTACATAGACAGTATAATTATTATCAATGATACTACTACTACTACGTGTATAAACATGAAAGATAGGCTGTTTGTTTGTATCAACTAAAAAACTAGCTGATTGCCAACATCGTTAGTCGTGAAGTCTAGGAGTCAAGGACATTGTTCACGAGCTTCTGAATTTGGGTTGAGGGTTTAGGTTGAGTATTCGGGCATGAGCCAAACATTGTTAAAAGTTATAGGCCAATAAAACTGCTCCGCCCTTGTTTAGAATTGTCAACAACTCGAGCAGCTCGGCTCACAGCTCATTCACTATCGACCCGAACCGAGAAGTAAGCCAATCCAATAGCTCTCCCAAACGAGTTGGCTAGAGTCCTCGGCTCAGTTGAGCCGAACCGAGCAGATGACTCATCCCAACAAAGCCAGCTCGAGTCGATAGTTCACCCCAAGCGAGCCGGCTCGAGCCATCGGTTCAGTTGAGCCGAGTCAAGCTGAGCTTGTTATAAAAAATCTCTTGTGATCTCGCTATCAAGACGAGACGAGATGCGAGCAGTGTCCCCTCTCGTGAGCAACACTAAAAAAAAAAAAAAAAAAAACTTTAGTTTTACGTCCCACGATTTTGCCGGTTAGGCTAAAGGAGACGGTGATGTTGAGAAAACAACACTAAAAGTATTCCATATTACTGCTTAGCTTACATTTTTCATGGCTTTCGCTTTCTAATGTAATCAGGCCATGATTTCAAAACGCGTTAAAACAAGCTGAACGAGCGAGCCATTTATTAAACTCGACTCGACTCGAAACTCGAAGCCAAAAACAGTGAATCGGCTCGGAACTCGACTCGAGAATATTACCTTTGACTCGACTCGAAACTCGACTTGAATTCGAGTTGAGTTTTAGCTTGACTCGTGCTCATACCTATCCGTTAGAAAAAATGTCTGATTATTATTATTCTGCTAAACTAATTATATAATAATACAAATGTTGTTATGTAAAATTTAAAATACAGAATATAGGGAAGCATTACACAACAACTAAAAAAATGAGAACACATGAACTGTTCCACCACCTGTTCCTCCACTTTTTCCACTTTTTCTCTCTATCTTTAACAGACCATAAAAAGGTATTTCCAGTTCGGACTGGTTTCTTTGTGTTACAGAATCTGTAAGTGTGTGGAGTGTAAAAAGATATTTAGAGATCATTTTCGTGATTTGTTGTATTCCTAACCACGATTTATTGATATTATATAGATGCATTTTTTGCTGTATGGTCAGTGATTATTCATTACTAACAGCTTTATTATTATTATTATTATTATTATTATTATTATTATTATTATTATTATTATTATTATTATTATTATTATTATTATTATTATTATTATTAGTTTGTCTACTTGTATTTTGTGTTACTTATGTGATCTATTGTATAAAATTGAACTTTAGAAACAAAAATCTTCATAAACCATAAAACTAAATTCAAATATACATATATATTTTTTTAAAGACTCTACAAAAACTTGACATTGGTTTAAAGATACTTTTTTCTTGTTTTTTTTAATCTTCAAAGTAGAGCTGACCTTTTGACATTGGCGATAAGTAGTGATAATGAACACTTGCTCCTCCAGCTGATAACCCTGTAATGGTAATACTGTCTGGATTTCCTCCAAATGATGCTATGTTCTCTTTTACATATTTCAAAGCTGCAGACTGATCCTTCAGACCATTGTTACCAGGTAATACTTCATCTTCAGTGCTCAAGAAACCTACAATGAAAATCCAGAAATAACTTTGTGTTAGTACAATGACATGAGGATCTTAAGATATGTCTTTTGCCAAGGACATTATTATAATTTTGTCTACACACGATGGTTTATGATTTTTTGTTTGTTTAGAATAGATTAAATCAGTTCTTTGAGGTTATTTAAAGACAAGACATCATGTGCTTGCTATTAAAAAGAAAAAGAATAAACAATAGTATAACATAAGGCACTCTTTATGATATAATTTCTTATACTACTGGAGCAAACAATTCTTAAAAACATTGATAAAAGAATGCTTCTAAAGTTAATGTCACAAGACGACGATTGGCGTACGAAATGTTAGTGACGACGATTTCAAAACTGAAACAAACTGAAATCTGCGGAAGTATCTCGTAATAACATCTTAAAGATTATTAAATACAAATGATAAGGTATTTTATCCTGAAAGGTATATGTACTGTAACACAATGACTGCGTAAAAAGAAAAGAGAGAAACATAAAATAAATTATACAATTAAAAAAGAAAGATATTCAAAATAAATATTATTTCTGATCATTTCCGGATATTGATTTTCAACCATATTATATCGATCATTATTACTATATATTATTGTTAAAGAGATAAAAAATATTAATTCAAACAAATACAAAAACCTTACTAAATAACTAAATACTTCTTCAAGTAGATACATGAAACTCATTCAGTAATCTTCATATGACAAACTCGGGAAAGTACCCATGTAAAATACACTAGTTGCAAACGAACACCTACGACCGATGCTTAAGACAATAGAATTAAATAACGTTAATTGGCTTAAGCTCACAAGGAACGGACATGAACGTGTCATCCGAACATCCAAATCAAACCTAGTCCATTCGATAAACATAACAAAGATATGTTCATGCACAAAAAATTACGTGCCATGGACAACTAAGTAGGTCCTTGGGGCCCATTAACGCTGTTAGTATTCTCTTTAGTATGAAACAAACTTTCCAGGGGTGCTATGTATTGGGGCATATTGCGTACTTGAACAGGGAAAATTTGGAGAATGTCGGGAAAATTCCCTCCAGAAATCCCTCGTATCAACTTTGGTCCCCTCTGGAGTGACCCCGGGTAAAAGCAGACAATCCAAATGTATCTCGAAAAATGCTACAGGGAATAAGAAATCACCAAGTTTTGTATTAATAGACGGAATAGATATAAGTGAAATGTTTATATACCAATATATGCTTTTCCCTCATTTTTTGTGCATGAACATATCTTTGTTATGTTTAACGAATGGACTAGGTTTGATTCAGATGTCCGTATGACACGTTCATGTCCGTTCCTTGTCAGTGGTTTTTAATTTTTCAAATTATTTCTGGAGCGAAAAGAAAACTTCACAAAGTGATTTTCTAGTACTTTTTCTTCTAAAAAAAAACTTTGTAGTGAAGTGATTGCAAAACTATGTCAAAGTATTTTAAATAGTAAAATTAACAAAAATTTGGCTACTTACCAGTGAATCCTCCCTTAAAAAATTTAAAGATTTTGACGTTTCGGAACTCTCAGCTGGTTCCTTCCTCAGTGGCAAGGTAAAAAGGATTAAAACGGTAAGGAGATAAAAGGAGTAAAACCAGGAATACATACCACTATATAAAAGTAACGTACAAAAAAGATCCTGAGATGAACAGTGTAGAGTGAAAAAAAAAGAATGAATTGAATAAAAAAACTTTACTTTTATGTAGTGGTATGTATGTCATCTCACTCAGTTCATTTTTTTGTTCATTCTTTTTTTCACTCTGCTCTGTTCATCTCAGGATCTTTTTTTGTACGTTACTTTTATATAGTGGTATGTATTCCTGGTTTTACTCTTTTATCTCCTTACCGTTTTAATCCTTTTTACTTTGCCACCGAGGAAGGAACCAGCTGAGAGTTCCGAAACGTCAAAATCTTTAAATTTTTCAAGGGAGAATTCATTGGTAAGTAGCCAAATTTTTGTTAATTTTGAATATCCCCTCATGCGCCCATATAATTATAATTTAAATAGTATTTGTTAAGAGTAAAAATCATCTTAAATACAATTAACTTGTTGAAAGCGTTTTTCTTAGTAGTAGTTAGCTATATGGAGAGTAAGTTTTCAGTATTTTAAAGAAAAAAATTGACGAAAAAATTGGAATAGGGGACATGTTTGAAATGAGGGCTGGCCATTGACACGTTAGCGTAAAAGACAGTAACTTCATTCACTTATGTTGTGGGACCAGGTAAATGGCAACATTGCATTTTTATTTAACATTGGTCGCATGAAGAGTGTACAGCCCAAACGGCTCGTCCGATTTATAAGATTCCTTCACTTTAGATTGAAAACATCATATTTAGAGACGGTTTTCCTCTTACTTTTTGTTGTAACTCTGATAATAGAGTTACCCTATGTCAAGGGACTTTTGAGACACTATCCTGTCTGCGGCGCTTCTCGGTCAATGTGTACTAAAATCATATATATATATATATATATATATATATATATATATATATATATATATATATATATATATATATATATAGAAATATATATATATATATATATATATATATATATATATATATATATATATATATATATATATATATATATATATATATATATATAGAAATATACTGCTCACAGTTTTACCTAGCACTTTGTTTGTGTATTTTCACTATCATTAGATGTTATTATTTAGGGCTTCACAATATTATATTTTAATTTTATGTTATGTTCTGTGAGTTAAAAACTTAACATAACAACATGTGCTGGAAAAACAGAACGTACATAATTACTGTATACGCCAAGAACAAAATTCAGTAGCTATGCAAATAAAAAGTTAGATTACTGGTTGGATTAAACTTAAAAAAAAAAGTTAGCTTCACGATTAATCCTTTAATAGTACTTACTAAAATATTGCCAAATGTTTTTTTGGTTCACTTTGGAGATGTTATGCAACAATAATAATAGATATTCCATCTTGCTAATAACTACGATTGTAGTATTTGAATGGAAAAGAGAATCTAGTTCTAATAGGTAGTGCGCACTGATTATTGTACTAACAAAAGAAGTAAAGGGAAAGAACAAGAGGAATGATGGAGGGAAAGAAAGTGAATACACAAATGTAATGAGAGATTTTATTATTGTGAGGATGGGAGTTTAGTACTGTAGTAGAAAAATATGGTTTCGGTGAAAGAAATTAGAGACATAGACTAATCAATTATTGTAGAGGGAACAGTTGCAACAAAAGAAGTCTTAATGAAGTCTCAATAGAAAATACGAGTAGATATTAAATAGATTACGTTATGATTTAGGCGAGATTTCGGAAAAGTGTGAAGACATACTCTCTCTCTCTCTCTCTCTCTCTCTCTCTTTGAAATAGATATATTCTCATATCGTAATCTTGTGCTAGTCCTAGTGCATATCCAACTGAAAAATGTAGCCAGGAGAACAAGGAAACAAGAATTTTTATAAAAAGCTTGAAAATGAATTAAATTCATGCAAAAGTTCGAAATAAAAAAAACACAGAGAAAAACTAAAATAGTATTTAAACTTGGACGAAATAACTATAGGTAGCAATGGGTGGTGAGAGATACACCAAGCTGAAGAACAAGTAAAAGTATCCCAAAAAGAGAATAGTTAAAGAAATCAGGTTACAGAAGAAATGTTGAAGAATATAGAAAGTGGAAGGAAGAAAATGAGATAGTACAAAGAGTAGGAAAAAATGCATAGAACGTTAAATAGTCAACTACGAAGGAAAGAATAGAAGTAGGGATGAATTCTATAAAAGAAAATCAGGACATGGAGAAATTGAAAAAAAATGTATAAAGAGGATAAATTAATGGAAATTCGTAGAAAATAAAGCGGGAGCAATAGTGATGGAGTGAATAAGGATGCGATAACACAGAGTAGAACCAAAGTTTTAGAGGATGGAAAGAATACATTAAGAACTTGTATAAGAGTAGAGATAGACCGTGCATTCTTGATGTTGAGAAGGAAAATAAAGCAAGATGTTAATCCTAAATGAATGGAAAGAAAATCGGGGTAGATCCTATATCAATTGAGTTTATTAAAAATATAGGAAAAAATAAAGAAAACGATGTTCCAGATAGGAGAACCAAAAGATTTCTCAAAGATAAAAAAGGGTACAATTGAATACGAACTCGAATCCAGGAATATGTGAGGATTACAGAACCATTAGTATTATAGCGTATGGAGAAGTGCGAATCAGAGTTTTTCGAACACTGAACTTAAAGTTATATAGAAGAAAAGTCAGAAAGTCGAAGGGAATAAATTTGAAAATGAAAAAATGAAATCTTTGAGTTTTACGTCCCACGGTTATGCCGGTTAGGCTAAAGAAGACGGTGATTATGAGAAATGAATGAAATGGTGGAATGAAGAAAGTGGGAGGAAACAGGAGAACCCCAAGAAAACCCACGAGCACAGTGTTTGTTTACCACAAAGCCCACACGGCGCGAGCTCGGATCGAACCAGAGATCCCAAGCACCGGAGGTGAACGCTCTACCACTGAGTCACCGCGGCCCTAGAATCAATTTCAGTTTAGTATCGGTAAAGGTTCAAGAGATACCACTCGCTTATTAAGAATTATTCGGGTAAAATTTACAGAAAAAAGGAAAGGAAATCTACAGAGAGTTGAGTTGGAATGGAAGGATAGGAGACTTATAAAAAACATACGTGAACAAAGAAGTAAATGCTATGTAGGATAAAATATGTAAAAGACGAGTGCAGTTGGTAAGGAAGTTCAGTAGGCATGTGCCCTTTCACTAACGTTGTTAGGATTAGGGCCATTAAAATTAGGAATTATATTTCTGAGCTTTCGGCATCTATGGCTATTTTAGACCGTCATGTATGAGGGATGACCTCCCTCGGTGATCATACTACCCGTGGAATTAGAGAAGGAAGGAATCGGTCTGGGACCGTTAGTGAGGTACCATCCCGGCATTTTCCTGCAGGAAAATTCCAGAAAATCCTTACTCAGGATGGCTGGCCTGAGAAAGCTTTTTACATCTTTCCGATCAAGTGTTCCCATCGGAATTCGAACTCGAGACCGCTTCACTAAAGGAAAGAGCGTTAGTAACTACGCTATGCAGGTCATCAACGTTATACAATATATCTAGAAGAGATAGTGAAGAATGGTCTACAGAAATAAGAAGTGTTTCGATAGGAGGTAGAAGGATTAGGTGTTACGTTTTGCAGATGATATGGGTCTTATTGCCGAATCTAAACAGAAAATTAATATACTGTTCGAAAAGTGAGCGAAAGCTACGAATGAAACGCAACTAAAAATATAAAGAAATAAAAGCAAGGGTTCAAGTGGAAAAAGAAGGCCTTATGTTAACCATAAATTTAATGTAGGAAATCTAAATAATTTTTTTAGAAAACATGCGTAAGTTCGAAGAGGTTTCATAAAAATGGTTCAAGAAAAGGAAAAAAAAAAATCCCCAAGGTTGGAAAGACAGGACTAAACGTAGGGACAAGGAAAGAGAAATCTAGAATGAGAATTAATTCCTTGGCTTACCTCTCCTCTGTGTACATATAACTTCCACCTCTATACTAGATTTGTAATTTATGTTTGCCAGATCAGTAATTAGTCTGACTGATGTCAGTAGGAGGCTTGCTTCTGCTAGAAACAGAGAACTAAACTGTCTTTTCATTATCACATGCATGTAATACGCACAATTCCACTCCCACATGTTGTCTGGTATGCCTGTCTTGCTGTTATTGGCTCTCGGTAAGAAAATTATTTTCATTTTCTAGTTCCTCATCCAGGGGCGGATCCAGGACCGACTTCTGGGGGAGTGGCGGTGGGTTGTCATAATGCTACTTTTAAGGGCTCCAAACTCTGGGATGGATTTTATTTATATATATAAAGTAAAAAAGTTTGCTCTTCTGGGGAGGGGGGCAATCGCCCCGATCCCCCCCTGAATCCGCTCCTGTTCTCATCTATGTAAGCCATAAAAATGTAATTTAACACCCACATTTTACTTATGCCATACTACATATATGGATAGAAAATTATCTCTTTTCATTTATCTTTAGATCTGAACATTCTGGAATAGCAAATTAGTGAGAACAGCAGATCAAACTATCAGTTACATATATTACCAAACAAGCTAGACGTGAAAAATACAGAAAATATAAATAACACAAGACTATAATACCTAGGATGCCTACCACTGATAATCTTATGAACTCACCAATTGGTCCCAGGCGATAGTTGATAGTAACAACTACAACGTTTCTATCAATGAGCAGATTAGGACCAAAATATTTGCTTGTTCCAAAAATGAAGCCTCCTCCGTGAATAAAGAGAATTACGTCTAAGTTAGGATTATTCCCATTCTCAGGAAGCTGAAACGATAAATAGTAAAAAAGAGACTTTATCAGACATGATTCTTAAACATATTTGTAATGTATATGATGACAAAATAGAGTTCCGCTTGACAATCCACCTGATTAGTTTACAATTCTACATACAACTTATGCAAGTACAAAAGTAGTATAGTCTGTATATTTTAAAAATTCATTTCTAACCCGGCAAACAAATTGATGACAATGCTGCTCTGTATGTAACACGTGGACGAACAAGAAAACAACTACTCACATTAATCGTGCATGCTGTGTTGGAAAAATATGAATCTTTAACATACGTAATTAGATGGCCATGAGCAAGTGTGTTGTGCGTTTGTGTGGCATAACAGAGTGGTATGTTTATTATGGTTGACGGTATCAAGTGAACCGATGGTTACTAGAAATGGATAGATTATATTCATAACGAGGAATGTTGCAACTTAGCCAGGGGTGTAGCCAGCAGGTTAATGTAGGGGGGGCCCGTCGTTTTTGAAGGGGGGCCAAGCAAAAAAAAATGTGTTGCAACTAGTGTTTTTGAGGCCTGAAAAAAAAAACGGAAAATTTTGGTTTCCTCTCGGAAAACTAAAAGCACTGCTTTTTAAGATTATTATTATTATTATTATTATTATTATTATTATTATTATTATTATTATTATTATTATACTTTTTCTCCATGAATTATATTCCAGATGCTTTTTATTATATTCAACTCAGAACTACTGTCCCGGACCAAATGTTATATCTTTGTGCGTAACTATTTCAGTTAAGCCTTTGTACACAGAACCTATCTACATAAGATTGATTTTCTTTGAAATTGCACTTAATTTCTTAAAGATTTCCTAACAAAAATATTTATTTATTATTCGTGACTAAACGAACATTTATTTTATTAACAGCTATATCTTACTTCCTGTTTTACACCAAGTAGTATTTTTTAAAAAGCGAATGAAATCCAGACTGAAAAATTGAATAAAAACTTTGTTTTTCACCAAATTTTCCATATGATAAAAAATATGTTTTATAAAACACGAGATAGATCATATAAAAATATAATGTACTGTACTTACAAATTAATTTAATACCAATGTTTTATGGTAGTATTTATAGTACCTTGTTAAAACGTTTGTCATCAAACTGTCAAATATAAATCGCAGTAAATTGTGTAATCTGCTGTCACAAAAAAGTATACCATGCTACTTTCCGATCGGTATAAGGAAGAGATACCATCAGAGGCGTAGCGAGCATTACAAGATTGGGGGAGGGGTGAAACTTGACATTGCCAAGTCTTGATTTTAAAAATTGCCAAGTCTTATTAAAAAATTAAAAGTGTTTTGAAAATCTTAGTCTCACTTGTACCAACCCTGTGGAAATCTATTACAGCCACCTTATTTTCATATTCGTCCCATTCCATGCCTCGTTTGAGATACGAATACGAACAGCCCTTGTTCCACTTTGGAGTGCAATTTTACACCTCAACTCAATATCATTATTACCATGCACGATACACAACTCCTAATTTGACAGCTTATGGCTAGATTAGATAATCCGCGTCATCCAATCCTCACGAGAACCTCTAAAACTATAATCTGTTGTAGAAATGCATTAAAAAACGTAGAATAAGGTAGACTATATTTACTGCTTGTGATATAGGGACATATAATTTACATAAACATTCAATTGAGGGGTTCAGTGAGAGACTAGGCTAACCTGCACACAAATACCTCCTTAGCTCATCTACTTCATATTTTAAGAAGTTTGCTAAAACGCCGGATCTTGTTAGGTAGGGTGCGGAAAAAGGCTCTGGCAGAAAAGTGGGAGAAAGCCTGAGAGAATGTCTTTGTAGAATGATTTATTACCAAAATGAATAATGTATGTAGTTAGAGAAGATGAAAATGCACTATAATTCATATTATAATATGAGATTTATTATCGATGAAAAACAGGGTGCGAAATCCTTGAGAAACAGGGGAATTCCCCCCACTGAATATTTTTGGACAAAATTCCCTCACTAAATCCTTGCTGGGGGGTATAATACACTGAAATAATGTCAGAAGTTTCCAAAGTAATTCATATGTAATGAACGTGTATTTCATATTTAATTATTAGATGAACTAGTGATCAGCGGTATACTAGTAATTCCTAACTTTGTATAATTTACTACTTCTGGATGCCCAAATACGTGAACTTTCTATATCGAAACTTTGAAGCATAAAAGTGCGCAAAGTTTTTAAACTTCAGTCCTCGTCTCTTCCCACTTAGATTTCATGATTTCGCACTCTGATGAAATATATTAAATACTGGCAGAAAAAAAATACTAATATATAACCTCCTTTTTAGGCGCCCCTCCAACCACGCGCCCGAGGCACGTGCCTCGCTTCCTCCCCCATAGTTGCGACCCTGTGGGCTACATAAGTAACATACAGCGGTATATGTAATGCTTTGACTTAAGAAAGAAAGAATTGCAATTTTTGTTTTACTTTCGAAAGAAGCAATTACGGGATTAAAAATAAGGTAGGAAAGGCAACATATTTCTATGAAAATGAACTGAAACACATAACGGTCTATTTTTTTCACCCAGCAGACGTTTTGAACCCCAAAATGTGACTTTTGATATCTTGCACTTAGGTTCACAGCGGAAGCGACGAAATGACTTGACTCCAGTGCCGTGCCGTGGTAAGTCACCGCCCGGGGTGAGAGTATACGACGGTGCCCCCGTACATATGGGTGAGATCGACAGACCAGCCGCGAAGCGCCACCATGCTTGGCGCGAAGCGGTAGAAAATTTTCAAAATTAAACCCTGCTTTCTCTTGATTTTGAGCAATTTAATTACTTTTTTCCTTGCATTTTATACATGTGTACGCACATGCATTTTTCTCCCGAAGTTTGTGCCCCTTTACATCTGCACTCGGGGCGGTCGCCCCACCCCAAGGCACGGCACTGCTTGACATCCATTGTAGCTTTTCTCCCCACCGAACAACACCCCCAGAAATCTACTGTGATACCATTTCCAAAACACATTTTGTTCAATTCTCTCTACTCGAAAAGCCCTGTAAATAGAGTCTTACTGCAAAACAACTGAAATAATCTATTGTTTTCCTTCGTATTAATATGATCATTTTTTGTTCAAAGGGAAAGGTCTATTCACACACAAAGCAGACACGGTTACACAATATATTCACTCTGGTATCAAAATCTAGTTCCCTTTGATATTTTACTATTGGGGGAAAAACTCTTAAATTTGTCAAATTTACATACTATACATAGTAGAAAGTTTATACTAACCAGTCACTGACTTGTTCTTATTTTATTAATAGGCCTATTAATTCTTATTATTCTCTTATTAATCTCCACAATCTGCGTGTTGTCTTGTATACGCTCTTGTATCAAATGCTTTTGCGTCCAATGCTCTACCTGCAACCGAAACGCTTCTTCTGTCTGTCTTTGTTTTAATTTTGCACGCCATGTCTATTCAGCTTTTGTCAGTGATACAATTTCCCGATTTTTCATTAAAGATTCTTCAAAATGTTTAGGAATATCAAATGAACAAAAGTGAAGTGTGATCACTTGCAGAGTCCGATTTAGGTTTAGTGGGGCCCTAAGCTGTTGAAGGTAATGGGGCCCTTTACGTGTCCAGGTGAGCGTAGGTACCCTATATACAGAAATGGATAAACTAATGATATTTTAGGAAGCAGTCTAGCAGAAGGGGCACCATTACTTACATCATAGTAGCCTACACAACAGTAAGCACTTGCTACGTCCTACGTATATGTAAATTTTATTTTATTGATTGATTTTCTTATACATTGGAAATGGATATCCAGTTTTCTTCAGGTTTCCGGGGCCCATAAGACAGTGGGGCCCCAAGCTATAGCTTGTTTAGCTTGTAAGAAAATCCGACACTGGTCACTTGCAACAAGTAAAGAAGCTTTCAACGAATATATCAATTTATTTCAAGATAAGAAACTACACAAAATTTATGCCAAGTCTTTACCGAGCGAAGTAGCTCAAGTGGTAGAGCGTTGGCTTCGCATTCGGGAGGTCGTGGGTTTAAATCCCGCTGCCGACCATTCTGACTGAGGTTTTCCAGGGTTTCCCTCAGTCCTACCAGGCAAATGCCGGGATGGTACCTACTAAACAGGCCCTGGCCGATACCTTCCCAAGTCCTTTCCATTGTTATTGTTGTTGTTAAATATCCAGTGTACAATGGCCTCGGAGCCGTATCTGGTGATTGTTAAATAAATAAATAAATAAATAAAATAAATAAAAAATAAATAAAAGAACTGATAATGATTTACAGCACGAACAAAGCGGCAATCTTCAAATTGCCAACTAGGTATTTTAATTTGCCAACTTGTTAAGAATTTGAGAACTTTTGGGGCAAACTCCACCCTTACCCCCCTTAACGATGCCCCTGGATACCACACTGTTTTTCGATCGGTATGGTAAAATTGTACTTTCCATACTATTTTACCGTAAAAATATGTAAACTTTGTTATTTTTAAATGACTGAAGCAAGGTAATCTTACGATGATGTTTTATAAGTTGGTCATTTGGGGGGGCCAAGAACTCATTTGGGGGGGCCTGGCCCCGATGCCCCCCCCGTGGCTACACCCCTGAACTTAGCTATAATGCAATATCCTCTCCAAACCTTTTTCTACTTTTACATTGTGCTTTCCCACTTACATGCGTAGGGTCGACATTTCTGACGATTCATTTCCACTTTGCTCAGTCTCACACACCATTTTCTGTTAATTTATTTTCTTTAAGTCGTATCCACACAATTTAACCACTTTCTTTTCTATCCGTTCCTTTGTTTTGTACCACCACCACCATTTCCCCCGCCCTTTTGGTTATATAATCTATTGAGGGTTAAAAGTATTTGTATTTTCAGAGAGGCTCAAAAGCGTTTTATTAAGGAACACATACGGTACATTAGTTAGCAGTGAGCTAACAGTATTCAATGTGCAGTTGTTACTCGGTAAGGAATAAACATGAATTAGAGAAGATTACAATAGTTGTTGTTAATGAAGTAATTTTGAGTGTCTGTAGCCAGAGAGCTCGGTAGATGTAACTAATATAGGATGACAAGACGTGCTGATTTTCGCAGTACTGTACTGTTTTTCAAAGAGTTGTCCTGCGTGTTGCAAAGACACCTAAAAAATGAAAAAATGTCCTTTTCTAAAATATCTTGCGAAATGCCCTCGATTTAAGTTATTTGCTATACTTTAAATGTTTCATTCTTTACTCATCATATTTCTAATCACATGCACTTTTTTCTGAGTGATAAACTGCTCTTTTCTAAAGCTCCTCGAAAGACTATTATTAGAAAAGGAAAACAATCAACAAACTATTGTTTTACAGTACATTGTTTTTACTGAGAAGGCCTTGTTGAGATGTCGGTAAGGCAGGAGTTTCTTACTTCAACTTACGACAGTGATGTGAACCAAGTTACGTAGAAGTTCCCCGTGCCGGTCAAGATTTTCCTTGAAATAATTCCAGTCTCGAAAATACATTAAAAAAAAAAAAAAAAAGTCTTTACGCACACACGAAGTAACGACAAAGGTGTAGATATATTCTATATTTTAATCTTTGAACAACGTGTTATTTCCTGTACTCTTAGGAGTTAATTTGTCCGAGTCCACCTTTTTATTGACTTATTTTATTGTACTTAGTTACGCAATATTTTCATTGCTTCTTAGTTTCTTCCTATTGTATTATACTACTAAATTAACATTGAATTGCATGACAAGGAACTATACCTTTCCTAGACACCTTTTGAATTGGACAAGATTTAACTCAGTAATTGAATGGGATAATGTCCAAAGCAACTTGAAGTACATTAATAAATTGTCAGGAAAAGAACAGTCTACACACACAGACACCCATGATATATTGTTTTACATTGTACGTTCATAAAAATGAACCATAGCGAAAATATTAATTACGCATCTAATTAAGTATAATATAGTAATTATAATATAATGAACTTGTTTGATTATAATAAAAAAAAATTGATTTTTCCATTTGCGACTTGCGGTGTGGAGTATTTTCGCTTTCTTCAGAGTGTTATTTGTCGAAGTATATTGAAGTGAACGGACAGAGTGTGCTAAGTACAGCCTGCGAGAATTCTTTACACTTTAATTGTGACTTTTTTTTTTTTTTTTTTTTAAGATTCCTCCAAGACAGAAATATATCTAAATTCAAAATTACAACCTCTCTCTATCTATTTATTAAGAGAGGGAAGACAGTGATATACGTACATTGTGAAAAATGTTCAGCTCAGTTTTCCATTGCCAACAGTGTAAACTCTGAAATAGAACGTCCTCTAAACAAACAAACAAACTAAAATTAGCAGTCAGTGCAGCTGCTTCCAGTGCGCCATTTTCTACATTTCTTTCGAAATAAGGATTTCGGACAGAAAGAGCAAATGCTCGCGGCAGAAGAAGCATATTTTGCAGTTTACATAGTGTACATAGTGGTGCATAATCAGTCATTTGGTTCAACAGACTCCAATACACATTCTTCAAATCGTAAGTCTATGAAACTGCTTTTATTGTTGATTCGCTACTTTCGTCGTATAAGTGAAGTACAAAAATGTGATGAATGATCTATCATTATGTCAACATATATTCTTCAGACATTACAAGAGTACAAAATTGGAGGGAAAGTCGCAGGTTTTTGTGCTGATAATATCAACTACAACTTTGGTTGTGCAGCAAAGAAAGGTAAAAGAATGTTCGCAATATTCTTCAGAATTCGGTAAACAAACCAATTGTGGCTGTTGGTTGTGCTATGCACAAAGTGAATAACTGTATACAAACTGCTCTAGACTGTTTACCAGTTTGCGTAGATAGTGTGATTTAGAAAATATATTCATACTTCTACATATATATCGTACGTGAAGCTACATTGCGTGGATATTATGATTTCGTGACAGTTGAGTACTCGAAACTCCTTTCCTTCAGTAAACCTAGATGGATTTCTTTGTTACCAGACATAGAACGTATACTTAAACTTTACCCAACTTTAAAATCCTATTTTCTAAGATAAGTATCCCATAATCATTGAAATGTTTTTTCAGTGATCCTTTGTCTGAATTATGGATCTATTTTATCCACAACCAGGCATCAGTTTTTATTGACCTTCATTTTCTTGAAGATAAGTATGTTTCGATGGCTGAAGGTAAACCATTGGTCGCTGAACTCGAAGCAAAATAGATTAACAGGTATGATTGTGTTTTTTCCATTTATAGTATAGTCAAAACTAAAAAATCCCTGAAAAAATGAAGTAGTATGTGTATCGAATTTTAAGCAATATGTGGTTCATTTTATTGAAGTTCTACTGAGTTAGTATATTGAGTAGTGGTCCACATCTTCCCCAGGCATTAAGATTTTCAATAGGGCAAGACTTAACTCAGTAATTGAATGAAATAATGTCCAGAGCAACTTGAAGTACATAAATAAATTGTCAGGAAAAGAAACAAACGATTCTTGCCTGTTTGATTAGGTTACAAATGTAAACAAAATATGCTACTTCTGAAAAAATTAAAGAATGTGACACTGCCCAAATGAGGATATATTTAAGATGGAATAAATTATTCAATCATTTTAAAGAAAATTCCACTCCATATTTCCAAATGTGATATTGTGGAGTTCAGTATGTGCCTCTCTGCCACAAGTGGTTCGACTGAGAGGGTATTTTCTATAATGAATAATTCGTGGACTGATGAGAAATTTCAGTTGAAAACTGAGACTCTTAAACACCTAATATTAACCAAGCGTAACTATAATTGTACCTGTAGTGAATTTCATTACATGATTTTACAAGACAAAGTTACTGCGCGCTATACATTCAAACAAAAAAAGTTACCAAACATTGTACTGATGTTTAATTGGTAGAACAGGTGTCACATATTAATGTAAATAATTTGTTTACATTTTTAGAAAGAGTATACAAGATAATAGATAAATAACCGTTAAGACAAACCGCACTATTTTCTTTTCTTTTTTTTCTTTTTTTTTTTTTGCTTCAACATTGTTACTCCATCAAATTATTTAGAATTGTTTCATCAATCTTGTATTTGTCATTCATGAAAGTATTTGGAGTTGTGTTGAATTCCTTCAGTATTTTTGTTGAGTACTTAAAAAAAATGAATGATTAACTTCAGGGTAACGTTACATGAAATAAGGACATGCTTATTGCCGATGCAGTAGGCCATCATATACTATTATAGTTGTGTACTACTTTTTGCTTGAAGAATCTGGTCACCTTAAATTAATATTTACGGAGGAGTGACACTCTGTTCTAAATAAATGTGATGGTTAAATATCTAAGGAAGTCAGATTATTACGAGTGTGACTTTAAATAGAGTGCAGTTAGCATACTGAATACAGATTCCAAACATATAGCTGTTTCTATCTAACGCCCTTTAAGTGGTTTATATCTAAGCTTATCTCATCCCCTGAACAATCTATAATTTCTACATAATCCTAAATTTGTTTCATGATGTGGCTATATCACTGTAATCTTCTTTCCAGTACTTTCTTTTCCAAATCTTAGTTACCATATCCTGCCTTGTACTATTTCATTCCTGATCTTATCCATTCCGATTATATAACAAGTGTATCCTAGTATTTTTATTGCAGTTACATCGAGTTTATTGTCTTGCAACGCTTGATTCTCAATGTTTCTGCTCCGTATAGCATTGAAGATATCACTACAGTCTTGTAGGCTGGTCTTTTTATTCTGCCGTTCATCCTTTTACCACAAAGTACATCTGATATCTTATCCCTCTTCATCCATTCGGCCTTAATTATAGTGCCATACTGAACGTTACTGAAAATTTGTTCATGTTTATGTAAAAAATGGTGAATAGTCTGTCAAGATGTTGTAATGAGTTTCGAGTTTAGCGTGAATGTAAATAAACTGTTTTATGGGATACCAGTGTAATGTAGAATAGTTTGTGAAGACTGTTATAGAGAATAGTTTGTCGAGTTTCGAATTTAGTATGAGATAAGTCGAGAGTCTGTGTGGAGAAATTGGCAGAAAAAAGTGCGCATGTTACAAGAAATGCTAGAGAAAGGACCGGAATAATATTTTTTAGCATGTGCCGGTATCAGTAAATAAAGATTTGTCTCACCTTGGAAAGGTAATTAGTTGTTTAATTTATAAAAGTAACAGCAGTTTACAGCTTGTATAGGATAACATCTTAATGGTACAATTTTGATAATCGGTAACGACTACACAACGACTGGACTAATTACAATTTGTTCGTATATTATGATAAATACATGAAACGGAATGTTTACTTATATAGTATTATACTCAGAAGTTGATTTTTCAGGTTGTCTGATTGCTATTTTCTCTGGAAAAAAAAAGAGAGAAAAAACTACGGTTTTCTCAAAAATACTTTCAGTCAGTGGTACAGTCACAATCTACGCTGCACTCTGAAGAAGCACACTCTTCCGTAGGACAAATAACTAAATTTGACATAGTTTATGAATTGAGCAAAATAAAAACAACAAACGAAAACAACAAAAACTGCTTTACTACCCTGAGTAAATCAAGGCCGAAGCTCACAGTCACATATGATACTCCACTATAGTTTATTTTGTTCCTTTCTTGTCTCCTCCTGTTCTATTTTGGCAGAGACCAACGTTGAGGAAGGAACCCGGAACATTATCGATATATCAATAAGTTATAGAAGTTTCAATATTTCTTAATTTTATTTTCTTTCCTTTCTTTTTTAAGTTTTACAGTAAGTATTGCAGAAAAGAAACTTTAGTTACCGGAATAAATGTGCCAAATATTCACACAATTACTAATTTTGTACAGACGGAAGTAGTAGGTTTTGCGTCATCTGCTGATGAGTTAAAATGTATTTATGAAATCCCTCCGCAAGTGGTGAAGCAATTTAGCAGAAATCTGGTGTTCACTTACTTTAGCGATAAACCTGTTACTATTTTCAGATGCACACAGAAAATGCTTACGTAAAATTGTTTTCGTCAGATGTAGAATGACAAGTAGAGTATGGTTGCTTGGTTTTTCTTGTGGTCTTGTATCCGTTACAAGATACTAGTGTTTTAGTCTTGTATTGAAGCACAGAGACATCATGAAAAACAGGAGACTTCCTGATTATAATTATTTATTTACCGCAAGTAAACGTGATAACACAGAGAAATCGCCACTGCTTAATTATATAACTCATTTCAGACTCCAAACTCCCATCCTTAATGAGACTCAAACTGAAATATTTAAGTGTATCTGCTTTCTTTAGTTCTGTCCTTCCATCTGTACTTTCGCTTCACCTTTCTTCCCAGTCTTCTTCGCTATACTAAATAGAAAAGTTACGAAAGACATTTTTGCCAATAAAACTGGATACCTAGGTATACACGTATGTTAACATTGTAATGTATTTTATATCCTCATACTAAAGTATGGGGTTGGTGTGATTGAAATATCTGACAGGACAATCAATGGGTGAACCAGAGTCATACGTGCAACGTCACAAACTCCGTACATGTTCAGCTTTAGGAAACAGGCTGAGTTGCCCAATCAGTCAGACGACAGTGTGATTTTGAAAAAGAGCCATGTGAAAATGCACTACGGACAACACAGTTGCAATTGATTTTCTTTTACGAGCTTCAACTGGGACATCCTGCATATCTAACCGAGAAAAACATAAACAGTAATTTTGCGATGTGTAGTATTTATTACAAAATAAATTAAATTATTCAAATATTAGAAACTGTAACAATTACTACTCATCACAAAGATTGACTCAGTTCATTTTATATTTTTATGAAATGTTTTTTTCTGGGTTTTTCGTTTTTCTAATGCAATAAATATTTCTAAAATATTTCACGTCTGATACTTGATCAATTATTACCTGTGGTGTGTATACGTTCACATGTAGACAATCTTCTGTCCCAAGTATCCTTAGTGATTCGTCTTCATAAGTTAAGTCATATTGAAGACAGACAGTAGGGTTATGGGAAGCGTTCCATACGCCGATCCATGGCTCTGGAGGTTGAGGTGGCTAAAAAAGTAAATTACAATATAAAAATCAAGATGATAACATTCACACAATAGACTACAGTCTGTTTCAAATAAGGACAATAATAAGCTATTTCTGAAACAAATTGTGTGATACTATCTCTATAAGAACTCGCTTAAGATTACAGTAATAATAAATACCCTTTTCTAAAAATTAGAACATTAGGAGCATAACTACGGTGGGAAATATTTATTTACTTATTTTAGAAAATTGAGTTTAAACTATATTTTTATGGATAACATTAAATCAATATCATTTTTCAAATGTTTAAGTATTGCTGTAATTAGAAATTGTATGAGCGTATGAGGAATGTATCCAGTGTGCAAATTAGATAATCTATATTGGGGGGGATAAAATTAGGCCAAAGGACATAGTCTGAAGGTTCAAATTTCAAAATGAGACAATAAATGCCTTACCCCCCATATATATATATATATATATATATATATATATAATGTGTGTGTGTGTGTGTGTGTGTGACATCTGTAATAAGAGATGTATTAATTTAATAAATCTACCGACAATAACTATGCACATATATATTGTCTGACATACACACACCCCACTAAACCTTTCTGAACGTGTTTTAATGTTGTACTCATTCTTGTCCCCGTAGCTCTCTAAGGTTTATTTAGTTAATAATTCGGCTCGAGCGATAGCCATATGTTAATTTTTCCACTCATATTGAGAGCTTCCACTTTGCATTAATACATACAGGTTGCGAAAAGAAACCTACTTCAGTCTTGTGAAAACCACTAAAATTATCAGTTAAACCGAACATATCTTTTTTTTTTTTTAAAAAAAAAAAGAAAATCTAGATATTAGCCTATCAAATAAGAAATGGATTGTTGCTGGTCCCGATTTCTCACATCAAGGTCAAATCGAAGGCCAAATATTTAAAATCTCTCAATTCAAATTTCGAGCTTGTGCTTTTACTTCCCGCTAAAGCTGTGCTCATCACGACTTTTTTTTCTCCAAATATCGATTCCGTGATGGGCACAGAAAGTCAACACTTAAAAATTACTTTACTGTTAGGTTGAAGATGAGTTGATTCACTATGGGCTATGTTATTCAAATAAAGTAAAACATTACACTGAAGTTTTTCAGACAACATTAATTGCGTGGACAGCAAACTGTACAGCGAAAAGATGGAAAAATGAAGGGTTAACTTTAGAAAAAAAAAAAAAACCGCTCCAGTTGAAATGCTTATACAGACACGGACAATGACACGGAGAACCAGTCGTATTAACAAATGCTGAAACAAATCTTGAATTATTCGCTTATTCACCTAAAAATCACCTTCATTAACATGTCTGCTCACTAGGAGCGTATCCCCCAGCATGTATACTTACGAGAGAATACCTATATCTCAGATTTTGAGTACAGTTTCAAAAGTTCATTTCCGTAAACTGTAAAAGCAGTGATTACTATGCTAATTATCACAAATTAAATGCAACTTTTGAGTTGCATACACACAACCTACTAGGGAATGAAGACCATGTGCTAACAAAGAGTACACTGGAAGATGAAATAACATGTTTTAACAAAAATTAAAATAAGATGATAATCGATACAAATATAGAGGATGAATATGACATATCCGAACTTCGCCAAGTATGGTAGAAGAAGCTATTTGTTTACTTCTTCTTGGCTAACCGCTAAGAACATTTATAAATCTATATGTGGCTTTGTTATACGCAATTAGTATATTCAAATTCACAAACGATGACGAACTGAAGGGTACGAAGGTACAGTTGCAAGTAACAACCGTAGTCATAATAATATAGGTTTACTAAACAACGTTGAAAATAGTGGGTAATTAGGTGGTAAGTAGAAATGACCAAAACTGAACAGTTTACATCGATCATTTCGAAATACAGCTAGAAGATTAAATTTACAAGAAATAACAAAAATCAGTAAAATTTGAGTTATACTAAGCATAGTTTGAGGGGGAAAGCGAGCATCCCCGGTGGGGATACTTCAGCTGACTTCGTTGGGGGGGGACGAAATGTGATTGAGGGGGAAAATCCCCCTCATCCTCCCCGGTAATTCGCACCCTGAATGTATCTCAGCGTTAGTTAAAAAAAAAAAAAAACTACAGATGCAATGTTTTAGTTAAGACTAAAATTTGCTACGTTTACAGTACATAAATAACAATTTCTTCCAATAAACATGAAAACTGATCATTATTATTGACAACTAACGTCATACATTTTTGCACCAGAAAAAGTCTTTTTTGTTCTTTCAGAAACTACTCATCAGAATTTATTCCCTAGCATTGCATTTTGTTCATCACGATATGATTTATCGATTGTAATATATATCTTATCTTTGGGAAATACTATAGGTAAACAAAAATTACGAATTAATCATAATAGGGCCTACGTAATTTTTACTATTAGTTTACGAATCAATCATCATATTTTGCCTATATCTTGTTAACTGTACTAATGTATCGTTGTTGTGCTAGAGTCATAATGAAGAGCTTAATAAAAGTACGTTTCAGTATTAGTTTCAGTTCAGGAAGTGGCATGGTTCTCCTATAACATCAATTTTTGGGTTTAGGAAGAAATTAATTTTCTTCCATTGACTCGAAAACTACGCATGACATTTCACACTCACATATAGTATTTTCTTAAGCTCAGTAAGCTCTATTGATTGGCATGCATTATCTTTGGGCGTTTTTTCCCGTTAAGTTCTAATAATACTGTAGCATTTATATAATTCAATCAGATTAGGATATTTAACACAGTGCTTTAGCAAAAACTCAGGGAGTTTTACAAGGAAACTTACGGAGGTATAACTCACCAATTCGAATGAAACTTCGCATACTTGTAGAACATCGAAAAATAATCGACACGTATTTTTATTATTATTATTTTGGCAATGGTGCGGATTTACGGGTAGAAACCACCATTTGAACATTAGAGGTGGTTTCCAAGCATAGACAGAAAACAATCATTTAATGTAAAAGAAAACATATTGCCAGGGGGTTTTAGGACAGCTGATTCAGAATCTGATATCAAAATTACAAAATTCAAAATGGAGGATCCGATATGGTGATTCGAATCACAAAACGCCTTCTGTTTGAAATGCTTGAAGTTAGCCAAGAACAATCATGGTTGACAGGGATTACTGTGAGAAGGTGAGACTGATTTGAAACCTTTTTCTGTATTTATTTTAACGGGATGCTTGATTAAAGTGAATCTCTGTACCTTTCACTATTCGGGATGCTTATTGGATCAAAAGACCCAATATATTTCAGGCATAAATTTTTTTCTAGACCTTATATCTCGAGAACTACATACAGTGTACCCAAACCAAAACTAACAATTTACTCAGTATAATGTGCTTATTCCGTAAAAAATGCGAAAAATCGATTTAGGTGCCATTCAAAAATTTTGTGGCCCCTGATTCAGCTCCATAATTTGAGAACTACATATAATGCAGTCAAACCAAAACTAACAATTTACTCAGTATGATGTGCTTATTCCGTAAAAAAAAAAAAAAAAAAAAAAAAAAAAAAAAAAAAAAAAGTATAAAAACTCGATTTAGGGGCCGTACAAAAATTTTGTGGTCCCTGATCCAAAAAAACTAATTATTGGCCAAGTTCGCAATCTTTTGATGCATTTTTTGGATCATTCCCAAAATTCTTGGCCAAGATAGAATCTTTTGATTAATTTTTTGGATCATTCCTAAAATTCTTGTTTTCCGTAAGTCTCCTTGTTAGTGTTTGATATGCATATTTTTTGAACATATTTGGAGTACAATTGAAGAATTTAATTTTTACTTCAATCTATTTCATATTCGTATGTTTCGTTGCGGCAATTTCTTTCGACCATAAGTCTGATTTTTGTATTGCAGTGAAACAAACTACGAGAAGGATCAAATAATAGAAAGTAATTTTTATTTTTATTTTTCATACTTTTTTTATAAATATTTTTCTTTCTTTGTTCTATCAACATTCACTTATTTTATTACTTCATTTCAAATTCATTTAGCAAAAAAATTCAGATTTCAGATATTTTATTTCCAGGTTGCTTATTGCTAACTCACCGTAGAAGGTTAGATATACTTTCTATTTGGGAAGGATATGTTGCTAATTTATTGTTTCATATGATATTAAATAGTGTAAGAGATTTACCTAGGTATATATCATTTACTCATTATTCAGGGGAATTTCTGAGGATTGATGGGATAAAATCTTTGAGATGAAACCTTTAACATTCGACGGTTATGTTCTTTACACTAAAGAAGACAAGATTAATTAAAATAAACAAGGCGAAAGAATGTAGGTGAAAATCAGAGAACGTAAGGACAAGATGTTGACTACCACACATTTACATCGTCTGAAATCAAAACAGGAACCATCAAGCTCTATCACTGAAGTCCCTGAGCATTGATGAATACACTTGTATTTGCTGTGCCGATAATTGTCAAATTCAGGGGATTGTGAAATCCTTCAACCCACTGTATCGTCACAATAGTTTTAAATCTTCAAATTGGCTGCACGTTAGCGACCTCTGTTGCCACCAGGTAGGCAGCGTAGTAGTGACACATATTACCTTAATTGTTTAGACTTACTATTAGAAGTTAGTAAACTGACATGTTAATCATGATTTGCTATTATAAATAGGATATTAGTAATCTACCACATGTGCAAAAATTCTACAAAAATATCTGAAGCTTCCGTATCACTATCCAAATGTCGTTGTCGTATTGTCCCCGCAAGAAGTAACACATTTCTTTTGAAATACCTTTTGCTTGGCAGCGAATCTGGACCAAATTTTGGATGGCGGCTAAGACTGTTGATTGCAAGATTTAATTATAAGAAATAAAATCTGAAATAGGTTTAACTATGGAGGAATAATCACCAAAACATAGGAAATCCAAAGGTCCAAATAACCTAGGGATCGCTTATCCCTGGTCCATGGGAACTATGGTTTTGTGGTTCCACGCTAAGAAAGTGGGCTTTAAGGTAGACCAACACCATATGTGTGAATTTTCTCGGAGTCCAAGAACTGTCATTATCTCTCTTGGGTCAGGAGCATACCATGAGTGAGAAAGAAAATAAATAAATAATAATAAAATAAAATAAAGATAGAGATCACACCTGTAGAATTTTCTTTTTTTATATAAAGAAAGTCGGGGGGAAAATATAGCTGTGTCTGATTTCGAGTGTGATAATAAATATGCAAAAATATTTTCATTGATTTCAGATTTAATAAGCTACATTGATGTTAATTATTTGGCTTTTAAAATGTAATGAAAAACATGCCTCTTTATTATTGTTATTATTATTAACATTGTCTCTATGTGTACAAGACTACCAAGGAAAGATAGTGCATGCATTTTTTTTTTTAATTTTAACTTCAGGCAATTAACCCATGTTACTGGATAAAATGCTTTTCCTAGGAATTATTTTAAAAAGTTCACTACTTTTCCGCCTATCTTTTCTTCCCAAGTCCCACACTCTGCTTTATAATCAAATTTGTAGGATTTATATATTAACCGATTTTAAAAAGTGTTAAAAAGCAGAAAAAAATAAAACTGCTGTAAACAGAAAATGAGTCACCTATCGTAATAAGATAAATATTTGTTTATTTTGTTATAAAACAATATCTTCACGGATATTTCTACATAAATATCTATATTACATAGAGTCTCCCTGTATTAAATCGATTAAGTTTTATTATTATATCTATAAAAAATAAGTCAAACAAATTAATGCCATACAATTAATTACTTATAGAATTATACATGAGTCGAATTGAGAATTGAGAACTTTTTTTAAAGACAGTTAAAAATACATTGCCCCTTTCGCAACAAATTCATTTCCGTAATTTACTAATAATCACTCGCGAAGAAAGCAATTGGAGGTCTTGTAGATTAGTTTTCAAATTTTTATGCAAAGTTATCTCTTTCTTATCGTATAAGATACTTAAATACATCCGTAGTTAAAGTTCACTTATATATATATATATATATATATATATATATATGCTTTTTAATCTTAGTAATGTATAGCATCTAGTGATTTATAACATAGGACTCATTATATAATTTTGTTAGAGATAATGGAAAGAAGGAATGTTCGTCTTCTCCATATTTACAATTCGCTGATAAGATATTTCTGATAATGTTACATAACATTTTTTGTACATATACACAAGGTCATTCACACTTTGACTCTCTTGAGACCTCTCTTATACTTCCTTATCTTGTTATTGCATATTTTTGTAAACATCCAAACTATGTTATGTGTAGCATAGAAGAGTATGTCTTTACATTTATCCGGCTATAGGCAAGTACTAGAGCAGAGACAGGAAGAGATAGCCAGAAACGGGGTTTTGCTAGGGATTCAAGGTTCTTTTCTTTTTCTCCTTTCCACACTTATGTGGAGTCGACGTTTCACTTGTTGAGTCTCCATAAAGCCTTATCCCGGAATTCCTCCTTTTTTTTTATCCCTTTTCCCCTGAAGTTATTCTTAACTATGACAATCCATTTCCTCCTATGGTCCTCTTATGGTGGGGGGATGGTGACTCAATGGTAGATCGTTTATAGTGGTTTTCAAAGCTAAACCAAGTTTTCTTATCAGCAGTAAAACTGTCTAGTCGAGGAGCCGTACATAAGTCCTGTTGGAAAGTTTGACTTCAGAGAATTTCTCTTCAGATATTTGTTAGACAGTTGAAATGCATGATTTTTGGCTTGGGTACGTTGTTCCAGTACTGTCAGTTTTTTCAAAATGGCCGCCAAATCCAATATGGAGGCCAGATTTAACATGTTTCAAATAATAAAACAGAAAACTCATATATATTTTCTAAAATACGTTAATTTTTTTATTGTAACTTTTTCTACATAAAATTAGCTTTCCAAAGACATATAGAACGTCAGTGTTCGAATTAAACTTTTGGATTGGGGGGTGCTTGTGCTTATTAGTATAATAAATATAAATTAAAATGTAATGTATCTTATAATCTCTTTTTGTTTCGTTCGTTCTTTTCAGATATTTGTTAGACAGTTGAAATGCATGATTTTTGGCTTGGGTACTTTGTTCTAGTCCCGTCAGGTTTTTCAAAATGGCCGCCAAATCCAATATGGCGGCCAGGTTTGACATGAAAACTTGAGTTTAGTCACCCCAGCGTTTATTCACAGTTTCTTGCTGGTGGCTTCCTTGTGCAGCATGGAGATCGTAAGTTTAGCAGCGTTGCCATGGAGCAAGCTTTAGAGCAACTGTACAGCAAGCCTGCAAAAGATCACAGCGGGATTATCGGAATAACGCGAAGAAAACAATCTGTAGCACAGTGTGACCTCATAAAGCATGAAAAATCGAACATACATCAGTTCCACCAAAAGATATGCGGTCTCCTCGAAGAGTCGGAGTACACTGTGCATCACGAATTTTCTTCATCAATTACCAAAAGGGATGAAGCAAACATAAAATGCATCATGAAACACATCAGTGAACGTGGAAATTCATTTGACTTGAAGCTAAATGATATGTTTGATATCACCACTGGGAAGCACTTTGAAGAAGATGATCAGCACTATAAATTAAATTGTGTTTCACAGGGCGAGAAAGAGTATGACTCTTAAACGTGAACGTTTCGTTGATAAGACCAAAAGGCTATTAGATCCTCTTCCAAGGCTGAAGAAAGTTATACCAAAGAAGTTGCAGGAACCAATCAGTGTTGAGAAAGAAACTGCTGAGGCACTCCGTACTATTGATGTTGCTCGAGAAAGAGAATACCCTATCGATAAGTTACTATGTTGAGAGCTGACATCGACTTCTTTCTTTCTAACAAAAGATGGCTTTCTTCAAAAACCTAATAAGTCGGATCTCGTTCATGAGCTGGAAAGAGAACTTAAGGAATGTAATATTTGTCTTCTTCCACCTTCAAGCTTAAAGACTGCAACTGTGTTTGACTTCATGATGCATACTAGAGTAATTTTTTCAGTCAAAACATCAATGAAAATTTGGAGATTTTGCACATTTAATTTTACAGCATATTCAAGCTATTTCCAGTTGTTCTTCTCGGATAGATATTGTCTTTGACGTTTATAATGAAAACAGTGTCAAGTCATCGGAACGTTGTCGAAGAGCAAAAGTAGATCCCATAGAGATGACTGTTTCAGGGTCAAAAACTCCTCTTCCAAAGAATATGGAAGCATTCTGGGCATCGGCAACAAATAAACTTAGATTCCAGCCATTTTTCGTGGAATATATGCGATCGACAGACATTGAATGGCCTGACAGAGAGATATACATCGGTGGATTTGGTGAGCATGGAGAAAAAAGTGGGATTATGAATGGTAACGAATTCATTGAAATTACCGACCTTTCGTCACAACTTGAAGAAGCAGATGAACGATTATTTCTTCACATTCAGCACGCTGTAACTGACACAGGTGGTAAAAGAGTAGTGCTAGCTTCATCTGATGCTGATGTTTTTGTCTGTGCAGTGTATTACTTTTTAAACACTTTTAAAAGCAATGGTTTGAGCGAACTTTGGGTTCTGTGCCGAAAAGGAAACACTTCACGTTATGTCCCCGTTCACGTCTTTGGCGATGTTCTGGACTACAAAGTGATTCAAATCCCTCGCTCTGTTCATGCATTAACAGGGTGTGACACGAGCAGTAAAATAGGAAGTAAACGTTCAGCTCTGAATTGTGGCAAGCATAGCCCACAACTTTTAACACAGTTCGGGAAAACTGAATTATCAGACAATATGGTCGACGACGCAGAGAAATTTCTTTCTCGTCTTATCACCGAAATTAACCTCAATAAATGCTCTCCGCATTTATCAGTACAACAGAATGAAGAGACTTGATTTCACTAAATTAGCTCCAACATCTTCAAGCTTACGACTGCACATAAAACGTGCATACTTACAAAGTTATAGTTGGTTTCATATTTTTGACAAGATGCCCAAATTAACTCTAACTGAATACGGTTATGTGCATAAAGATTATGATATTATCCCAGAAATTATTGAAAGTAGTTTGCCAGATGATTTTCCTCATCCATACCACTGTAAAAAGTGTGCTAGAGAAAATACCTGTGTTTGTCGAGTTCACAAAATTACCTGTTGTAGGTTCTGTGCCTGGGGGAGAAACATTCATTGTCGCAATCAGTATGAATGAAAGTGCTGAGATGAACGCTTGAGTCTTATTATTTTATAGCTGAATAATCATTGTGATAATTATATCAACACCTGTACATCTGTTTCTTTGTGATGATGTGAAAGTAATAGTGTGTAAGTTGTGTTAATGTGAATTAACAAACCGGCTGAAAGAAATTTACTTTCGTCTTTATTATGTTTGGTGCAGAATGTTTTGCGGATACTTATCCTAAATAATATGAAAATGGACCTAAAGTGCAAGCGACATCAACATAGTCTAGAGTCCATAGGTCCTTTTTGAAAGTTCTTGTATAGGAATTTCTCTTGAAATCAATGCTACTGAGTCCTTTCATCAAAAGCATTTTCATCAAAAGCATCATTTCATATTTTCGAAAGAAAACACGTTTTTATTTCATTGTTTCACACGTGTCAGTTCTGGCCGCCATATTGGATTTAGCGGTCATTTTGAAAAAAAAAAAAAACTGACGGGACTGGAACAACGTAGCCAAGCCAAACATCATACATTTCAACTATCTAACAAATATCTGAAGAGAACGAACGGAACAAAAAGAGATTATAAGATACATTACATTTTAATTTATATCTATTATACTAATAAGCACAAACACTCCCCAATCCAAAAGTTTAATTCGAACACTAACGTTCTATATGTCTTTGGAAAGCTAATTTTATGTAGAAAAAGTTATAATAAAAAAAATTAACGTATTTTAGAAAATATATATGAGTTTTCTGTTTTCTTATTTGAAACATGTTAAATCTGGCCTCCATATTGGATTTGGCGGCCATTTTGAAAAAACTGACAGTACTGGAACAACGTACCCAAGCCAAAAGTCATGCATTTCAACTGTCTAACTAATATCTGAAGAGAAATTCTCTGAAGTCAAACTTTCCAACAGGACCTATGTACGGCCCCTAGACTAGTCTGCGGTTTGTCAGCCAGTTGGATGTTGCCGGTATTACAAAAGCTTAACCGCTCTCCCTGTCGCCAGTGTAAACAATGAAGTCTCGAACTATTCTTTCTGAGTGTTGCAAACCAATAAGCAGATACATAAAACCAGAATAACCATTTAAAATAGGGATAAAATACATACACATCATTCAACAAGTAATTTTCTCTCCTATTAATATAATAATAATTATAATAATAATAATAATAATAATAATAATAATAATAATAATAATAATAATAATAATAATAATAATAATAATAATATGATAGTTTTTACGTTCGAGCCGTTTCGGGCTACTGTGCATTTTCGGTAATGCTCGGAAAATAGAATAGATCCTGGACCGCCCGTTGGACCGATATTGTATTTTTACCCTATGAATCGGGTTTGCCCGATTGAACCGTATGAATAGGGATGACCTGATAATCCCGTTTTTATGAAAACAATATTAATCTGTCATTATTGTAAATGATGTGTTGTTTCACTTTATTATCATAACTCAAATTGTTCTAATTATCATGTACGAACTCATAACGAGTCTATCACGTCAAACGGTCCAAACAGGCCAAACACGGGTCAAACGGGTTTATCAGGTCTAAGGATGGAGTAAACCAAATGCAATGGGTATCGGGCGGGTACAGTTTACCCGAAAAGTTCAAGCACTAATTATAGGTTAAAGTCAATACTTAAGAGCTCTAATTGTCTGCATTCACTTTTTTCTTTTTTCTTTCTTTTTTTTAGTTAGCCGACCAACGAACTTGCGGATACATAAATATAAATGCTCAAATCTAAATTATTGCAATGAGCATCAACGTGATTTACTATTAGGAGTTAGCGTGATGCACTAATGTTAATCTTTTAAAAATGATTATTATTATTATTATTATTATTATTATTATTATTATTATTATTATTATTATTATTATTATTATTATTTGTTTATGCCCTTCATGCAACTTAGAATCAATCTCACATAAAGCACTATATCAGACCTGATTGAACATTATTTTGAAAATTCTCACATTAATAGATAAAATAAACAATTGGTACTTAACACTTCAAGAGTTCAAAACGTGTCCTCGTTTTCGTATTCCTTAGTTTCTGAGGACGATTGATCTATCTCGATGACAACATGATCTTTGTCTCCATCAAAAATATTTTGCAAGACACGATAACTTTGTTCCATGTCCTGGAAGAACATTCTTCTTCTTCTTCTTCTTCTTCTTCTTCTTCTTCTTATTATTATTATTATTATTATTATTATTATTATTATTATTATTATTATTATTATTATTATTATTATTCGACAGGCCTCTGTCTATAATGATAATTTGAAACTTCTTTCTTTTAAAAAAGAAATGAATAAAAAGCATTCTATTAAGTACCTATATGTATTAATGTATGCAGGTTAATATCTGAGTAATAAAGCTATCATTATTAATTTCCTGTGTATAGTATCCTAATTTGTAGTTTGTTCAGTTTTTATACACGTGACGAATCACATTAGAAAGAAACTGATCAATTATATATTGACCTGTATAACTATATTTTAAAGTTAGAAATAATATACTTACAAGCAGAGCAGATGAAAAGGCAGAATCTTTATTAAGCCTATTACTAATATTACATATTATTATTAGCAATAATAATAATGATAACTAAATTCCCGGCGCAACAGCATTTAGAAGGCCTGGACTTATGGCACTCATTTCTGTGGGGTAATGTGTTTAGAAGTCTGCACGGGCTCGGGCTACTATGATAACCGTAATGGGGTTAGCCATACTGAGAGCTTTATACAGTTCTACCTGAGTTGGAGCGGCAACGCCGGAATCTAGTTACAATGAAGGATTTAAGCTAGGGACAAGTAAATCCTTAGATCTTGACCTTCTAGGAAAAAATTGGTTATGTTTTGTCGCGTACTATACCTCTGGTGCGTAGGGTCCCTAATCCTAATCCCCAATCAAATAAGTTCGTGGTAACAATATCGTATCCATGATTTTTCTCGGGGTTCTCCCGTTTCTTCCCACATTTTTATTCCTCCAATTTATTCATCATCATTCACTAATCATAATCATAATCATCCGCCTCCCTTAATATAAAGGGCATAATAGTGGGACGTTAAACTAAAAGATTTCGTTTTTCCTTCTTGGTCTCCGTCTACCTTTCTACCCATTCACTTCCATTGTCCTCGCTCTTCTCACACATAGTCGTTTATTCTGCTCATTAGATGGCCATGCTTTAGTCTTCTTTCTTGGATCTTGTTAGAAATCTCTACCACCTTGGTTGTTCCCCATACTCCCTCATTCCTTACTCTGTCTCTTCTTGTTATCCTACACATCCAACGTAGCATTCTCATTTAGGTAACTTTCAATCTTGTTTCTTGTGATTTCTTTATTGGGAATGTTTCTGCTTCGTACATCGTTACTGGTCTAAAGTCAATTTTGTAAATCATCCATTTATTCTTTTGTTATGATTCTGCCATCAAACAAAACGCCCCCATTCCTCTAATTGAATCGTCTCTCTTGTATTCTATGTGTTATTTCCACGTTCAAATCACTATTCGTCGCAACAGATGAACCTAAATATTTAAAACTTTTTTCTTCAATCTATCTTCTAGCTTTAAGTCCTCACTTCCTTCTTCGATAAACTCGTGATATTCCGTTTTCTTTTTAAACTAATTTTTAAGGACTTTATCTTCCAAACACTTCCTCCAACTTACTCCTTTCCTTTCTACTTCTTCCCTAATCCTTCTATTTAAACAATTTCAATATTGGATCTCCACAGAACAAAAGCGGCAATACATAGTAAAACGGTTTAAAAATGTGAATTCAACATAATTAGGATTAAATTCCAACACCGAAAACTTAGATATGGCCACTTCTGTTTGATTTTGATTCTCAAATAGCAGAAATGTTGTTGAGTTCAATTTAACGTCCCGTTCAGCAGCGAGGTTATATGAGAATTGGACCTACTGATTAGCGTGGAATCCGAACCACATGAGCTCCCGCCGGAAATCGAACCCGGGTCTTCCATGCCAAAGGCATGTACGCTAACCGCTTAGCCACGGAGGAGTTCTTAAATAGCAAAAATAATAAGAGATAACAATATTTTCGCTTGTTTGCGTAAAATAGACCCAGCGTCGCAAGCGTAACATCCATATCCGGTTTTACCCCTCCACTGAAACTCAAAGGAGTAAGTATGACATTTCCGGTTTGATTTGATTTTCAGTTTACCGCCCCTCTTAGTAGCAAGGCTATATACCAGACGTGCATCCACAGCTTAACGTGGAATCCAAACCACATGAGCTCCTGCCAGGAATCGAACCCGAGTCTCCCAAGTCAAAGGCGCGTACGCTAACGGTTTAACCACGAGTGAGCTCACTTTCGGTTTCAATGTTATCTTCCTACCGTCTGGAAATGCGTCGTAATTTTCATAATATGAAATAAAAATTCATTTGTTACGCGACTCCTGTGTTGGGTTCTACAGTACTGATAGAGTCACAAAACTAATTTCCATTCGAACATGGAAATTTTTATTTTTCTTGGAACTTTATGCTGTGAAGTACCATGAAAAAAGTTAAACATCTTTATATTGACCATCATTAGTTGTATAGTGTTTAAAAGTGGGCAAGTTACACATGTGACCAACTTAGAGAAAATTAGTAGATATATGGTTTAAAACAAAAATTTTCATAAATGATAATAACCTATGCAGAGCTGGCCTGAGGCGTGTGCCACGTGTGCACGCGAGCGTTTCCAGAAAGGTTATCAAAAGCTAAAAAAGTAGGTATAATGAAATTAATTGTTTTGTACAATGTTAAAAAGCAAATCCACATAGTACAGTGAAAACTCCTCTAAGGCGTGCTATACACTACGAGATCAATTCTAGAAAATATCTTAGGATTTATCTTCGGAAAAATGTTATGACATATCTTGTAGGAAATCCTATCCTTTTTTGTGCCATACACGTGAAGAGTTTTTACTCAATATATGTACGAACTGAGGCATTGTGTGGTTATTACGTATATCATCATTTCAAGAGTACAATGATTGAAAGAAAATAAAATATTTGTTCCAGGGTCCCAGACGGGTCCTACTAAAAATGTTCAAATGGCAACGGGGATCAAGTAGGATATCGTTTGAAACCTGTTGTTACATGAAAGCAAATGGAATATGTCTGAACGGTCTACGATAATACTTGCAAAAATCTTGAGTTTTAGTTCTTCTTTCTGTAGTCAGATTTTAGTTTGTTTTCACTTTAATTCTTGTACTGAATGAAAAGAAAGAAAATATCCCTACTGTGAGATTCTGCTCTTTGGGCCCAGTAATATTTAAATAAACAAAGAAATAAAATAAAATAAAATTAAATTAAGGAATAAAGAAAAGAAAACATTTGACATCTTTGAGTATAGAACCAACTAGTTAACATATAATTTACAATGGTGGTACTTATGCTCCTTGTCGGGATTTTCAAGTTAAAAAAATGTTTCAAACAAAGAATTTTCTTGTACTAGGAACAGTGAATACGTGCAAGTGTCTCACAATGACAACAAGTGCCGATTGCAAAATGGAAAGAGAATGCGCTCGGAGAATCGAAATGAGGAAGTACATTTCGACCGGCCGCCATTTTGCACAGGGTAATTTTAGAGAGTCGAGACTTAATCCGTCTTCTTTTATTTCCCAACAGCTTTCCAACGATATGCTACTTGACCTCACTTGCCATTTGACGTGCCTGAAGTTGGCCCGCCACCTCTCCCAAATTACACCAAAAGTTGTGCATCGTTAGTGCACTAACAACTAACGTTAGTGCTATCAGCGTTTACGAGATATTGAAGACTTTTTGTGGGGGGACCAACTTCATATGAAGTTAGCCCCACACCCATCTTTATGCAGACGGATTTTCACAAAACATAACTCATCGTTAGTGTACTTAAACACACTAAGCACTACAGTTAGTGCTACCATAGTTTGGGATTTATTCAAGATTTTTGGTGGGGGGCCAACTTCAGAAATATCAAATTCTATACAAATTGACGTAGAAACATGGGTTAACGGCAATCGTTAGTGCATCGTTAGTGCACTTAAACGCACTAAGCACTAACGTGTATGCTACCATATTTTTTTGTTTTATTCAAAATTTTCAGTGGAAGGCCAACTTCAGAAATATCAAATTCTATACAAATAGAGGTAGAAATATGGGGTTAACGGGTAGAAATATATATCGTTAGTGCACTTAAACGCACTAAGCATTAACGTTAGTGCTACCATATTTTGGGATTTATTCAAGATTTTTGGTGGGGGGCCAACTTCAGAAATATCAGATTTCATATAAATTGACGTAGAAATATATGGTTAACGGTAGTCGTTAGTGCACTTTAACTTACTAAGCAAACGTTAGTGCTACCACACTTTGGGATTTATTCAAAATTTTTGGTGGAGGCCAACTTCAGAAATATCAAATTCCATACAAACTGTCATTATTTTCTAGAAGCACTAACGAATGCAGTAATCACTTTGTTAGTGCTTGAAGTGGGCGCAAATTCACACTGACCACCAAAGATATTTTACTTGTAGCACCTACACTAATAAAGCACTAACGTTAGAGGTTGGTGCACGAAGAAGCACTAACGATGCTCTAAGGATTGCACTAGAAGAGTTCATTAGTGCTTTTTAATTTGAGAGAAATTTGACAGTGAAAAACTCCCCTTAAATTTTTTATGTGAGTTTTCTGACATGTAACTGGCTATAACTACACTAATAGTGAAGCACTAACGAAACAAATTGTTTTCTAGAAGCACGAACGATGCACTAACGAACGGCTCTAAGTTTTTCGTTATTGGTTGAAGTGACCAACCAAAGGCTTCATGAAGGCTTCCAAAGGGTTTTTTTTTTTTAATTTGTAGCACGTACATTAATGAAGCACTAACGATTTCAGTAGAAGAGGTCATTAGTGGTTTTGATTTTGGCGAAAATTTGACGCAATGAAAAATTCCCCATGAATTTCTTATGGGATTTTCGTGGCATATAATTGGCCATATCTACATCAATAGTTAAGCATTAACGGAACTATGAGTGTTTTGTAGAAGCGCTAACGATACATTAACGAATGGATTTATTTTTCGTTAGTGCTTGAAGTGGGAACCAAATTCACGCTACCCCGCAAAGGTTTTTTAATTGTAGCACCTACACTGATGAGGCACTAAACTTAGGTGTTGGAGCACTAGGAAGCACTAATGTTACAAGTAAAGAAAACTTGGGGAAATAGCGTGAACTTAGCCCCCACTACAAGTACGAACGAAAACATTAGTGTTATTCGTTAGTGCATTGTTAGTACCTCTTTTATTTTGTTAGTGCATTGTTAGTACCTGTTTATTTATATGCTACTCATATTTAAGATAACAAAGAAACATATACCAGTCTCGAATTCACAGAACTCTACATTTTACGATAATAGCTTGTTTACCTTCACAATTCAAAATTACATGTCTGACTATAATAGCGTTTCTCATAATTATATATTATAAACATGTCCTTGACAACGAGTATATCCTTAACAACGAATACCATCACCATAGCAACGTATTAACAAAAATATTACTCAATCTATAAATACTACTTACATTTTTTCTTATTCTTTCTTCTTTTAATTTTCTGGCTAATGCTTGTAAATATAGCACTTCTGTCCGGATTACTAAATATACAACGTACGTTATCGTTGTAATGTGTTTTCCTGTTTTGATATCTGTTTCACCGTTTCTGTGTTTTTTGGAGGGGTGGGGGTGGCCATAGACTTTACACTGACGTTTTTGCTGATATTTTTACTGGGTAATTTTAGAGAGTCGAGACTTGTTCCGTCTTCTTTCATTTAACAACAGGTTACTTGACCCCCTTACCATTTGCAATTTTTAACTTGAACCCCGCACGGGACCCTGCGGTTGGCGCTGGGACAACACATTTTGCTTCGATACATTGTACTTTTAAAATGATCAAACACATGTTTCCTTGTTTTGGCGTATGTCCCATTGTTTGCGATTTCTAAGGGTGGAAACGGATTTTTTTGGCCACCTTGTATATTCATATAACTCGCACAGTATATGCATTCGGAATTTTTTAAATTACAGTTTCGTAATAAGTGTCATTAGTGCTTTCGACTGGTGTATAAACCATCTTCCACATGGATTATACACCACGATATATAATCTCCCTCTCTTCCCTTGTCAGTGTAGTTTGTTTACTGGATATTGAATATAACAATCACATGAGCTGTGGTTAATTTAAATTTGTGTAACCTGTTTGTAACGGGCACTTCTCATCCACAGACTAGAATATAGACTTCAAACTCAGCGAAAAACTGGAAACTTGGCGACAGTAGCACCTCTAACACGCGACGACGGAACTAACCAGTCCATCTGACGTCACCTACGTGGAAATTTCGAAAGTAACTATTACTCTTTCGCTCCTTTAGTTTCATTTGGGGAACAGCTTTTTTCTGTTGGCGTACTTCGCGCAACTTAGATATTTTCAAAGTGAACTCTTCAAAAGAAAAATTTGTTAATATGAAAAGAGCTGAAAAGGAACGTCCAGTCCAGAGACAGTAATATAAAAAAGTGAAGATTAGCTTATCTTTCTGCACTACATCTAATGGGGCGTTTACACTTGGTCGATTTAGTCGCACGACTAAATCGACTCGCTGCATTTGCCACTAAATCGAAGCAACTAGGCCGAATCAGATCGATAGATGTGTTCAATTATTTCAACCACAGAAAATAGAACGTCTTTCAATTCAGTTTCCAGTCGATTAGTCGCTTTCGATCAACAGGCGATTAAGTTGAATTCCCGTTTACACGGTCGATTAAGTTGAAAGTGACGTCAATTCAACTGAATCGAACGCAAATCGACTAAGTGTAAACGCCCCATAACACTGAGATGTGATGCAGACAAAAACAATCCGCCGATTACTATGACAACTCATGACGTCACGTTCCAAGACGGATGGCAGCGCCATCCACACACGACGATACAGATCTCACCCACCGAGAGCGTTGATTGGTTATTTCGCTGTGCAGAAATTGATATCAATAGCGCATATAGGAAGTTGCTCGTCTGTATGTATTCTAGTCTGTGCTTCTCATCTACGGACAAATAATGGTGTCCCATCCATGTCCGTTATTCAGAGGTTTTACTGTATGCTCTAAATCTACTATAACTTTGTAAATATTCTGTACTTACAAGTCTCCTATTTACTGAAATAACTGTATGCATTGCTCTTAAAACCTACTCCGTAAACTGAAACAAATAACATAATAGATACGGTACTATTTTTAACTACATTTCATTTGTTTTCCGTGCATTTAGTTTACTTTCCATTACAAAGTTACTTTGAAACAAATAACAAATAAATGTTGTAGTAGGAGATACTGGTAGTTTTATTTTCTACCATGGTAAAAATTGTAAAACATTGAAATGGTAAATTATTACTTATTTACTTTGTTTTTAATACATTGTTTTTTTTTGTTTTTTTTTACAGTCATCTATGACTGAATTTTAAAGTTTGATTATTATTTAAAAAAGTATTTTAAATGAAGTTATTAACAAAATATTATTATTAAATTACATTTCAGGGTAATCATTTAACCTAGTTTATTTGAGCGTCCATTGAAAAAGATAGTTCAAACGACTAATCAGTAGTTCTTTTACACATTTACATCGAAAAAAAAAATAGTCAATAAAATATTAACTTTTAATGCCTATTAATTTAATCTAGTTTTGCGTTCATAAAGCTCTGAAATACTAATTTCAATTGTTGAATTTTTAAAAAAATCCGAGATTTTCCCCTCCTCCTGTTCCTTGGGGTGTATTTCATATCTCCAAAACCCCTGGTGTACCGCGGTGTGAATGAAGCCATCTTTCAGTCTTGCAGACACACCATTTGGATCGTCGGTTGGCGCTGCCTGCATGTATTCTATTTACAATGCAAGATCATATTACTCTGTGAGTATCGTTAATGTGTAAACTTCAAAACATTTGAGTTACTGGTTACATAAAGATCTAGGCGAAAATATTTAGATATTCTATATCTGTATCAGGCACGTAGCCAGGATTTAGACTGTGGTTATCATACCAGAGACTCGATCATTCTAAATTATTTTACTGGTAACATATATTGGTTCGTTTAGCCAGGATTTCGTAATGGAGGGGGGAGGCGTGACATGAAATACTGTGGTTACATACCAGGGGCTCGATCAGTCTAAACTTTTTTACTGGCAACATACCCATATTGGTTTGTTAGGACAATAAAATAAGGATATGTTAGTAAGTGTTTTAATAACGAACTATGAAGAAACCTCGAGTAAAAGAATATTAAAAACTAATGAAAGTATACTTTTCCGAGATCATTCGAACTCGGTTCTTCTTGTCTTCTTTCTCTTATCTTCGTTTAATTCCGTCAAGGATAGCAACGAGATCTCTTTCGGCAGTAAAGACAACCTATAAAATGGATTAGTGTTGCCGCGAAATTTAAAATTTCTTTAACAAGTGTAACTTTAATCTATGTGGCCAGGCTCATATTATTGGTAATTGTGGTCATTTCTTAAGTTCTACCTGAGGGTCTATCTGATCCAAACAGTTTATCGATAGTTACTTGTAGTCCATAGGATTGGTATGGAGCCAGATGGAATTCGGAATGCTCCGTTACAATAATATATATTTCCAAATTGACATCCCTCCCCCGTTTCCTCCACAAAAAGCTCCTCATAAGAAAGAATAACCAAACACTTGCTGTAGCTTTATATTTTTATCGCTAATTCTTCTTTTTCTCGTTTCTTTTTGTTTCATTCTTCTTTAATATTTTTCATTTCTGGTTCTCAAGGGGGCGTCCGGACCCCCCGGGCCCACCCCTTGGCTACGTGCCTGTCTGTATGTATAAAAATTGATGTATCTATGTATATGTTCCAGCAAAACTCTGGAACGTTTGTAGCAATTTCAAATAAACTTGGTATACATATGACATTCTGAAAAAAAAATATTATGGAAGTAAAGGCCCCTTTAGAGTCCTTAGGGAATTGGAAGCGGTGACAAATAAAAATTTTTAGACGATCGATATTAGTGTCGAATCCATAATTTTCGAAATCGCCGGGATGAATAATGGCATACCCGTTGCCGTTAAGATTCAAGGTCATTCCTCATCAGTATCAGTGAGAAGGGGAAGGAACGACATGTAAAAATAATCATAAACGACCGATATGTATCCAATCCATAATTTTCGGGGTCACTGGGATGAACAGTGTAGTACTTTCCAATGTAGTTTAAATCCACGTACAGCCTTCATCAGCACTGGAGGGAGAGGGGAAGGTAGAAAATGAAAGGTCCAAAATCGACGTTATCTGCTGCTTGTGATCACAACACGGAAAACGGCCGACCTGTTCCAAATGAATTTTAGAACGTAGTACCTATCTGAAACTGGATTCTTATCATGCCATTCTAATTAAAGGATATACACTAAATGGATACATTTATGTAAAAAATAAATTATCTTGCGAACTTTTATCATTACATTTTCATTGAAATGTGTATCCTAAGGGTGGATGGAGAGTTCAAATATTTTTATGTTCTTCCCTTGCGGTGAACAAGCATTTTAGTTAGTTTCTAATACAATAGTTTTTAAGGCTAAACTAATTAACTAGGCCTATGTACGTATTTTTTGTATTTTACAAATACATTTTTCACTGAAAACCATTTCTAAAATACGACCTATTGTATATAATAAATATAATTTGCTACTCCATACTATCATTCTCTAATTGCGAATTCCTAAAGCTGTCCATCTTGGAGGTACGTATCCTTCGCAATACCACAGCAACAGTACTTTTAAATATATTCAAGGTTCTAACCTGCAAACTCCATCCTTTCCCCCAGACTACAACATTGATTAAAACAGGTAGTTTATCATTTTCCTTTTACACAGAACTTTATCTAACTGAAAATTGAAAAAAAAATGTAAATTAATGAAAGAGCTTTAAAACGATAAGAAAATAAATAAATAAATAAAAAGTACGGACAGTCGCACTAAGCTTTCTCGCTCACAGTTCTTAAATTATGTCATATTGCAGTTATTACGGAGACTATTTACGAAATATGAACAAAATTATAATAGGTATTTTCCGAAAATTTTGTCCGAAGAAAGGGGGCATAATGGCTCAATGGTAGAGCGCTTACATCTGGTGCGTGGGGTCCCTGGCTCGATACCCGTCCAAGTAAGTTTGTGGTGGACAATATAGTGCTCGTGAGTTTCCTCGGGTACTCCCGTTTCCTTTCACATTATCATTCCACCAATTCAATTCCATCATCATTCACTTGCTTTAATCATCCGTCTCCCTTAGTCTAAAGGGTATAATCGTGGTTTGGAAGTTAAACTCGAAGATTTCATTTCATTTCATTTTTTTTCCGGAGAAAACTCATTCCCAAGAGGAAGCTAACTCTTTATGAGAAAATATTTATCTCATATTGTGGAGTTATTAGAGAATTATTTATTTATGAAATCTGAACAAAATCAACGTAACGGTGTTTCCGAAAATCGTCAGAAAAAAAAATCTGAATCCAAGAGTAAACCACCTCTTGTAGACTTTTCCATGCCAAATGATTTATGCCGTATTGTAGGACTGTAAACGAAATATTCAGTTATTTATGAAATAAGAACAAAACCAATTGCTTTTTTAAGCCGTTAGTAAACAACTCACTCCAAGAGTATATTACCATTTGTAAATTTTTAAATTAAAAATGACGTAAAATATTACAGTTTTGTTAATGAAAGTTTTTTTAAAAATGAAATATAAACAAAATTGCTCCTTAAAGAACTTCCCCTAAGAGTCAACTACCTCTTCTGGTTTCTTTCTAGAATAACGACTTATACTATATTATAGGGTTGTTAATCTGTAAACTCACTATGTTTGTTACTTCATACCTCTTGGACCAATCGACTGATTTCGATCCAGTTTCCAGCATAGATGAGGTTCGGGCCTGGAATGTTTTTTGTTTTTTTATCACTTTACTTTGACGGTACAACTTAAGGAGGGGAGGGGAAGATATATAAAAATGATCGAAAATGGCCGATATTAATGTCGAATCGATAGGTTTTGGGGGGTCGCTGAGATGAACAGTGACACTTCCGATGCGTTTAAATCCAAATTCGGCCCCGCAACTTGGTGGAGGAGGGGATATATATATATATATATATATATATATATATATATATATATATATATATATATATATATAAAGGAGTTGTGAATTTAAAGTTTTTATTTCAACCTAGCAGGTAATCGACGCTAGTGATTTAAAAAATAAAAATAATCGTCAGAGATTTTTTTTTTTTTTTTAGAAAATCACGTTTTCAGGTTTTTTTCTTTTACTCTTCAGTAAACTACTTTATCTTTTGGGTTTGGCCCAGATATGTTGAATGATATGGCTTCTGCCCAACGGAAGAATAGATGGACAACCATTGATAAATGGCTTGAATTCCATGTGTCATCATCAGGGCCCGGATCTTGTTGACAAGTCAACTTTTTTCTCTTACGGATAAGACAAGCCAACTTCAAATAAAAACCTTATCTGTCAGAAATGGTAATTAAAATCTAATAGATATTCAAAAATAACAATGTTTAACGAAATAAACGTTTTAAAAAAATTAGTCAATTTTTGTGAATTTTAGTGTCATTTTACAGGAATTTTAGTGTCATTTTATTGGTCACTTTTTAGAAAATTTTAGGTCAACAAGATCCGGGCCCTGGTCATCATATATATATATATATATATATATATATATATATATATATATATATATATATATATATTCAAGGTTGACCGCGATTTTCGTACGTAAATAATCAATGAAAAACCGGATCATGATGAAACTTGCGGGTGACGTAATGCATTCCTTCTCGAGTAACTAGCGCCCGATATGATGTATTTGACGCATGTGCAGCAGTTGCAGCGAACATGGCGGCAAGCAGTGTGTCTGTGGCTGTGGAGCAGCGGTGTGTAATCAAATTTCTTGTGAAGGAGAAAGTTAATTAAACCAGCTGAGATTTTCAGAAGATTGCAAGCAGACTATTATGAACAAACGATGTCACGGACAAGAGTGTACGAATGGTGTAAACAGTTTCGCTAAGAACGGGAGCTGGTGACAGATGAAGCACATGGACACGTTCGCCCGACTGCAATCACACCAGTGAATATCGCAAGTGTTGAGCAAATGATTCTTGAGAACCGGCGAGTAACAGTGCGGGATATTGCTTCCGAGGTGAATATCAGTGTCGGGAGTGTTGAGACAATCATTCACGACCACTTACGCTTCCGCAAAATCTGTGCAAGGTGGGTTCCACGCCAGTTGAATTTTGATCAGCAGTGGACACGCATGACGGTCTGCGAACAGTTCTGTCAAATCCCCTACAGTCCAGATTTAGCTCCCAGTGATTATCATTTGTTTGCACCCCTTAAAGACCATCTGGGAGGGAAGAAATTCACGACAGATGAAGCACTGCGGAACGATGTCCTCCAGTGGCTACGACAATAACCAAGTTCTTTCTGCGCCAAAGCAATCAGGGAGCTGCCACAACCAGTGGCGGCGGTTGGACGTTAAAAGTGGGGGGGGGGGCAAGACATGATCTGAATATTTGATATCAATGTTAGTTTTCCTGGTTACTTGTAACACTGTTTGACGAAAGGTTGTATAACTAATAGGATACTATCTTTTTCCGTTAAAATACCGTATATCGTATTTCATATTTTATGAAGTAAATTGACAAGAGAAACGCAAGTAGGCACTAGCCCTTTGTACTCTTAAACAACGAAGGATGAGATTTGATTCCTTGCTCATGAATATCTGTCTGGAAAATTGTGTGATCAGATTAGAGGTATATTTAATAAATTTGCAAAACAAATAAACAGAAAGGATAATATTAATCAAATATTAATCAAAGGATTTGACATAGTAATGAATGATGAGGCTTGTTTTGCAAAAGTTATATTGAAACTCGAAATTAATGAACAACTTATATTTTTAATTCCACGCATGCTATTATATATGTTATTACTCTTAGGATGACAGTGAACACTACAAGCATATGCTACGACATTTAAAGAAATACTTTTGCAGCTTCCCGAAACATGTTCGCTACCATTAAGTACAATTTTCACTTTCTTGGAATATATCAAAACTCAGCAATACTTAGTGACTCCACATTCCAGTTATACAAAATAATCCTAAAACCTAGAATTATGCTAAATTTAATAAATTGAATTGTAAGTACAAAACTGTATATGTACACCCCTAAACTCCTATATTATACTGCAAAATGAATATTCCTTACTGATCTCCTTCGTGGCTAAGCGGTTAGCGTACACGCCTTTGACGTGGGAGACCCGGGCTCGATTCCCCGGGAGGAGGTCACGTGGTTCGGACTCCACGTTGATAATTAAGTCCACGTCTCGCATAACTTCGCTGCTGAACAGGATGTTAAACTGAAGAAAACCAAATCAAAATATTCCTTATTATTAGAAAGAAGAAAATACATTTTAGAAACTGTTGATTTTTGTGCAAATAAAGAATAACTTGTGAAGGACTTATTTTCTTGCGAAATGTTATCTCAATTACTTCCAGAGCGGCTGACTAACATATCGAGCCCTTGCAAGTAGAAATTAAAGTACGCTCGAATTGTGGAGCTCCAATAGGTTAATTTTTGGTCCATTTTTAGTGGCAGTTTAAACGCAATTCCTGTAGCTTTCTTAATTCCACGGGAAGACAACCAATACGTACTCATGGAACGACAAATATTTTATGGCAACATTTTTATTCTATGAACCAATAATACATACAAAACTTTATATTTCCAAATGAAACTATATACATTAATGGGTAATTTCAAAAAAGTGGGGGGGCAACTGCCCCCCTTTGCCCCCCCCTAATCGCCGCCCATGCCCACAACGATGGCAACGTACGGAGAATACTTTGAAAAGCTGACCTAGTTTGGTGCTTCTTGTGCTATTTGTTTCATCCGAAGAAATAAAAGTCCCGGTCAACCGGGTATATATGTATATATATTCTACCATTATTGGCAAGACATTTGCCGCAGCTGAGAAGTTTTCATGCTCCACGGTCTTCAGGCAACTCTGTCTTCACGTACGATTTTCTGTTTTGATATCGTCCATCAATTAAAACCTCTTTTGCTCCGTCCCTCTCTTTCCTGTCCCCATACCCTCTAGCATCCCTCATATGTAGGGGCTATGAAATGAGTAAATGTGTTGAAATCTCGAATTCGATTTTTTTTTTTTTTTCATAATCAGTATATTCTTCTCTCCTATCTTCGGTTAAAAATCAAAATAAAATAAAATAAAATAAAATAAAAAGCATATGATAAGTTTGAACAAAATGGGTGGTGTAATGGTTATTTCTTACAACGTTGGTGCAAGCTTTAGGAAGTTGAAATCAATGTATATGCGCAGAGACCAGCCGTAACAACGATAAATTGGCTACTTTGCATCGCAATGGGCATTTTGGAGATCAATTACCTCAGTTATTGGATAGTTGATTATCAGAGTGAAACAAAATCACATCTCGAAGCAAATACTATGTTCAAAAATTCATTTCAAATGATTCAGCTGCTTTCTTGTGCAGAGGTGGAGAGATTCATGACCCATGATCTGGAGTGACAAGTACAGATTCCGAGATAACGAAATGCCACACAGATAAAGAGTATTACTCCTAAGCTCCTAAGCAATTCTAACAAACGGAATTTTCTACTCTCTATCTCTCTGTTCTCACGAAATCGATATATATTCTCCTTTGCCGTATGCTTCTGTGTATGTCGAAGCATTGCATGAAAATTAACTACAAGGTCTATCAGAGTACACAGGCGTAAGAATCACTGAAAATCTACATGTTTTTCTTATGAGCCCGTAAAACTCATCGTGTGTCATATGAAGGATGTCATTGAGCCCAAACAGTGTTTTGTTAAATCATTTGTAAAGTGCTCTAAACCACTGCACTACTTTTCAGTATTGAAAGACAAATAAACGTGAAATTATATTTGAAATATGTTGATTATCATAGTAAAGTGTTTGGTAGAATGACGACGCAACTTTCTAGCTTTACCTTCCCGGGACAGAAAATTTTGTGAGGGGCAGCTTTTTTTGTGTTGCAAACAGAGCCCTGCACGGGTCGGGCGCGCCCGGTTTGGCCCGGAATGTGCCCGGCCCGGCCCGCTCTGGCCCTTTCAAGTAATATCAAACTGGATCGAGCCCTAACCGGGCCGGGTACATTCCGGGTCGGACACAAATGCTATAGGGCCGAACCGGGCACATGTATTTCCGGCCCGGCCCGGCTCGGCCTGGACACTTTGAAAGAAGGATCGGAAACTAATGTTGTCAACCTTTTATTTTTAATGTCCTCCACTACCCCTGCCTTTGCCGTGTTGGTACGGTCTTACTGTCAGCTAGAGACTTGCATGGGCCGGGCCCGGCCCAGCCCGCGGGCCGGGCTTGGGCGGGCCAACTCTGTTATTTCTTTCTGCTGGGCCGGGCTTGGGCGGGCCGACACTGATTTCTCTTCAGGTCGGACCGGGCTGGGGCCGATTAATTGCAATTCTTTAATAATTATTGATTTTCGTTAAACGATAATTGGAATAAAGCCAAACGTTGAAGAAGTGTGTCCGTGAAAAATGTTACAAAGAATGTAATAGCTATTTACAGTTTTTGTTGCTTAGCGGCTCCACTTTCACTATAGAGGATTGTAGGCATTGCGCGGTAAATTGAGCTCTGATCTTGACCTTCACTGAACCCAAAATATGACAAGAAGGGGTAGGAAAGTTTTGCCTGTCGCTGAACAATATTGCAATCTTCACTTATGCTAAAAATCAATTAAGTTAGATTTTTCTTACAGGAAATGGAGATTTTGTTCTCTCGATGACAGGCAAAGTTCTAGGAGGCAATGGTACTATTCGGTAGGCAAGCGTCAGGTTGTGAACCAGAGTTTACAAAATGTTTCTGAGGGTTAGGTCAAATTAGTACTAAATTTTGAGAAAGATTGAGGCTCGAGCTCAATTTTTTAAAAATTTATCGGGCCCGGGCCGGGCTTGGGCCAATAATTTTAAAAAACCTATTGGGCCGGGCCGGGCTCGGGCCGAAAATCTCCAAAACTTTTCGGGCCCGGGCTGGGCCGGGCCTGGGTACATTCGGGCTGGATTGGGCTCGGGCCGAAAAATTCGGCCCGTGCAGGTCTCTACTGTCAGCCTATGCTAATCGTAATGTGTTTGGGAAACTGACTCTTTATTCAAGACTGTAAAGGATTGTAATACTACTACTACTACTGACATGTCAGGTGGTACCGAATTTACCTTCTAAGTACAGAAAAAAAAACAGAATAATGCTACTTATTATGGCCGGTCTGCGTAGAATGTGAACCCATGCTTGATCTACGAGGGACAATGATTGCTCAGTAGGAAAAGCACTCACATCTGGTGCTAGAGGTCGTCGGATCAATCCCTGCTTGTGCTATGTGAGCTTTCTGGTGGACAAACACAGTGTGTGGGATTTCTCGGCGTTCTCCAGTTTCCTCCCACTTTATTCATTCAACCATTTCATTTATTTCTCATCATCACCGTCTCTTTTAGCCTAGCCGGCATAATTGTGGGACGTAAAACTCAAAGATTTTATTTTTATTGTCTTGTTTTCATATTACTAGTAATAGCAGTAGTGGTATTCGCTGTCGTATTAGTATAGTAATGAGTAGTAGCAGTAGTGGTAATAGTAATAGTAGTAGCAGTGGCAGCAATAGTGGAATTAGCATAGCATTCGTAATCGTAATAGTAATAGTAGTATTAGCAGTAGTAGTTGTAGTATTAGTATCACATGGTCAGGGCCGTGCCGTGGAAAATCAGCGCCCGGGGCGAGAGTATACGACGGCGCCCCCATACATATATTCCAAGCAATTTTTCCTATCTTTTTTCCTTTTTTCTCTCCCGAATTTTTCGCCCCCTTTCTTCGGCGCCTGGGGCCGTCGCCCCGCCCCCCCACGGTACGGCCCTGAATATGGTGTAACAGTTTTACATATCTTCTCTGTTACTCGTAATGCACTAATGAGTGTAGTATAAGACTTTTACGTCCATGAGCTGTATTAGACCATAATAAACATGGCTGGACAGAGCAAGCACAGATAACAAATAGACAGACAGAATAGGGATATAGAAAACAAACCTTGGGTAATCTTTCACATAATTTTCCCATTCGAGAAGGACAAATAGACATTGCAATATTATGACGACACATTTCTTATTTTCCATTGCATATTGAAGGATTGACATGACTTATCAACTTGGTTGTTCTAAGGCCGGTTACGCCCGGCCCGTTTGTGCCCGGCCCGTTCTCTGCCCGGCTCGAGATTCGGGCCGGGTCGGGTCGAGCCGGGCACAGAATACAGATCCATCCGACCCGGGCTGGGCCTGGGCTTGCAGGGCTCTGGTTGCAAAAAGATAGTACCCTACTTGATTTACATTACAACATTTCTGAGGGGCAGGTGGTCACTAGGGAGCGCTAAACCCCTGTCCCTGTCTGGCGTCATCAGTAGTTTAGTAATGAAAAAGAAATAAATAGTAGCGTACCTGGAATCGGAGTTCTCCTATTGGTGGCTTAGCGTATGGAATTCCGTGAAAAGCAAAATATTCCTTTCCAGAAAATGATTTCTTAACAGTTCCTTGTATGGGACCCTGCGCTACGTTTACAACAGGAGAATATTTAGATTCACTGAAATATAACCCAGCAGATACAAGCACAAACAAAGCCCACTTCATCTCGACACGCGCTTGAAGACTCCCACAATGTTACTGAAATTAGCAATGCTGTTGCCGAGCGTAGAAAGAAGATGTCCTTGGGGCACAGGTCAAATAGAATAACCAGTTTCGTTCGCTGCACTAAGTTTAGACTAACCAGAGATAACAATTATTGATAACTTAGTTTGGGAGGAGGAACCTCTTTTATTTTTATTGCCTATAATTTTTATCACATTATTTATGCTTTTATTTCACTCTTTAGTGATGGGCATTAGATAAAACAATCTTCACGCGCTATTTTAAGATAAACTTTTATTTGTATAGTGTGCTTAGACGTCACGTATACATGTAAAAGAAAATATTTGTGATGATGAAATTCAGTTATCAAAATCGACTTCAAACATAAGGGAAACCCCTTGGTACGTTGGCTACTATCAGTAGCGTAGCCAGGATGTGTGTTTGGGGGGGGGGGCAAGTTCTGTTATAGGTACATATAGAAACATTACAAACAAAGCAATATATAAACATAAAAATATATAAAAAATTACAAATGTCAAAGTACCGAAGTACATTGTCGGACCTCTTTGGGGGGGGAGGGGCGGCCCCTCTGCCCCCCCTTCCCTACGCCACTGGCTACTATTGGTTGCATTAAAAGATTCCGTACAGAAAATAACTTACAGTAAAATCTTGTTAATCTCGGTAAATCAAGTTCCACTTGATAACGACAGGTAAAAAAAAAAAAAAAAAAAAAGCAAGGTTTAAAATGTGCTCAGAAGTCAATAATCTCATTCATCATATAGCCCCGTGATAGTTAAGAATACTGTATTTACATGAATAAATATCAACCAACTCAAGCGGCATTTCTTTAATGTTACCGCGATCGCAACATCACAACACCGGACAGGTGGTCCCATGTAGCGTTGTCTTTAATGATATAATATTTCGGGGAGCAGGAAAATTCGGTGTAGGAAATTTCAGTGTAGGAAAATTCGGTGTAAGAAAACTCGGTGTAGGAAAATTCGGTGTACAGAAAATTCGGTGTACGGAAAACTCGGTGTGGGGAATGTTCGGTGTAAAGAAAGATTCGTTGTAGTAGACAGTAGTATTTATTAAAAACTTAACTTTGAGCATAAATGAGCGTATTAGTTTTAAGTTCAAACTTTGTGTAGAACGTACTTTTACTGTCTGCTATACCAAATTTTGAAAAATTGTGATCGTGAAATAATTTGAATTCTAGATTTCGACAGATTTTAGCATTTCATGGCCCTTACATAACAAGAAATTTGTTTATTGATGTCCGTTTGTGTGATTTAGCGAAGCGATCATCGATACCAATCGACATTTCATTTAAAACTTAAGTTTTTATGCTGTTTTGGAGGATGTCTCCTAGAATTTTATATTTTAAAAAAAAAAAGTAGGTTACTAGACAGGTAAAGTTGAAAATTGTAGATTTTTCAAAAATGTTCTGACGATTTTATGTATATTTTATAAATAAATATTTAAATTTAAATTCTACAAAAACGACATAGTTTATTTATGTTACTCAAAGGTGTAAAAATAAATGCCTCAACTAAAGTATCTACGCCTGATTGGAGGAGAAGTCAATAAGGAGTCAATAGGGTTGCAGTACTTGTTTACCTTAAGGCAAACAAACTAAAGTGTCTGATTGGAGGAGAATTAAACTATTTGTACAAATATTATATGATAAAACCATCCTGCTTTATATTGCCCTTTCCACTAAGACTTTTTTGATCAATATATTTTTGCATCTTACATATGTATATGTAGAGTGATACTCCCGGATTCATTGGGCTCTAGAATTTCCAACTAAAGTCCGGTTTTCATGCGGTTTGTTGCAAATTATCAAGGGAGAATGGGAGGTTTATGGGACTATGTTTACTGGTTTAAATTCATCCGGGGTAATATCGAGCAGGCCGCAAGAAAAACAGCAAATATTCGGCATTGTACGTTACAGTTCGAATGAGATATTGGATATTTGAAGCGAAATTGAAGAATACAAATTAAGTGTTAGTGAGAATACAAATTAAGTGTTAGTAAAATGAAATGAAATCTTTAAGTTTTATGTCCAACAACATCTGCCAGCGGTGTCCGATGCTTCCCTGCCTTACTCAGAAGAGATCCTGTTTCCTGCAATTTATTCACTAGCGACCATATTATGTTCCTGTTTGGGGCAGAACGTGAGGCAAAGTTGCGTGTAGCTGCCCTTTGCGTAGCAACAACAGATCCCGGCCTCTAAAATCTTTTTAACGATAAAATCACGTTGCTCCAAAGAGTACATTATTGTAACTGCGTCCTGATCATATTGGTACAGTAGCACAGCATAATTCTCAATACGAAGGCCCAGTTTCCTGTTTCTTATTGACCGTCGCGAGGTTACCATCTAACGAAGAAACTCAAATCTCCATACCGCACCTCACCTAATTCCAATTCGGTACAGTGGCGAATGTTTGCTGCTTTTCTAGAGGCGCGGCCTATATTACCCCAAATGAATGTAAACCAGTAAGCATAGTTCCATAAATCTTCCAACGTTCCTTGATCATTTGCCACAAACCGCATGAAAATCGGACTTCAGTTAGAAAATCTAGACCCCCAAATGAAATCCGTGAGTTTTAAAAGAATCACCTTGTTCTATGATGTACTATATAGGAAAGGTGTTTTTAGTTGTTCCTATAACTATTCTCTGAACTTATAGTTGTAATTGTTTTATTTCTGACAAAAAGTGTCAGCTTCATTGTGTGATGAAAAGTAGTTTATAGTAATACCCCGCAAAAGACATGCAAGAGGTATTGGACTCAAGGCAGAAAAATAAATTTGCTTTTCTTGAAATAGGTAATAACATTTTATTCGTTACATTATATGGTTTTCGTTTTCACAATATGAAATGTCGTAAATTATTGTAAGTAGTAATATTCAATATGTATTACACCGAATCTACCGTACACCAAAATTTCCCCACACCGAGTTTTCCGTACACCGAATTTTCTGTACACCGAATTTTCTGTACACCGAATTTTCCTACACCGAATTTTCCTAGACCCAATATTTCGTGCAAACAGTCCTGGGTTCAATTTCAAGTGGGGACCCTCTGTCGAAAAAGTGTAACAGCTAGAAGTATTAACATCATTTGAGCACTCGGTTCTGATTGGCTGAGGGACGTCATGTGACCTAATCACGTAGAATGACGTCATAGGGATCAATGCTCTCTTGATCTTGGCAAGTGTACCTTGGCCCGCCTCCGAAATTTTGAGAAGGATACATAGACTACCCTCTGAAATTGTGGAAATTGCCAAATTTAAGAATTTGGTATGATAGAATAAGACGGAGTTTGTACTTTTTTAAGTTTAGCGTCCATCTCGTCCCCTCTTATGGGTAAAAAATTGCCAAAATTGTAAATTTCGGAGGTTTCTGATCTATTTTATCCTCTTTAATCATATTACATTACCTTACATGGCAGAGATGGAGTGGGTCAGTGGGTCAAGTTTTCTGAGTGGGTCAGTGGGTCGTGGGTCAACAGCATGTAACCCACTGTGACCCACCACCCACCGTGACCTACTGCGACCCACCACCCACCATGACCCACTGCGACCCACAACCCACCGTGACCCATTGCGACCCACCACCCGTCATGATCCACTGCGATCCACCGACTCAGTCTGATCTACCGGCCCACTTTGCTCACTGCATTGTAGACAATATATTCTGAAGACTGGTAAATTTGTCTTCGTTTTACTTTCAAGACCTTCAGTTCCCTTTCTTTTCCATTTGTTTCTGTCTACTTACCTGAGGTGAGTACATCTAACCAAGTGAAAAAAGAACTTCAGGCACTTTTGGATATTGATATTTGTAATTGTAATAATAGCAATAGGACTTATACTACTACTTGGCTTTCGAGACACACAGCCTGAGAGTTTTTAGAGGAGCGAAGTACTGGAAAAAATACATTTTTGAATCACTGTAATATATAAATTATATGGAAAATATGGAAAATTGGTAGGGAGTTTGTTTGTAAAAATGATCGAAAACAATCGATATTAGTTAAGAAAAAAAAATCAGAAACAAAAAATACAGTGCTTTGCTTCATATATCCATTGCTTTCTACTATAATAATTGCTGAAGCTTATGTTTATTATATGGAGCGCTTACAGCACAGGACAATTAACCCATAAAGTTGTGAGAAAAATAGACATAAAATTTGTATCTACTGTAAGCTTAATTACACAGAAAATCTAAGTTTGGATTGTACGCATAATTATATGGAAAATTTTACTCTTTTTTCCCCCTTTACGTTGGTCTACTTACCTTGATTTGGAACTTTCAAATTTCATCCTTTTTTCCACTGAAAAGTATCGATAAGTCATCAAGGAAATAATTATACTATGATAATTTAATTGAAATTCATAGTAATTTGGCCCATGGTAAGCAGCAGTGTGGTAATTGAAGGGGAAGAAGGAGGGAAATTCCCATTCACTTCTGAACACTTTCCAGGAACCTCGTTCCCTTTCGCTTTCTAGAGGGGGAAGGAAAGTTTCATTTGGAAATATAAAGTTTTCTATGTATTATTGGTTCATAGAATAAAAATGGTGCTATAAAATATTTTTCGTTCCATGAGTACGTATTGGTTGTCTTCCCGTGGAATTAAGAAAGCTACAGGAATTGCGTTTGAACTGTCACTAAAAATGGCCCCAAAATTAACCTATTGGAGCGCCACAATTCGAGCGTACTTTAATTTCTTCTTGCAAGGGCTCGATATGTTAGTAAGCCGCTCTGGAACTAATTGAGATAACATTTCGCAAGAAAAGAAGTCTTTCACAAGTTATTCTTTAATTGCACAAAAATCAACAGTTCCTAAAATGTATTTTCTTCTTTGTAATAATAAGGAATATTTTGATTTGATTTTTTTCAGTTTATCCTGTTCAGCAGCGAAGTTATATGAGACGTGGACTTAATAATCAACGTGGAGTCCGAACCACGTGAGCTTCCCCCGGGTCTCCCACGTCAAAGGCGTGTACGCTAACCGCTTAGCCACGAAGGAGCTTAGTAATGAATATTAATTTTGCAGTGTAATATAGAAGTTTAGGGGTGTACGTATACAGTTTTGTATATACAATTAAATTTAGTATATTTAGCATAATTCTAGGTTTTAGAATTATTTTGTATAACTGAAATGTGGAGTGACTCTAAGTATTGCTGAGTTTTGATATATTCCAAGAAAGTAAAAACTGTACTTAATCGCAGCGAACATGTTTCGGGAAGCTGCAAAAGTATTTCTTTAAATGTCGTCGCATATGCTTGTAGTATTCACTGTCATCCTAAGAGTAATAACACATATAATAGCATGCGTGGAATTAAAAATGTAAGTTGTTCATTAATTCCCAGTTTCAATATAACTTTTACAAAACAAGCCTCATTATTCATTACTATGATTATTTGATTAATATTATCCTTTCTGTTTATTTGTTTTGCACATTTGTTATTAAATAGGCCCCTAATCTGATCACACAATTTTCCAGACAGATATTCATGAGCAAGGAATCAAATCTCTTCTTACACCTTCGTTGTTTAAGAGTACAAAGGGCTAGTATCTACTGGAGTTGCTCTTGTCAATTTACTTAATAAAATATGAAACAAGATATACAGTATTTTAACTGAAAAAGACAGTATCCTAATAGTTATACAACCTTTCGTCAAACAAAGTGTTACAAAAAATAAAGAAAACTACCATTGATATCAAATATTCAGATCATGTTTTGCCCCCCCACTGTTAACGTCCAACCGCCGCCACTGGACCCACGCCAACTCTGTTACATGGTAATATGGGTGTGTACAGGGATCCATACCGTTTCATAAGACATGGGAACATTGATGTTATCATCTTAAATTTTGGGAGGGGTATATAGGACCACCCATCAAATTTGGAAATTAAAAAAAAACAACAGAAATTGGTAAATGTTCTCTGGATCCAAATATATAGAGAAGAGGGGGGACATTGGTACACGGGGCACATAGGTACGAGGTAGATATTTTTCCACTGTGAAGAGGTAAATGGACAACAGTTTGGTGGTGACAAACAAACATCGTGAGGCACAGTTGATGGATAGACGAAACGTTCTTTTCTCTGTGCAGAAAAAAAAGACTTGGGGTGGATTGGTACGGACCATTGTGCCCCCACTGCTCTGTACCAATCTACACCTTCCATTTGTAATTATAAGGGTAGACTACTCTTTGTGCATTTCCCATGTATCACAGTTTTCGTTGTGATTAACATCAAGTAGAAAATGTTACTAATAATATAGGCTATCTCATGTGTGATCGCTTGATTTTCGTAATCAAAGCATAAAAATAAATTAACTAAAATAATATGGAAAACTTTCCTATTATTATATTTCCAACCTTCCGCAACTATAGGTATAGCCGATAGGTGCACAAACTTTCTAATGGAAAGTTGTTTAACCATTTAGGAGCCTTGATAACAAAAAAAAATGTGAAGATTCTTTCTCCCAGGTCATAACATGCGAGTGAATTTAATAGGCATATGTCTAACAAAATCAACCTCAAATATACTGTATATTTGTACATGGACGCTAAAAGCTAGCTTGTAGTAAGCGTCATATTTATTCGACTTTCAGCAACTTATTTGAAAGTTATTCGGCGAAGTTCTTGAAACTTTAATATTATAAAGGTAACCAAGAAAGTTCTATCGCTTTTTGTGGAGGTCTGTGTTCAATTGGCTCTCACACCGTGAGTTGAATGCGAATGGAGATAAAGCGAAGGTCAGTTGTGGGTGTGAATATACCGAGCATACTACCTGATTGTGGCAGTTCAGTTACACAGTGAACTTGCGTAAGAACAGCATAAATATGGGACCTCCACAGAGAGCCCTAAGGGCGAGTATGGTGAACGAGTTCAAACTGGGGTCAAAAGCCGCTGTAGCAAGGGAGAAGATATGCCAGGCCTTTTATGAGAGTGTCGTGACTACGCGAACAGTGCAACGGCAGTTTAACAAGTTTAAAAACGGTGACGAAACACTGGAAGACGCACTACGTGCCAGAAGACCAACACATGTAAAAATTAAGATCTTCAGGCAGCAATTAAGGCGAACAGTGGCCAGACATGTGAGGAACTGAGACTACAATTCAGTGTGAGTGAATAAACCGTTCGGCAGCACCTCCATCAACTTGGGAAGCACTAAAAGTTGGGTCGATGGCTTCCACATGATTGGATCCAAGCCAGAATGCAACGTGAGCAGATACCTGTGTTTCTTTGCTGTATTGTCTGAGGAAGGAGAAATTTCTGGAAGGGTGTTGACATATGATGAGAAGTGGGTTCTGTACGAAGCTCCACGGCGCCGTCATCATTGGTTAGCATTACATGAACCGGTTCAAAAACAGCCAAAACCAGCACTGCACCAAAAGAAGGTCCTCCTCTGTGTTTGGTGGAATGCTCGTGGCATCGTGCATCGGGAACTGCTACCAGTTTGTCAGAGCATCAATCAACTGTGTACTGTGAGCAGTTGGTTTATATTCAAGAACAAGTCAAAACTCTAGAGCCAGCACATCTGAATCGCAAAGGGGTCCTCCTGTTACAGGACAACGCCACGCACCACGTGCCTAGGATGACCCGGACACCATTCTATGCCTTTTATGAGAAACACTGCTGCATCCGTCATACTCCCCGGACATTGCACCACCCGATTACCACGTGTTCTACCGCAATGGAATCCATGGCCTTCCATAGCGTTGGCAGAAGGTCGTCGATGTTGATGGGACTATTTTTGATCTTGCAGGTACGTCTTAGGTGACATATCGATGTTCGAAGATTTTGGGTGAAAAAGTGGCAGAACTTTCTTGGTTACCTTTATAATAACAAAGCTCCGTCTCCTTTGGAGACAAGGGGACGCTCGAATTAAAATTAAAGCATCTTTTCCAGTAGTAGTTGAGGTATGAAATATTTCAAAATTTTGTAAACTGTAGGTAGCCCTTGGATTATTTACTGCTACTTTTTCTTATAGATGCAGAACCTTATTTATAGTACGTTTTTATCTTTATAAATAGCTTGCGGAACTTTTAAATTTTGATGAGATCACAAGCAAGCATTGGACTTTTTGTTTTATTTTTTTTTATTTTTATGTAACAGTTTGAACTACTGTAGATCTATTGAATTACTAAAGATTCTGAAAAATCTTCAAATTCTTTTTATGAAACATGTTTTTATTTTGCATTTATGCTGCTGTAGGTCCTTAAACCTATTGTTAAAATACTTGAGTTTGTGGAAGTTTAATAGAATATTATATTTCAAAATATTTCATGGAAAAATTAAAAAAAAAAAAGTTGCGTTATCTCTATTATCAGAAAGTCTGTGTGATATTTTGCTTTGCTTGTACCAATCTGCCCCAAGCCAGTTCCAATCTGCCCCCACATGGGGAAGATTGGTACATATTGCAGACCTTTCGTAAAATGTAATTTACTCCAGGTAGGACATTAGTAGAAACAATATTGTACATTGTAAATGTAGCTAAAGAATCACAGTTTAAGTAGGGAAAAAATCATGTTTTTCAAGCTGACGATATGTTCTATAATCTCGGGTAAGTAAAAATCGTACCAATGTCCCCCCTTTCCCCTACTCTTGTAGATATGGGTGGTCCATAGTGTTCCCTTCTATGGGCATAAACTTACTGAAAGTTCAAAATTTGGAGGGCTTTTTTTTTTTTTTTTTTTACCTAATTTATCCTCTTTGATGAGGGTTTATCACGTTATATGTTATTTGATCGTATAGGTGTCTAATACCTATCATAAGACCAGAGACGTAGCCAGGATTTCGTTTCGGGGAGAGAAAAGGATATAAAAATCTTTCGAGGTTTCTGACTTATTAACTTTCTTTATAGTCTAGGCCTATAGGTACCCATGTTGCGACTGGAAAGCGCACACACCTAAATGCAATTAATTTCAATTTATTAACTATCTATTGGTAAAATAATAATAATAAACCTCTCATTTCTCGTCCGATCACAGAAGCAATTTTCTTTGTCTGTTAGCGCCCATAACATCTATCGCTTTCTCAACATTAGGGAACGGATTGATAGAAGCGGAAGTCCTTTAAGCTGCTTTGATTCTTTTCATTGAAGAAAGTGTTATCTCCACCGACGCGGTTGAAATAGGCAAGCAAGCTAAAGTACCGAGTAGCTTACTAATTGTTGGAAAGAAAACTGAATTACAGGCATCGTGCACATCCATAATTTCGATAGTGTTATTTATTTCATAATGCCTTTTTTTAGACCACATACTACACTCAATCTTGAGGACAGATTCTGAAGCGAAATTAGTCCAATAGTTTTGAAGTTTTGCGAGATCTTTTAGTTTTTCTTCCTCAGCATGTCTTGGCAAAAAATATTTCAAGAGATCATAAGACTTCCTCGTTGTCACAAAACCTTGTTTAAAGCCGCAAATTAAATCATCTAAGCACGGAACAAAGACCGCTGTGCTGAAATACTTTTCGGAGAAAATGCTCATGTCAGTGGATTTGATCTTTGCGTTCGTACCGGTGCAACGACATTGCGCAAATTTTTCTAAAGATTAGATCGTTGATAATCTAAGTAATTTATGTCTTATTAACGAGGAGCAGAAAGTGCTGAAATTGCGCAAATTTCCGCCGCGACGTTGCCAACAACAGGATTTAAGGAATTGTGTGAAATTTTGCATCGAAATGAAATGTATAAAGCTATTCCTTTATGAGATATATTTTATTGCATTCTAATATTTACAAAGCAACATACTTATTTACAGAAAATTTCATTTTACAGTTTGAATGCTTGAAATTTAAATCCTACAGCTTTTAAAAATGTCATACGTGCCTTCTCATAGTTTCTCTGCGAATTCCTGAACTCAGCATACTTCCTCATGACAAACTCGCTCCTTTTGACTTCTGCTGGTCTTTGGGCCTTTGAAATTCCTTTTAATATGGACGTTATTTTCATGGCAGTTTCCGTTTGGATCTCTAACAAAGCAGAAATCACCGTATGAATATCAGGAGCAGGGAAGTAAAATTGACTATTATAATGTCTGTGAAAAGCTTCTGGTCCATTTGTCGTCCGACGCATCGTGGATGGTATAGACGCCCACATGACAGGTGGATACCTAAAATTAATAAAATAAAAAGATCCTTAGTTCATGCACACAATTATTGACAATTTATATAAAACACTAAAACATTTATAACACTAGATTCAAGAAATATTTATAGTCTTGGTCCGTAATTTGTTTACAACTATCAAAACCTGCATTTTAATCTACGTCTTACATGAAGACAGAAGAAAATTTCACTATAATTAAGTTGCATTGAGAGAAAATACCATATCAGCACAACCATTAATGTTGTGTTCAAACTAGGACAACAGTTTTTGCAGTATTAAGAGTTATTGAAGCATGTGCTACTATAGATGAAATTCAAAAGGAAGCTACTTACTTGCAACCGTCTTCTATGTAGTTTTCTAGGACGTAATCGGAAAATTTATGCCCTGTATCATCCGGCGTCATTGATATTAGTTGAGTAAAGGCATCTGATACTTCTGTTGGATGTAAATATGGCAACCCAAAAAATGCCTTTATCCATGAACCTGTAAGAAAAGCAATAATAATAATAATAATAATAATAATAATAATAATAATAATAATAATAATAATAATAATAATAATAATTTGTTAGAATAAGCAAGCATTGGGAAAGTAGTGAAATTGATGGATCTTACTGTTGGCTTTATAATTTCTTCATTTCGTACATTATTAGAACAGCAGTTTATTTGCTTTTAAGAATGGTGACTGAATTAAGATTCTTCAGTCAAACAGAATAAGATTCTATTTTCAACTGTATTCTGTATTAATATATAACAACCACAACCAACATAGATAACATCAGAGATGCATTAAAACAGCAAAACGTACAGTTCACGAACCTCATTCGTGTCCAAACAAAGGAGGGACCAGCACCCATCTTGAGAATGTTTTCAACATTTGCTCTGGCCATATACGTTGAACACGCTTTGCCGACAGTCGGCTAACGGAAACGCTTTGTTATCTCTCTGGGAGTGAAGCAAATACACAGTAATTAAAGAACTGAGGCCCTTTTCAGGCCCACAAACCAATTTCAGGTCCAAAACCTTTCTAATGTACACTGTCCGGTAAATATCTTCAGGATAAAACAGTTGAGAATGCTCTAAGAGCATTGCCAGAACGAACTTTAAAAGAATGGAGAGATCTAGCGGGAAGGATAGCTGTAATTGTTCCTAGATGTAAAGGTAAATCTTTTTATCCGCACCCTCTTCTCTTTCTCGCAAAAATTAACAAAATATCATCTCTTTATGACTTATAGTTCTCGAGATATGACTGCTTAAATATCTAGAAATTCGAACTTTTTTAGTCAGTATCACGGGAACGGTAAGTCATAGAGAGATGATATCAGTGTTAATCCCTAATAGAACATTAAACATTTTCGTACTGATATTAATTGATGGCCAGTTGCACAGTGGCCACCGGTTACTATTTGCTACCAAAATATTTACCACCCTTTTAGATATTGACCAACACCAATATGACCTCTCTATGACTTACGGTTCCTCAAATAATGCTCCTTAAATCTCTGGAAATCGGCCATTTTTGGCCAATATCATGGGAACGGTAATTCATAGAGAGACGATATTGGTCTTAATCAATACCTAAGAGGATGGTAAACACTTTGGTAGCAATATTAATTGGTGGCCATTGGCCAAACCAGAACTCTTTAAGTTCGTTGAAAACCGCGGCGAGACACAACATTCGACATGCTGCTTTAGAATTCTAACTGCATGTAGGAGGTACACGTAGATATAAGTTGCTGCATCACTCAAGGGGGCGAGCTTTCTTGCCAAGGGGCCCTATTTATCTCTAATACACTGACCACTCATTCTTGTAACAATTTATACGATAATACCTAGGTAATATATAACAAATGTTTCTCACAGCACCTAAGAACAACTAAGACGCAAATGCAAATCTAAGTATCATTTATAGAAAGGTGAAAGGATAGTTATTAAGATATGTGGTAGACACACCTGAAATATGTATACAAGTGCTTGTTTCTGATTGGCCAAAACTGGAAGATATAGACAAATCTTTATTTCTGATTGGTCGAACGTCTGTTCACGATATTTCAAGAGAACTTCTAGAAATATTTATATATATTGTTTATTTTATATATGTTTGTTTTCCTTACAGTATTTCAAAACTATTTGCTTTCAATAACTATATTCTTACAGTTTTAATCTTACAGTTAGATATGATACGGAAAATGAATGACTGGGACACATTCCCCAGTCACCCTCTCTAACGACGCCATTGCACACATATAATATAGATGACTGAAAATGCTATTGTTATCCATTACTTTGTATTTTTTTTTTTTGTTAAAACGACTTGCATTTTGGTGACTGTTTTTATTAGTCGATATACTTATGGTAATGATGGCAACGTTGCACAAGATTTTTTTCGCAATTTCCAATTTTGTTGCCTGCTCATTAAGGCTTTATCTGTGTCAACAGATAAGCGTGGGAAAATTTGCGCAATGTCGGTGCACCCGTTCGTACTATATCCGTCCCTCGAGGAAGATGAATTTCACTCTTACAGATTCTCTTGCTAATTTAGAGCAAGTTCTGAAAATATCACCAAAAGCGTTTCAGATAGAGAAAAGCTTATACAACCCGAAAACAAGGCCGTCCTATTCTTCAAACTATCGACGCTACTAGCGTATGAAATTCGTTTTTGAATACAGAAATAGAAAATATAGAATTTGTCATTCGTTTAGTACAGCGCGCCGCTTGTCACCCCAAAACATGTTTCTGTATACCACTGAAATGTTTTTCTGATCGAGTACTTAAGTTTGTATCCTTCTATATTCAGTGCGAGTTCGTTATCTTGGGTTTTATTAATTACTGTGTTATTTACTTCCAAATGTTAGATTAGGTAATACCTAAAGAGATGAACTGTTTAGCAAAGAATTTCACACGGACATCGCCCTTGTACTCAGTGTTTAAAACTCAAATATGCACACATGTATTTACCGTTTAAAGCATTTAATGTTAAGTACAACCTCGTGTGGTACAGCTTTTAAAAATTGAGTACAAGTGTGTTCTTGATCTGAGGTGCTTTTATAAGCAGTTCCTCTCCTTAAGTATTATCATACGTAATATTTGTAAGTGAATAACTCAGTGACTAATAAACATCAAACATTACGCACTCACATTCAAAATTCAAGATTCAAACTTAAATATAGCCTATAAGCCTATGTCTTCGCCACGAACAAAGACCGACACAGCGCAGAGAGAGAGAGAGAGAGTTAGACACACTGCCTGCATGTTGTCGGATTTGATGTAGGCTAAACACTCAACATTGAATGATTTGGCTATTTTCTTATACGTGCGTGATTATCAAAGAAAGCAGATTAGGAACAGAGAAACAACTGAACGATAATAAATAAAAGTTTTTCTATTACTTATCTATCTGATAATCAGAAATTGAATCGAGATCCTTAGCACTACTTGAGTCATCACTTGAACTATTTTCAGTATCTGAGTCCTTTACAAGGATGTTATAAAATAGAGAATTTGGATGAAAGTCCAAGACCAGGACAATTTAATCATCATGGGTGACTGGAACGCAGTAGTCGGCGAAGGCAAAGAAGAGAATGTCACTGGGAATTTCGGCCTAGGAAAAAGGAATGTGAGAGATGCATGATTAGTTGAATTCTGTAAAAGCCATAATTTGACTGTAACAAATACGCTCTTTGAAGAGATACTAAGAAGAAGATACATATGGACAAGGCCAGTAGACAAAGAAAGATGCCAAATAGACTATATACTGGTCCGACAAGTATTTAGAAATCAACGAAAGAACAGTAAGAGTTACCCAGGAGCAGACGTTGACTCAGACCATAATTTAGTTTTGATGAAGAGTGAACTCCGACTAAAGAGGAAACGAGTGGTAGCACCAGACAAAAGATGGAACACAATCAAGCTAAGAAGAAATGAAAACATGAAAAGGTAATTTGCAAATGCGACAGACAAAGAGACGTCTAAGGTAGCTTTACCAGGAGATGACATCGACTCGAAATAGGAAGCCATGAAAGCAAGAATTACAAAAGCAGCCGACGAGCACATAGGAAGAGAATCGAGAACCCTATATGAACCCTGGATAACAGCAGAAATATTGGAAATGATGGAGAAAAGAAGACAGTTCAAGACAACAAACAAAGAAGAGGAATACAGAAGGTGCAAAAATCACATCAACAGAGAAGTAAAGAAGGCAAGAGAAAACTGGATAAACAACTTGTGCAAGGAAATTGAGGAAAATATAGTCAAAGGCAATACAGAAACGGCATATAGAAAGGTCAGAAAACAGTTCGGTGAGAAAAAGAAACACACAGACACGATCATAAACAAGGACGGGACAACGATAATAGAAGAGGAGCAGATAACAAGATGGAAGGAATACATTGAAGAACTCTACAAAGGAGACAGTGTGAACGAGGAAGAGATAGAGAAGGAAGAAGACGTCGATGAAAATGAATTAGGACCATCAATTTTACAGTGCGAATTTGACAATGCTTTGGAGAAAATGCAACATAGTAAAGCCCCAGGAATACACCACATACCAACGGAAGTGATGAAGAATCTCGGAATAGCAACAAAGAAGAAACTATTTAATCTTATAAATGAAATGTACATCTCGGGAAAAATCACAGAGACTTCGAGAAAAGCATATTGATCCCCATCCCGAAAAGAAAGGGCGCACGGAAATGCGAAGAGTACAGAACGATAAGTTTGCTTTCCCACGCATCAAAAATACTGTGCAAAATTATCGTACAACGAATGGAAGGGAAAATCGAAGAATGGCTATCTTAGGACCAGTTTAGATTCAGGAGGGAAAGAGGAACAAGGGAAGCAATACTAAGTCTATGGTTGATCATGGAACAGCACATCCGAATAAACAAACCAATTGTGATAGCATTTGTAGATATAGAAAAAGCTTTTGACAACGTAGATTGGAATATCATGTTCAGAGCGCTGAAGAATCTAAAGATGGATTACAGAGACAGAAGAATAATATACGAGAGATTCATCTTAGAATGAAGAATTGTTTCGTTAGTCATCTACTTTACAATTTTACCTGCATAAACACCTGGATCAGGGCTACCAACTCCTGTCAGTGCCGAAAAAAGTTACGTGTAACTGGGGTTGAATCTGTCTAGGCATTCTCACAATTGCAAATGACCTGGACCCCCTGTAATGGTATTATAACAGTCAGGGATCCAGGTACTTACAGTGACTGTACAGAGCGTATTGGTATGCAAACTTTCTCCTCATACCTATTCCGCCTATCAAAAACAAACTTGGTACACCCATTTCCTAGCCCCTGTAGTATTTTTCGAGATACATTGGTTTATGTATACTTTTACCTGGGCCCACTACAGAGAGAGGCCAAAGTTGATTAGATTGATTTTTGAATAGAATTTTCCTAACATTAACCCCATTTTCCCTTTTCAAGTACGTTATGGGCCCCAATACATAGCATCTCTGGAAAGCTGGTTTTATGCTGAAAAGAACGTATTATAAAACCATGACTTTCTAACGTCTCAGTGTGTTATGCTAAATCTAATAGTAAGCAATTGCGCTAATAGATATCGCTCTGTGTGAAATCATTTGCCTGCTTGACGCTAACAAATGTTGCTACTTGCTGGATTCTTGTCCTTGAGCAATTGCATAAACAGTATTGTATGGAATTTTGGGTGGTTAGTGAGAAACCGAGAAATAAATAAATTTGTTAACTGTGTTTTTAATAGAGCTTCTAATTGGGTATTATTTTAACCTATAGTTTACAGTGGTTCAAAGGCTTGATAGTAGGCTAATTTAATTTAATCTCCAATGGACCTTCCCAGGACTAAATGAAACTAGTGTTTTCAGAAGATTCAGACATCCGGAAATCAGATTTAAGATGTTAACATGAAAAAAAGTGTTCCGAAGAGTAAAAACTCAAGATGGCCGTCAGCCGCAACATCCTTTACGTTTAAAATAACTGTTTTCTTTAAAAATTTAGAGAACGAAAACTAACAACAGTAGAACTATAAAACATACCTTGTTTTGTTTGGTATATAATAGGATATTAAGAGTATATATTGTTGTCCCCACTTGTGTTTATATTTAGAAGAAAAAGAAGAAGAAATATCAGAAATATACAGTTTTTCCCGTTCCTTCGAGTTTCTCTTTTTGCTTCCAGACACACAATTACTTGGAAGTGAAATTTATTACCAAAATATTCTATCATGTATCCTTCGACGATGTACCAAAATCTATGAGCAACACTTGATTAGTTACGGAGAAGAAAACTTATACGAAGTAAAGCAAATCCTGGCGAAACTCTTGAGTTTACAGAAAAAATATTTTATAGAAAAACAGTTCGTTTATCTTCAGTTTAAGACAATACATACATGATTGAAACACATTTAAATTTCTAAAAGAATGGTTTCCTTCTCAAGATAGCTTCCGTTTGAGTAGTGGTAAGAGCAAAGTTAAAATAATAATAAAGTTATTTTACATAATATAGGCACTTCGATGATTTGGACTGGCAGTACAAAGCAACAAACAGTACCTAGTTTACAGGATTCATATCAGCAACCGGACAGGCACCAACTCGCCTAACAACTACTGAGAATTATCCGTCAATCGCAGAGCCTATCTCGGAGTACAATGTTGTGAAAGAACTCGTTAAACGGTGTGAAGAAACTACAGCAGAGGTAGGTCAGATGTACAGAATCACAACATTTGATCTAGGGGTATGTATGTAAGCACTTTCAATTATATGGAGCAATTCAGAAGAATATAAAAATCATATATTGCTTATTGGAGCCTTTCATACAATAATGTACTACTTAAATATGATTGACCGCAAGATGGAAGAATTAGCCGAAATTAGGATCCGAAATAATATTAAAAGCCAATCTAGTCTCTGCCGGGTGCCTAAATGTGTCCTTAATTTGAAAAGCTACAACAAATCTATGTAGTGCTTGAAGATAGTCAGTGTAGCATTGGAATGTCTACTTTTTGACGTGTATCTGTCACAAAAAGTGACTAAACTGATGAGAGTTTCAACAGTCGTTTACTTAAAACTCTAGTAAAAACTTGCAATGCCGTCAATCTTGACACAGACTCCAAGATTCTATTATGCAACGTCTTATGAAAGATTTTTCTCCTTCACGTGAAGGTTAGAAATGGTGAAATAGGCAAAACTGCTAAGTTCTGGTTAAGCTTTATGGGCCATGCTCAACTTATTTTCAACTTGTGTTACATGCAGTTAGGACAAACAATCTTACTGTTTTTCATAAATCTATGGGGTATATGGTCGAGCTATTCTTCAGTTTTAATGGCCACAACTATTATCATTACCTTACACGGTTTGATGTATTCCTTGCAAATATCGAAACTACGCACCCAGTTGTTGAATAAAGAGGCAATTTCAGTAGCTCGTTCATTCATTCCAGATAACAGGTGCTCTGTTGATGAGACTATGGAGGAGACATTCATGAGATTTGCTAAATTTCGTATCGGTTCTGGTGGAACTGAACTCAGTGGCATTATGGTCAACTCTGGTGCTTACCAACGTTGAATCCGTACAACTTCTGAAACAAGTATTATGAAATGCCACTGGAAATGTCCGGTATGGTTCACGGTGAAGACACTCTTAAAAATGGCAAACATCGTGAACTTTCATCATCAGAAATTTGTCGAAGAGTAGTTGCAGTTCAGCGTATAATGGAAGCACTACAGTGTTTTGTTAATCCGTTTAGAGTTGGTGATAAAGATAATTTCTACATAATTTCATCTGGTGCTCCTTTTCCTTCAGATACTGCATGCGATGTTCTGGCTGCTGAAGAAGCAGGAAAACAAGAGAAAATGAGATTTTTACAGGAAAAGCTTCAGGTTGAAGAAGGTGGGGTTAAACCCAAGAAAAACTTCTTTGACAGACTGATACTACTTAATCTAAAATCCATGGCTCACTAAAATAAAGTGATCAAGTTGAAAGCATCTCATGGGCTACTTATAAAATATCAAGAACAGGGTGATATTGTTTTCAAAATACATGTTAAATCTCAGCTTGAAGAATAACTTGTGAGCATTGATGAGCTCATAACATATTGTATAACACCTGTTCTTCATAGTCTGGAAACACCTGATGGATTCATGGCAAAAACAAACAAGAGCAAAATAGTGCAATACCTTACTAGAGATGTCCTAACGTTAGATGCCGCATATCCTCTTCTTACAGAGGAAACCTTCTTCATTGAAGATAGCAATGCCCAGTTTCATGCAATGAAGGAGCTGCCACCAACTTTTGGGGAAATTTGTCTGAAAGTGCTGCACTCCCATAGCTGTAAAGTACATGTAATATTTTCAACTGATCCTTACGTGGAGAGTTATAAAATCTCAAGAACGTCTGCGCTGTGAATGTAGTGAAAATTGTTACTTCAGGACCTGAAACCAGAAAACCCCCAGATTTCCACATTTTTCTGCAAAACGGTGAAAATAGAAGCAATCGGTGGACCTAATGCATCGTGTGTGGAAGAGTGACTCAGCAGCAACACGGCTTATTGGTTGAAAAAATTATGTTTCTTGTTGAAGGAAAAGTTTTCCCTTTGACATCACATGGAAAATCAATTGAAGAGAAGAGATCGAATCCCTTCATTCTACTCAAGAAGAAACAGATACTAGAGTAATATTGTTCCTCATCTACGGGAAAGAAAATAATTATAAGAATGCAGTGGTTCGAAGCCCCGAAAGTGACTTTTTTGTTTTGTTTTAGTATGCATAAATGTTAGATCCCTTGCTAGTTTATTTGGATATTAGAAATGAACGAAACAGATGACTTCTAAATATTTACAATATTGCAAGGAAATTTGGCCAAGGTTTTCGTGATGCTCTTTTGGGATTGCGTTGCTTCACTGGTGAATATTACAACTGCACTTATAAGGGGAAAGGTAAAGTGATACATTAGAAGAAAACGGAGAACAAAAATTTTCAGAGACTAAATGGATGTTTCTGAGGCATTGACAGTACAATTCAATGAATTTACTTCCTTGATGTAAGGACATGCTAGCTTGAAAGACGTTGATGAAGTTCGGATATTTATGTTAAAGAAAATGGTTGGTGAAGATGAACTGATAACATGTTCTTAGTAGATCTCTCCAAGTTGCCACCCTGCAAACTTTTGCTACCTTCACATATCAAACGTGTAAATTACAGATGTGGTATATAGAAGCAATCACATATGTCAAATCCAGACATTCCAAGCCCAATTCTACATGGTTGGCAAATTTATGATATGTTTTTAGAACCAGTGTAGTCAGAGGGCCCAGTTTTGCCTGAAACTATACTGAACATTTTGGTATGGATGGCAGTACTCATGGTTTAGCTGACGACGATGGAAACGCCGATAATATTGATCTCCTGTCAGTAGGCAGCTTATCAGATATTTCGGATGATTCAGAAGATGAGTGCGTAGTTTGATAGGCCGTATTGCGATCGTAAGTCTTAAACATGTATCATTACATAAAGAGCAAAACCAGTGAAAATTTACAAATATGTGTAAACTAATGTCTTTAAATACTTATACGTTAAATTACAATGCAAATTACCATAGAAATAATTCTAAAGCGCTTTTTACACAACATTCAATATTTTGGAAAAGTTTTGGAACATGTTCATTTAACTACTTGATATGGCAACGTCATTTATTTTTGTCTTTATATAATCGAATCGTTATGTTAGTTATATATAATTTACCATGTATCACTCCACGTTTCCTTCCTGTAAATGTTTTGTCAATTGTAATTCAAACAATGTATTATTTTCATGAACTTGAAACTATACATTAGTTTCAGTAGTAGTTAGAATCTTCAATAGTTCCGTTTTAATCAACAAATTCTTGTTCACAATAAAATATAATCTAATTAATCAATGTAAAGGTAGGGGAAATATAGAGTATCTTTGAATATACCTACGTAATGCAACATTATCCATCTCCATATCTTTAAAAAAATGTAATAATTTTAATGTTACAAAACGGATCTAAATCCTATGGTTGAAGCACTTTTAAGGTGATCTTGGGAAGGAACCCATTCTTTTAGAAATTGGAGTATATTTGAATATTTTATGTATTGTCTTATACATAAGATAAACGAACGTTTTTATATATATAAAATTATTTTTTTTTTTTTTTTACTGTGAATTCAGCTGGTGATCTTGGAAAGAAAACTAATATTCTACACTACTTTTTTAGAAATCTAAATATATTTGAATCATGTATACAGTATATTGTCTTACAATAAAGATAAATGAACTTTTTATAAGATTATTCTTCCTGTGAATTCAAAAGGTGTGAATGTGAATGAAAGAAACAATGTTTGGAAATTTCAATTTGTTTCAATCTTGTATGTATTGTTTTAAACTGAAGATAAACGAACTGTTTTTCTATAAAATATGTTTTTTTCTGTGAACTCAAGGGTTTCTCCAGGATTTGTTTTACTTCGTATAAGTTTTTTTTCTCCGTAATTAATCAAGTATTGCTCACAGATTTTGGTACGTCGTCGGAGTATATATGATAGAATATTTTGGTAATACATTTCACTTCCAAGTAACTGTGGCGTCTCTGTAAGCGACAAGAGAAACTTGAAGGAACGGGAAAAATGTATATTTCTGATATTTCTTCTTCTTTTTCTTCTAAATCTAAACACATGTGGGAACAGCTATATACGCTCTTAATAGCCTGTTATATACCAAACAAACCAAGGTATGTTTTATAGTTCTACTATTGTTAGTTTTCGTTCTATAAATTTTTAAAGAAAACAGTTATTTTAAACGTAATGGATATTGCGGCTGGCTGCTATCTTGAATTTTTACTTTTTTTCCATGTTAACATCTTAAATCAGATTCATAGATGTTTGAAGCTTGATAAATATTAGTTTCATTTAGCCCTGGGGGGTCCATTGAGGGCTAACCTAGCTCCTCCTCTGTGAGTGCAACAACTTAGTGTATACATATAATGCATGGAGTTATACAATATATGCCTGTGTATGTGCTTCTTCGACATGACAATTAGAAGCTCTCCGCCATTGTTTTCCTGGCTACGTGACTGGTTCGACTGGCCTGTTGGCTTAGTGGTGTCATCTTGTACAGTCTGGACACAAGAAAATACTATACTTTATATAAAATCTTCAGAATATTTGTTTCTACCGATGTTTGTAAATTAGTGCAATCTATCTTGACGTAGAATAAAGAAACAATGCGGAACTTGTAACTGAGTAAAAAGCACAAGTCACCGCTCTAAATTTCCTCACACCTATATTTAAATCAGAACGACGAATCGCAGAAACAGTAAAATTGAGTCGATTTTGAGTTTAATGTGCCTTTCAGCAGCGAGGCTATATGAGACGGAACCTACTAATTAATGTGGTATCCGAATCACATGAGCTCCCTTCGGGAATCGAACCCGGGTCTCCCACGCAACAGTAAAATTATTGCTGGAACATTTATTCGTGAAATACGACACTGACAATATTGTTGATATATGAGATTATTTTTAAGGTTTTAATTTGGGTGTGTATTGTGATTAAATTTTATAAATTAAATTTAAAAGTGTTTTAATAGAGTTTAATTTTGAATGTGGGTTTATGCGTTGGTTAGTGAATTGCTTTATGCATTTGGAAAGTTTAGCACAGATTTTTTTTCGACACATACTTAGTTTTGATGAGGTTGATTTTTTTAATTTTATGCTTTTTATTGTTGCTTGGCTCCAACCTTGATTTTTTTGTGTTGAATTATTGCCTTGGAAACAGTATTGATGACTAGTAGTTTTTATATGACTATAACATTGTTCGGCGTAAGCTTTAAACTGCGATAAACAAAGCCACGTGAAACTAAATCTCGCTGATTTGCTGTTGTCCTACCGACTCTTGTACTCCTCCGCAAAATAGTTCATGTGATTGCATTATTACTTTTATTATGAAGCTGCATATAAAACTGCTATATTATTATAAATGACAAACATATAATACTAGTTATCTAATAATACTGCAATCGAGTGTGGTTAATGAAACAATAGAAATAAACACTAAGCATGCGCAGTAATTATGGTGCCAACTCAACTGTGGATGGGTGTTCTGCTTTTAAAGTCTGAAAGATGACTGTAATGAATCCCTGCTCCGCGAGTGTTGTGGTGAAACACCAACAAGGCAAACCTTTACTCACTAAGTAACAATTGTTTACGAGCAAAATTCAAATACTTTTTTTTTTTTTTTTTTAATCTTTCGAGTTTCTTTTCTTTCTTTTCTGCTGCTGCTGTAAGTTAGGGGTGTTCGATAAGGCTGAGGACCTATCGAATTTCGGGACTGAAAATTTATCGAGTTGTCATCGGTTACTCGAAACCTTTCGAGTATTTGAAATTATCGAAGTTTCGGGTATTATCGAAATTTCGAGTATTATCGAAGTTTCGGGTATTATCGAAATTTCGAGTATTATCGAAGTTTCGGGTATTATCGAAATTTCGAGTATTATCGAAATTTTGAGTATTATCGAAGTTTCGGGTATTATCGAAATTTCGAGTATTATCGAAGTTTCGGGTATTATCAAAAGTAGTGATGGACAGTTCGGTTCCTTCACCTTTCCAATGATTCCTTCTTGCAGCCAAACTAGTCAAACAACTTTTTCTTATCTGATAAGTTATTGCAAAGTTGTACTTGTGAGGAGAAAAGAAAGCGTGCACAAAGGGATTGCTTTTTCGTCCCCTCCCCCCCACACAGAAAGCGTTCATTTTTCCCTGAATTTTATCTCTTGTTTGTTATTTGCTAACAGCTAGTGTATTAGTGTTGCCAGAGATACGGTCTTAAACGTACAAATAGGGTAATTTGCTCTTCATACGATATAGTATACGCCCAACACCTCAACCATATTAATCACGCACGGTGTTGCTAAAATGTTATAGCAAAATTTTATTTTTAAGCCAAATGTATTATCTTCTGTCGTGTTTGCTTTCTCTTAACGGCCACTAGTTCACACATTGCCGCAATCAGATATGATGATGCTTTGGGCGCAAACTCCCCCTTTAGCCTTTCAGTAAAATAAATGTTAGTCAAATCAGTGGTGATTTCAGGGGTTGTTTAGGAGGAATATTTCCCCACAAACATATCTCTGATCATATTCACCGTGGTTTACCAGTATTTTTGCTACTTTCACCCCCCGTGTATTCAAAATCTCCCGGGGTAGGATTACCATAATTTCTGGATATTTTTAAGAATGGTGTGTGTGTTTATTGAGAAGTTAAGAAAAGTCTAATCTTAACTTCCTAAAATGCTTATGCTCATTTTCTATACTTAAAATATATTTTTTATATTATTGTCTTAATTATTTTCCTGAGTAAAGTATTCTTGCGAAGAACACCTTATCGTTATTGATTTTTTCATAAATATCAGCACACAGAATTGCAAGCCAAGCACTTGACCAAACACAGCGAAATTTCCCAGTCTTCCATTTTCCCTAAAATTTCGGGCATTAGTTAATCCCAGACAATTTTCAGGATCGGGCTTGAATCTAGAACGTATGATAAGACTACGCGGGGGAAACCTTGAAATCATCACTAAGTTTAATGAAGGTGAAAAACGGAAATAAATCTATTTCCTCGACAGTGAATATACAGTGTACCATATGTTCTATACAGTTGATTTGTACATTATGATGAATCCACACACTAGCGGATTCAGAAGCGTCGTTTGGTGGAGGCAGATTGCTTCCTGGACGAATAATGTAGGTTTTAAAAACGTAAGAGTTTTGCATCAATTTAGAATAACGTGGTGCATTATTTTATATAGAGTGTTTCAAAACAACACCGCCAACGTTTGGGTTGCCACATTACCTAATTTTAGCGGATACCACAAGATTTTCAGGTCTTATATTCGTCCCCCGCTTAATCATCTCTTAATCATGAAAAGCCACCCGCTTTTTCGGATTGGAGAAAAATCTAAGACGACTTTGTTGATAAAGTGTTGTTATATTCAACGTAAACCGCTACATTTCTGTGTCAATCTCAATCGCGAATGGGCAGATGACAGAAACAAGATGAACGCAAAAACTGTCAAATTATTACTACTGGTCTTGTACAATATGAAAGATGTATCATGCGTAGAATTTTATGATAAGATTTTATGCCATCGAGATTTTTTAAAGGAAGTTAAAGGGAATGAAAAATGTAAAAAATTTGGCATAATCATACACATTTTGGTTCAACCCATGAATACTAATATATGATCTCATGGGTGCGTATTTCTTTGATAACATTCTGTCCGGTTCAACTGAACACGTCTATGTTGTTACGTAATCTATATGTTCAACTAGTCTTTATATATTGAGAAATGATTGCAAATTGAACCTACGGATCCTTAGCATATTGTTTAGATTCATTATTAGTATTTTTTTCTTTTAAAATGTTTATACTGTATTTCATATATTGTGAAACTGTGGTATTTTCGTATGTTAGTATGATTTCAAGTAGAAATCTTTGAAAATAATCAGAAATTTTATAAGAGATGGACCAAGACTCCTAAATATGTTTTAGCTTTCTTACGATAAAAGTTTAGAAATTATTTTGTATTCCTTAGAGAGAAAACTGTATGAACAACATCTGCCATATATCGCTTGCTTTTTTTAACTTGTCTTAGTTAGTTCCATCAAAATCGGACAATCCGTTCGAAAGTTATCGTCGGATGCCACATGCAAACAGACAGACAGGACGGCCTGTAATAGGGAGCTTCGCACCCAAAATTCTCAAGGTTTGTTTCACGACAATCTCAAATACTCGAAGGCATTCGAGCACCGGAGAGTAAATTTTCGAAACGGAAGTTTGATAAGTCTTTAGCCTTATCGACTTTCCTTACCTCTACCTATATCAGTAGCTCTCTCTATACAGAACTTTAAATTAAACCCTCGAAATCATATTAAAATTATTTTTCTGCCTACCCCGTTATTGGCGCAATCGGCAAAGTGACTATTAGTAGACTAATGGTGTCTTGGATTCCAATTCCATTCAGGTGATGCATGTTTTCTCTTCCTCTTTTTCTCTTCTGACAGACTGCTTAAAACTTATACAGATCTGTGGGGAAAAAACTTTTCCTTCACTTCATTGCTAAGGAGAGAAGTTTTAAAATAAACACTCTGCATATATGTAATACATATTACTGTATATACAACTATGATAACCTCGAATTCATTGTTTCTTCCGAACACTCCGATAATCCCGAACTTTTCAAAATATTCAAGCGACTCGACAAATGCGATCATATTGATATATTTCTGTATTTGCTGCTTTCAAACAATTCGAGACTCTCGAAGAGTTCGAGTGTCTCGAAGTTGTCTAATGTTTCTTACATTTCGAGTGCCTCGAACACTTCAAGAGTCTCGAACATTTTGGGAGTCCCGAACATTTCGGGAGTCTCGGTCATTTCGGGAGTCTCGAACATTTCGGGAGTCTCGAACATTTCGAAAGTCTCGAACATTTCGGGAGTCTCCATCATTTCGAGAGTCTCGATCATTTCGAGAGTCTCGAACATTTCGGGAGTCTCGAAAGTTCGATAATTCGATAAAATTAAAATTATTTATCGATGAAACGGTTTTGAAATTTTATCGAATTGTTATCGATTACTCGATTATCGGAACAACCCTACTGTAAGTATCTGGACAACACGAGACAGTATTGTCAAAATGCACGTGTATAATTTGCTCCTCCTCGTGGGGAGTGGGAGTGATACATCACTAGCGAATCGTATTTGTGACAAGCGGAAGGATACAAATATTTTGTTTATCGGAGTTTAGAGCTTACGCTGAACAATGTTTAGTAGTCGAGTATAGTGCTTATGCTGAACACCTATTCGGCGGTGTTAAACTTGAAAAGAGTATAAAACTTTTTATGTCCATGATGACGATATTCCATAATCTTTTAAAACTGTATGAACTCCTAGATGAATTCTAATGCCTCTTTCTCTAAAATTAATTTATATTAGGATTTTATATTTTATATTAGGATTTTTGCTGAGGTTGATAATTTAAAAGTTCGTGAATGAGACGAAAAGCCACGTGCAGTAATAAAAATATTTCGAGTCCGAGTTCTAGAAGTTTTAGAACAAATTTCGTAATTTAGAAGAAGAAAAAAGGTAGGTTTGTGCCAGCTTTTCGTAATGAGTTCAATTATGTAAATAAAGCTGTTATAAGCGCATAAGACAAATTTACAAATATGATTGTATAACTCAGTTTACATTGTAGTTTAATATTTTTAGATACAATTGTTTACAAGTGAACTTATTTTAGTATTTTCTTTTCATTTCATAAACTAAAAATAAGAATCAGATTTAACTTGAAAATAAAATCTAAGATCGGTACTACCACAATATTCTGATGTGATATTCTCGTATAAACATTTTGATATTCATTTTCGAAAAAAATATTCAGAGAAAATCCAATCTCTCAGTAAGTCATCTTTCTCTTCTTTCATTTAAAGAAACAAATTATGATTCATTGAAAGACTGAATAAAATTTTATTTATAACATACAAAATCGTTATAGACTTTCTTGGACCAAACAAAACTACCCACCAGTATTATAACATTTCCGATTTCTTTTGAGAAAAAAAATGTGTATTATTGTAAGGTTATGCTCATTAGGAAATATAAAAAAGTTACTGAAGCTGTTTTTCAGAAACTCATTCAAACAAAATGAACACCCACCATTAAAATATCACTGCAGGAGTTTTCGATTCGGTGCGAATTGCGACCAAGCCATTATCATTCGTGTAGCGACCATCTTTGATTGATAGATTGATTAATAAGTTTTAAGGGCATGAAGAAAAATTCCGGTTTGCGACTAAACTGTTCTTTAAATGAAGAAATCACTTAATTTGTCGTCATTTCTGTATAATTAGAAACTAACACATGTGCTACTGTAACTCAGTGGTAGAGCGTTCACCTCTTGTTCGATCCCAGTTGGCGGTCAAGTGAGAGTTGTGGTGGACAAACACCGTTTGCATAGGTTTTCTCGGGCTTCTTCCGTTTCTTCCTATTTTCTTCATTCCAACATTTCATTCATTTCTCATTATCACCGTCTCCTTTAGTTAGCCGGCATAATAGTGAGACGTAAAACTTAAAGATTTCATTTCAGTTCAGTTTTAGAAACAAACAGGAAAAGATGAAAAACTGAACATTTTTATTGTTTCGAAATGTAACGCAATTGCTAATTTCTAAAAAAAAAAAAATACAATATTGATCAAGAAACTGTGCTAAAATACTATATGACCTACCATGTTTACAACATAATATAACTTCTGTAATTTCTTTTACGAAATCTTATATGTCAAGTGAAAATGCTATCATTGTTTGCTACCACAATCAATTAACTATTCTTATAGTATTTTAGTGAAGAAATTATATACTTATTTTGTTTTCTTATAATTCCGCTTGATATTTTAACCCTTATCAGAACATTCCATCCCTCCTCCTATTCTGATGACAATGAATTGTATCACACTTTCATGTACTCTTAACGCTGGGTTACATTATCTGTATATTTGCTCGCTCGACAAAATATTCAGAGGAATGTGCTCCCTTTACATTATTCAGGCGTTTATTCACGAATAAATGTTGCAGGCAGAGTTTCTATATTTTTATTCATGTAATCACTGCGTAAGATTAAAGTCTTTTCATATGATTTTATGTTTTTCTTAATAGCAGCTTACAAGTTGCTATAAGACGAAGTTACAGGCAGCTGGAACAACAACGTGGAAACTATGAAATATGTTTTGGTATTGATCGTTCTGATGTAATATGTTCATTTTTTTCTGTGTTCTGTATTGATAAGAAAAAAAAAAAAAAACAGAAGTGAGTAATCGACTAGATGTTCTGATTAAGTCATGTTTGATGTGTGACATGAAGTGCTTGATGAATCTAATTGTTCTCTGTAGATAGATAGTAGTATTTACTGGTAGAGAAAAAAAAAAAAAAAAGGCAAAAGTGCGCTCACTGTGCTGGAACAAAAGTATGTATATCACATTAACCCTTTATTTACCAACGGTACTTTAAAGTACCACCGGAAAGAAATCATTATGGGGAAGGACTCGTACGTTGTGTTTCAACGGTACTCCTTGGTAACAATTTTCTCTATTTTGCAAATCGACTAATAGCATGATGTAGAAGAAAGATATTTCCCGCTAAAGCCATTTTGTTTCAGATAGGCAAAAGGGGTGAGTCTCTGTTTTCACTATCCAGTGTTTGAGAGACTCGCTAACTTAATCTAATAAAGTTAGGTGCTTGAATATTTTTTATTTTTATCTACACGCTTGGTAGTCATGTATTCGTTGTTAAGTTTCGGAATCTTTTGAGCAGTGGCGGATCTAGAAGGTAAAAACTGGGGGTGGGGAGCAGCCAGAATCCAGACTATGATAGGTATATCATGAGTTTACTACAAAATTTCAAAAATATATAAATAATAGGCTAAATTACCTTTGTCACTCAAAAACTGGGGGGGCTAGGGCCCCGAGCCCTAGGCTAGATCCGCCACTGCCTTTGAGTGTTGTGTGTGAGAAACCAATTGCTTTTTTAGAGTCAGAAGTACCGTCCGGGCAGAAATGTATAATTTATGGTTGTTTTTACTTTCTTTTTGATTTTTTAAAAGGAAGAATGTAGAGCACCCTTCTCCACGAATTGTAGTTGAAACTGCTTTGAATAATTGAAGCAAACATATATCTGACTCAGATGTAATCGGTAGCACACTTAGGTAGGGGTAAAGGGTCATTTTTCTCCACATATATATATTTTTTTTATCACATATAATGTATATTTGGAAATAATCTGAAAAGTGGATACCAAACATGTAACGTGATGGGTTTCAGATAAATGAAAGTAAATATTCATATTTTTAGTCGTAAATTGATGCATGTGATAGAGGGTGGAATGGGGCATTCTTCCATATTTTCTTATAGACCTTTTTTCTAGTCATCAGATGGATCCAGCGGTGTGAATGAAATTTGCCGTTACTTTTGCGACACGTTTATACCACTGGATCCATCTGATGAATTGTGAGAATTGTTAATACATTTGGAAATAATTGTAATTTGAAGAAGTGTTGCGGTGCACCATACATTATCAACTTCTTGTGAAGAATGGCAGGAAACAGGGATAACTTGGGTGTAAGAATAGCGTATCTATAGGGGCATGGAACAATTTTTCTAAGAAAATTCCCTATTACTAATATTGAAAACGCAGAGACACAAATACCAAGCGCTACTCAGTATAAAATACTCCAGTCAATTGTTAACAATTGCATGAAATATATATGTCGCATTCTTTGTTAGAAATCAAAATGACGTATGGAACCAAGCGGCAGGAAGGTTGCAAGTGGGAATATCTAGCATTATTTAAATGTCCAGTAGCTAAATAAGTGTACTTGCACGATATTCATGTAATTCTTGTAGGTTCAAAATATGGTCGAAATTAATAATGATGTACATATTAAGTTCGGCGTTATTGCTGTTGGTACTTAGGCTACTTTGGCCTGTTAGTAATGTCCAAATTTATTTCTGAGTGCTAATAAAGGTCAAATGTTCATTTACAATGTCATAATTTCCTAAAGAAATATATAAAAAAAAGTAATGTTTATAACAATTACCTCATATCTTTTCCACTTTGGAAAATTGATATTTCTGACCTGACGGTACTTTTGAGTCAACGGGATCACCAAAAATTCAGGAACGAAATTTTTGCAATTATTACACAAAAATATTTCATTGTGGCCGAATTCAAGCAAAAACACCTCATAAGTTCATGTCTAATCCCATTGTTTCAAATTGTCGTAAATAAAGGGTTAGTGTAAATTATCGTTTTACCAAGATAGGGCAAAATTTAGGAATTATGCGTTTGTGTAACTGCTGACGATATGATTTACGTATGGTAAGTTCCAGTTTTTACCGATTTTTGCAAGAATCATCAGAAGAAAATGGATCAGAAATTGTGTATTCCGGTTTTGTAAGGAGACACATGTTGTAAACAATGTAATACATGTAATATTTAATAATTTGTCTTTCATATTATATTGAATCACTTTTACCCTATATTTTATAGTATTAATAGATTTGTATTTTTGTTGCCCCATGCAAACTTTTACACTTTCTCGTCTCACCGGTGGGGTGGAAGTTTGTTTTCGCCGTTGATCAATTTATCGTTTATTACAACCAGAATCTTAAAATTATTAATGTGAAATATATATTCAAACTAGAAAGAGAATCTATGAAGATTGTAAGGTGCAAAGTACAAGCTTCTAATTTTCTTCGCAACAGAGATATGAGCACTCAAAAAACTACCTGTGTACTCTTGTCCCACTCTACTCTATATTCCTTTGTTTGTTCTTGAAGATATTGGACTACTTGACAGTATACCAGTTGAAGATATTTGAATTAAATCATGCAACAATTTGACGTTTAGGCTCAATTGGGTTGCATACTATAAATGGGAAGGTATCGAACCGGTGAGGAACCAATTTTTAATGATCCATGTCTTGGCACCATGTCCAGGTGATCGACTGGATGAATCACCTTCTTCAGCGAACTCAATTCCTAACTTTTGACCCTCTACATCGTGGCCAAAATTGACATCAAGTAGTTTTGAGATTTTGGCTCTCCTGGATGAACAAAACAGGGTAAATGTATAAAGAAATTTTGGTAAACCAAACGTCTTAAAAATAAGTATGTAAGAAACCCTTTAATAGTCGGGAGGCAGAATCTGGAAAAGTCTCCAAAATAAGGAGTTGGATCAAGCCAAGTGAGTAAAAGCAACCAGTGATCCTAAATCATCCCCGACATGGCCGGTCCAAAGCCCGTGCTGAGAAAGGGCCCGGGGCTTCTAATAAAAGGCTATATCTCCGAAACTAATCTAAATATTGATAAATTTCTTTTTCCTGATTTATCTGTAAGATGTGATTTACGATTTTGTCTATCCATGCTTTGGACAGTCCCAACGGGTTTTTCGGAAAATTTAACATAAACATTAAAAACTGACATATTTTGTCCTTAATATTTCCTTTCTTGCTTTGTATCTCCCCATTGACTTATGATATGGTAAGAACATCCCGAATGTGTAGAGCATAAAATTCTCTCTTCCGACTATTAAACGAAGTTGTCGAAATTTATTTCAAAGCACAATGTCCTAAATACAAGAAGACATCGAGGAAACGCTTTGTGGCTGAATAAATAAAAGAATGAGAAAATGATACTTAGTTGTGAATTTTAAAATATCTTGAAAACAACCTTCAACCATCAGAAAAAGTTATGTAAGAAGGATTATTATGTTTTTGTTTTTTTAAATGATCTTGCACTGTACATTAAATGTAAAGGAAAAAGAGTCAAGAAATAAATATCCAAATATAATTTTTGAAACAACTTTATTGAGTATTTATCATTTTTTTTGTGTGTGTGTGTTTTGCACCAAATAGCGACATGGTGGTCGCAAAAAACTGTATGCTTCATACTCTACATAAGTTGAATGTTTAACACATAGCAATACAGGCAGTTTAAATAATTAAACACCTTTAAAATGTACGTAAAACAAGCATATTATCCTTGATTGAAACGGGAGCAAATGACACTTGCTTCTTTTGTGAAGTTAAAGGATCGAAAGTTTCAGTGTTTGAACAAAGGACAAGGTTCATGAAAAATGAACTGCAACTAATTCAGGATAAAATTGTTAAGCATTAATAATAATTGAAGTTTAAAAAAAGTTAAACTCATAAAAGTAATTGATACATTAATATGTAATTGATAACGTAATACATATTTAAGTATTAGTAGTGCTTCCAAAGCTTTGTATGAACAAAGAAAAATGTAAAATCACGAAGAATGTAGAACTCCGTGGGAAATATACTCAAATAATAAAGTGAAAAATGAAAATATCTCTCTTTTATGTACATACATAGTTTTTCCTTTGCATTATGTAGTATATGAAGCCCTTAAGATCCTTCAATCAACTTTGAGAAATGAATTACAATATTGGATTAGATGAAGCGAATTGGTTTGAACCTTGGTTGGAAGAGCCGCTTGTACCTTAGTTGAAAGACCGGTTTGAAGATTGGTTGGTAGATCGGTTGGAAGATCGGTTCGAAGATTGGTTGGAAGATCGATTTGAAGATCTGTTCGAGGATTGGTTTCCAGATCTGTTTGAAGATGAAGATCCGTCTTCATCACCTTGATCGTTGATTGGCAATGATTCCCAAAATTCAGGATTTCCAAGGCTCTCCTCAGTAGTTCGCATTGAGATATCAGTGGGTGACCCAATGTATAGATACTTCAAAGGTCCATTTTCAGGTACAGATTCCCATTCTTCTCTTCTGCCTGTGGAAGGTTCGCTGAAAAACAAAAGGAAATATTTTACAAAAATTTATATTAAAAAGGATTTTGCAACAAAATATTCTATATCACTACTTTAATTATGTCAATACTAATTTAATCAATAAGTTGAAAGGAACTAAAAAACAAATGAACATTCATACCAAAATAACATTTAACGTATTCACTGGACCTTGCAGCCTCCTATTTGAAATCAATTTTTGATATTAAGTACACGTAATCATAAAAACATTTAATCAAACAGATTTTCCTGATATATAAGAATAAGTCAAAAACTCTGCAATATTTCGGTCGCTGGCTTGCTTTATGAATTAAGTTACAACAAAGGCTGCTAAGCTCTGAAAGTAAAGGCATCATGTTACACTCTTTGAAGCCATTATTTGGCAAGTTTTATGACCACATTCCGTTTTTTTTTTGTTTGTTTGTTTTTGGTGATAAAGAACACTTCAACCTCTAAACCCTCTTGCTTGTTAAAGTATCGCGATGTTAGAGTTCAAAAATGAATCGCGGATAGAAACAAGTAATCATCTGAGAGCGCGAGGTCAGTACTATATGTTGAATGTGGCAAAAAGTTTTCGGAGTTTATTTCGGCCCGTTCGAGAGGTATGGGGTTTAGGTTTCTCCTGCTGCAGAAGGACTCACCTTCTGTTTACCAATGCAGATCTTTTTAAGCACAAAGACAGTCATCCGCTTCACTTGTTCGGATCACAAATTGTAGTTGAAGTTTCGATAGTGAGTTATACCGTTATAATTCCACCAACGCAGTACATCACCTTGTGTTTGAAAAGCTTGTATTAAGTGGCAGGTACCGACACATGGTACATATCAGCAGGGTACAAACTACCTATACCTGTGCTAGCGAGAAGCACCATTGGCTTCAACTGCTTCGCTTATGTGACAAATACCGCAAACGACGCTCGGATGCCACCTTATGATTCACCTTTTCTCTCTTTCTTTTTCTTTTCTTCTTTTTTGACATTAACTGCTCTTAATTCATTTATTCAATCTAAAGTTTCAAGAGAAAAATTTAATTCCGCTAATGCCTGTGATAATCTTCTTTTCGATCCATACGTGTTAATAGGTTTATTTATATATTCAACTTTAAAAAAATACCTCCCAAATTAGGACGTTTTTATCAATGCGACCTAAACTAGTAGAAATGGCACATGATGGAGAAAATAATTATTAAAACTCTTTAGTACTGAGGAAATGTGTGGTTGAATATTGTACATAATTATATGTACGTATTATAATTCTGGGAGCAACTTATATGGTTAGTGATAGAGATTTCTACAATACCAAGTGTCGTATCTTGCTTTACGCTATCTTATGATACAATATTACGTGATTACATGGCACAAGTGGATCGGATAGATAGTTTACCACATGTGGTTTACAGAAATTACTTGAATGATAGCAAGTTCGGTAGAACTTGACTACACAGTAGAAAGAATTATTTTTTAATGAGTTTTTTCATCAATCTCGACCGAAAATTCTACTCGAATTAACCAAGTGTTCCAACGTTATTAACCGAAGAATATAAGAGGATTGAAAGATTCTTTCCAGTCCTGGACAAAGTTTATCTTGATTACAGAAAGCAAAATTAGGTACGCATCTGAAATTTCACATATTCTGATCTCGGAATATACGAAAATCAATAAAAATACTGTTATATCTATAATGCAAAAATTGTCACTGGTCCATAAGATACAAGCAAGACTTGCAAAAATTGAGTCCCATCAGTATATACAACTAGAACATTACATTGTATAATTTTGTTATCTTACCCTGTTCTGGCAAAAGAAACCCATATATTTACAAGAACATCTGACATTTGTTTTTCTGGTCCTGAAGTTTCAATGTTTGGTACAGTTCTTGGGGAGTCAATGATAAGGCGCAAATCGTCTCCATGGCTTACACCTAATTATGAAAAAGGGATTAGTAAGAACTATTGTTTATGATACTTATTGTGATTACTTTGGTTTAAAAGTATTTCTAACTTAAAATAGTATATGCAAAATTTAGCTTAGCATCTTGTCTATGCGCTTAGAACGTAAACATAGGTCTACCAAGTATAAAAATAGTTTTATCCAAAATCGGAAACATAACATTTGCATACTTCCACTCTTCTATTTAGCATTAATAAAACAAAACTGACCAAAAGACCAAATTTATATTAATAATACCTATGTAGCAATATCGGCAAAATAACATCGTCTTCATCAGGCACGTCATGAAGGCGGGTCACATTGCCAGAACTGTTGTACATGTATTATTAATATATATTCAGTGTTTTGGACAGTTTTGTTTTACTAATACTGTGACTTATGCCAAAGCTATAATGAGCAAGATACATCAGCTATCTATTTACTGATATGTTCGAATTGATGAAGGCTTCTGTAATCATACTTCCAGATAGTTGAAAAATCAACTGTGAAACGCAATATTCATCATCAAATCCATTGTACGGCTTGCAGAAGTTTTTATAATTACTTTATGTACACAAGGCAAGCTTTGCATTCGATATACTGATAGGTCTTCTGCACAGACTAGAAAACATCTATAGAGATCTAAAAGGATACGAACATACTGTACCTCTCTTTTGTTACAGATTAACTCTTTTACTTATTACTATTGAACGGCCGTAAGAGGGCAGATTATATCCCACTGCCATTATTATTAAGACGGCTGTACAGTGAAACCTTCCTTAATGGACACTTTCGTAATACGGACAGAATAGAATAGAATAGAATATTTTTTAGTGTTGTTAAGCCTACGTATGATTAGGCAATGAACAACGTTAAAGGATTATACATGCATGCTTTAAAATATTATAGTAGCGACTTTCATACTTCACAGTAGATACATATATTTATTACAATAAATTTAATATTCTAAGATATCACCAGTGGACAAATAATTTTTGCGCTTCAAAAAATTCAATAATATTATAAAAAAGCAATACTAATAGTCATTTATAAAGCTTAGCTTTGAATTTATCAAGGGGCAAATAATGAATATAAATTGATAGCATATTCATAAATGCTATACCAGCAATAGCATAACTGTCTTTAACTAGATAATCTACTATAAGGTGTATCAATAGTTTGCTCGATATTGTATTATATGTATGTATATTTTCTCTATATATCATAGCTGGAACATTCCGTTTTGAGTAGATCAATACTAAAGAAATGTAAAGATTAATTACAGTCATTATCTTTAGTTGAACAAATAGAGTATTTCTATGCTCATTGAAGGACACACCACTAATTATTCTAACAGTCTTCTTTTGTAATAGTAACACAACAGAGTTCCTTGTCCCGGCAAAAATATTTTAGCTGTTAGCTTCCAAGATATTGTAAGAGTGCTTGTAGTAACTACACCTTACTAAAATCCATTCCTAGCTATGTATCGTATAGTACAAACCAAAATAACTCATCGTCACTTTGTCTTTATGTACCGTAAATGCACATATTCAACTTAACATTCCTTACACATGTCTCTCATTTATAATTTAATTATATTCACTTTCCATATTTATATTTTACTCTTATTGAATCTAGCATCATATCGCTTAATCGACATATGTTTATTATTTACTACTAATTCAATATTCTATTGTCTAGTCCTGAATTACATCTTAGTGCTTCATGTATAAGCTATTTCTACCTCCTAACATTTCTTTTGAGGAGATGAATTAACATTAGCAAAGATTTGGCAAGAAATTGTTTGAAAAATAAACATGGACAGGTAGAATAGAGTTAAAAGAAGAAGTAAATTTGTAATTTTTATTTATTGGATATATATTAGAAATGAAAGGTTTACATGTTATTTTGAAAGTTAAATATCTGAGGTTATAATACTGATATTTGGCAGTCTTAATGTTGTTGATAAATATATTTTTGGCTAATTGGCGTTGCTTAATTCAGTAATTTAGATGAAGATATTGTCTTAGAATTTTCATTGAATATAAAATACATTAGTTTTATATAAGGCAAAACATTTTAACTAGTTTCGTCTACATTATGAATAATAATTTATTTGATAACGATAAGATGCTCCAAGTACGATTGGTGAACATTCCCTTGAAGAATTTAAGGATAAAGTTTCACAGAAAATATCCAGTCGTAACCTTTCTTAAACTACCTATCACACTACACCCTATCATATCTTACCTTATCCTAAATTTACTAAATTTTATGCCATTAATGTGTGGTTAATTATTGTAAATGAAGTAAATAGTTTCAATATTTTTCAAACGTGTTTCACGATAGACTTTGTTTCATATTTGTATTAGAGATACTTGTTAAAATCACTCAGTGCTTTTGTGAAATTTTTGATTTTCTATTCGTTTACTTGAAAATTAAAATAGGAAACAAGGAAGACGGGCAACTTCTTCTTTCAAACCATTATAGTTCCTTATTCAAGCAGCTGATTATAACCACTCAATGCTGATCACCTACTGACATTTTCGATCTTGTTTTTTAATCTGGACACTCGAAAGTGAAAAGTGGAACAGAAGAGACTCTCTTAATTCAACCATTATAAATAGCAAAATAAATAAACAATATATTATTTTATTTGCATCTTTCTTCTTACTTTTTCTCATAAAGAAAGAACTCATCTACTTACCGAAATCCTCCTGTGAGCCTTCGCTCAAAAATTCGGAATTGCTATGTCTTCCTCTGAAGTCAAACTGGTAGAAGTAGACTGGGGCATCAGAAGTTGAGGCATGAAGCTTAGCTCCTTTTTCTATTCCATTTACATATATTCTATCGGAAACACTCTGCCAAGAGAGATGAAAATTGAAATCACAACAAAGGTATGGAAAATTAAAAATTCTACATAAACGTTAAACATTGAATTAAATACATATCATCTTACAGTTGTAGTAATCTACGTGTTATTAAAGGCGGCCTTTACATATGAGCAGTGATTTTACAGTGAAATTGACTAATAGGTAATTTATTTTGCCTTGATTATATAAACGTTGCTGTAGTAATAATGAATGAAACGATGGGTAGCTAAGCCCCTATGAACTGAATTATAAATCTTACAAGGAGAAGGCAGACTTTGGTAAGTGAACTTCGGGGCCATTTTTTGCAAGGAGGTAGTGCACATTTAAAGAGTTAATATTACAAACTGGGAGAGCGCAATGGGCAAAAATAAGGGAGAAAAACCGTCTTCAAAAGTTTTCTACTCGCCACATATACTGTTCGACGAGCAAATTTATCAAGTGACGGCGTGGCAGAGAGAGTTAAGTGTGCAACTCGTATGCAAAGGGTCCCGGGTTCGATACCCGTTCGATCAATCCTTATTTTGTTTTTGCTTCAACTAATAAAGTAACCTTTTGTAACTATAAATAAAATATTAATTCACCATATGTTTATAATGAATAAAACAATAGAAATTTTAAAATCACTTGTAAATTCTTTCAATATTCCATGTTAACTAGCAAGAAAATTTAATCTATTCCGTATATATATACTGATATCACGAGTTGTATTATGGTTACGGCAGTCAACGGCGCCGATTTCTCTGTAAATTTGGGGGTGGGGGCATTCATAAAAAATGCATACAACAATACATGTAACAATCAAAAATACATATGGAACTACATATTCATAAAAATACATGGGGCCCACATGAGCTTGGGGGGACGGGCCCCCCATGATCGGTGCCCTTGACGACAGTCGTTGTGTAATAAATGTTCTTGACGCTTCGTGTCTACATCTGTTGACAGTGTGCGATTTACAAAGGAGTTGAGGGGGGAAATCCCGTTTGTTAATACTGGATGCTGCTATAACCAAAGCAGATTTCCCCCTCATTCCCCTTGTATAACAGACAATGTTTTATTTTTAAAACCACATCTTGAGGCGAACGCATTTTCTCAAACCAATAATTAAAAATGCTTAACACTGAGTGCATTACATACATACGCTTCTTTATGAAATACTTAGGAATCACTCCATCTCGCAGCACCTCCATTAATCGATTTCTCTAAGACATTGTCCTTCCGATAAGCAGTCTCACGAGAAGTGGAAGATTTAATGCCCTTGAAAATCACATATACAATCTTAAGGATGTTTCGATCGTACCATCAGATATATTGATCTCCATCTTCAGAGGAGGAATTGCGAATCAATCAAGAGGTAGAACAGAATAAATTAGTTAATGCGTTTCTTTCAAGTGTGCCAATTATATAAGATTCCTACAGAACCAGTGACCACCAAAAGACGGATTCTGGAGACGGAATATTGTAGGGCAATCAATTATAAGTATTCTCTTTATGTATACACTTAAGTCTTTAATTAAAATGGGGCATAGGGCTGTATTCACTGATTCTAATGGATCTAATTTTGTATTATTGACAACTACAAAACCAGTCATTTCATTCACACAGTCACTTCTTTCAGCTAAGATTTCATATTATCTAAATCATTTTCTTTGGCTCTTAGATTTCTTCTCTTAGCTCCACGTTTTAATTCGTTGTAGGTGAGAACCTTTAAATTTCTGATAGCCTAATAAGATATCCCTAAAGTGGCAAGTTTGGTCTTGATCAATGGCAAGAAAAGGGTGTACTTTATGCCCTGCTGTAGGCACGGCGTTCTTCCCTTTTTATGTCACTCCGTATATCGAAGGCATACCATTGTGTGGCTGCTTTATAATATCTTTTATTTTAAAGATATTTCATTTTCCATTTTGTTTCTACAAATGGTTTCATTTGTTAGATTTGTTAACCTCCCCAAATATCTATGCATAAGTTAGCCTTATAGAATTGCAATGTCCGTCCGTCTGTATGCCGACAGGATCAGAGCAAAAAGATAAAAGATAGTGAGAAGCGATTTTCTACCATCTATTTAGTGTCCCAAGAACAGATTCCATCTTCATCCTTAACTATCTACTAAAACCGAAAGTAGATCTGCTTGAAACCCACTATAATTTTCAGTTTCAATTGATCTACTTAGAGCGAAAACGCTAATGGTTTTTGATATGGTTTCAGCGTCGCAAAGATAAATCCTTTGTCTGATCTGATCTCTTTACTCTAACCGGAATTTGATATGGTTTAAGCGTCGAAAAGATAAGTCCTTTGTCTGACCTTATTTCTTTACTGTAACCGAAATTTTATATGGTTTCAGCGTCGCAAGGATAAGTTCTTTGTCTGACCGTATCACTTTATTTTAGCCGGAATTTATGGATCTGCTATTTCTGGTTATGTTGTTGAATTCACTATAACTTTGCAATATGAAACGAGTCTCATTTTTTGTTCAAAATAGCAAACCTACCAAGGATGTTATAAATAGAGGATCTGTCCATATGTATCTTCATCCTGATAAATCGATGAAGCCAAAAAACAACCGAGCATCGGCACGTCTGATTGGCTACTCTCGTTTCCGACATCGTCTGATTGGCTACTTTCGTTTTCGCCATGTTAGTTGGCTCAAAACATTGCGATCCTATTGGGCGGAGTGAGCAGAGTAGGGGTAGCGATACTGTGACGTATGGCTTCAAGATTTTATTGTAAGGGCAGATCCTCTATTTATAAGATCCTTGAAACCTACAGAGTCGTTTTCTTCAGTCACTATTCATGATGTGATTTGTGATACATTAATAATAATAATAATAATAATAATAATAATAATAATAATAATAATAATAATAATAATAATAATAATAATAATAATAATAATAACAGCTATCAGTCTTGTTTGGTTTATTAAATCGGTGACGATGCCTTACTTTAAAAAATACATTACCTTGATAAGTTCAGTTGTAGTTTCTCTGCTGATAGGCTTATTGCCGAAATAAAATTGACGGATTTTGCTGGCAATCTCACTAAATTGATTTCTGGGTGCAGTGTAGTTGTAGTCATAGAGGAATGGGGCGATCCTCTCGAAGTTGCTGTTTAAATCTTGGAGCCTGTTAGAGTCTGCTACAAAATCTGCAACAATAAGAAATTATTTTGCAATTAAAGTAGAATCATTTAGTCTATATCTGGTATAAGTTACTTCACACAAAATCTGAGTTGCATTAATTTGTCACAGACCCATTATGTAGAGTGATCCGGGCAGATCCGATGTGACCTAGTCCTACCCAGACAAACCCATTATCAAGAGTGATCCGGGCAGACCCGATGCGACTTAGTCCAACCTAGACATACTTATTATCCAGAGTGATCCGGGCAGATCCGATGTGACTTACTCCAACCCGGACAGACCCATTAATGAGAGTGACCCTATTTGACCCGGACAGACCGGTATGATTCGGAGGATGAAACATCATCATATACATGGAGAGTATGGATGAGGCTGCTAATGTAATTCTGACAAATACGATTCTCCCTCATCTCTCTGTCTTCTCACTAAATTTATAATTTCCTTTCTCACTTGTTTGTATCCATGTGTGTTTCCCTTGTTTGCGTCTCTCTCTCTCTCTCTCTCTTTCTCCATGTATGTGCATCAACATTGGACTGAAAGATAACTACAAGGTTTATCATACTATGAACGCATGGGAATAACAGAAAAGATAAGCTACTTTTTTTATGAATAATCGTCAAACTATACTTGAACGAATACGTAAAACTTGTTATTTAAAATATGAAAGATGTCACTAAGCCCAAAAAGTGTATTCTATGTTCAAAAGACACCGTATTATTTTCCTGTATAGAAAAACGAAATAAACATGAAATTATATTTGAAATATTCCAGACATGGTATCTTGACTAGGAGCTGTCAAACCCGGAATCAAACAAATCAATGTTCGAGCTCGAGTACTGAAATCATTAATCAACGATATAGAAATCTACAGTAATGCTGCGAAGATGATATTTCGGTTGCTTCCGGATCGCCAGATCATGTTGAGTCTGAGGAGCGGATAACCCGAACAAATGTCGTGACCCACGACACATTGCATCACTGCTTTATATAGCGCCGATGTTGAAAAGAGACGCTAAACTCTAAGAAACAAGCTAAAAATAAATAATTTCCATTCCATAAAAGCGATGATAAATTTATGAAATCAGTTATTACCTGCTGCTGGGTACAGTCCCTCTGCTGTTGTACAGCTGGTCAAATATGGCAAGTTCTCCATCTCTCCATTCTTTAATGCATCGTATGGATTCTTTGTCAAAAATCTTCGGTTTCCTGCAACTTCAACAACTGCGCCAAAAGGAGCTGCTGGTTGGATATACCAAGACTAAAACAAAAGTTTAAATTATCAGCCATTACACAGAAATAATACAAATCTGGCTAATCATTGTGCTTATTAAAAAAATGAATTCGAATTCATATCTTATGTGTGTAATATTGTAACTTAGTCTTTAGCAGGGAATAGAAATAATTATTACAAAGAATACAACTAATGGAATTTAATTGAACGAAACAAATGAAATGAGTATTTCTCGTTGTACTGCAAGGAGAGGTAGGAACTTCGTTCAGTTCTTTAAAAAATACTTTCTTTCCAATTTCATTGTGAATAAGATAGATGTATGTTTCAAATTTGCTATATTGAACTTGTTGGTTGATTTTGAATTTAGCGTCCATTTTAGCACCAAAGCTACATGAGACATAAACGCACAGCTTAACGTGGGATTCGAACAACATAAGCTCTCTCCGGGTATAGAACCCAGGTCTCCTGCGCCGAAAGCTCTTGGAAATTTTGTTACACAGTAAGTATATTTATTGAAGCCTGAAATGATGGCATTTTATAAAAATGTTAAATGTGCAGTATTTCCCTATACAATGTCAATACGTTTTGCTTAATAAGTCGAGTCGCGTATACGTAGAAAAGTGCCAAAGAGAAAATAAACCGTTTAATTAACATTGATGACGAGACCTATCGTATTTTTCCTCTGCATGAAGCATTTTTGTCAGCTGAAACCCATGGTATGCATATAATTTCCCTTTTCTAGAGATCTACAGTTCTTTCAAGCAGAGATCTTTGCAACAAAACGTAAATTCTCTTATTGAAGAACGTTGTATACACGAAAACGTAAGTTCTACATATACGTACAGTACCTTGTTTGTTCAACTAACTGAAGATATTTGTACAAACCTTGATTGTTGTGGATTGTATCATTATTTACTTTGTGAACGTTTCCAATTCGACAATCATTTATGACGTCACCGATTGCTGCTCTCCATTCTCACTAAACACAGGATCAGTAGGAGTTCAGACAAAGAATTTGTTGATTTGATAAAGGCTGTGTTGACAGACAAATAGAAAAACATTGCGAGTTTTGCAGATATACACCACTCGTTGATATATGATTATACACATATACTGCAAACCCTTTTCTGTTGTCTCATTACCTTCCCTTTTTTTGCTTTATCTGTTGCTCTCAGTTGCTATTCCAAGCGTAAAACAGTGCTCATCCAGTGCTATATGTTGGCCAGTTAGAAAGAACTGACGTAGAGATTTCCTGCATACATTTTTGGAGTTGTCATTTGCTAAAGCGAGAATTCTTGGTTTTGAAACGCTCACTTAAACTAATGGTAATACATGGGATATAAGCATATCATGTGGGCTAGGCAAATACAACAAAGGCTATGATACGACGTTGCCGCTTGGTAAATGAATATGGGTAAGTAAGCGTACTATACCGTGAGCAGATGAGCAAGTGAGAGATACATCGTAGCAACACCGTAGCTCTCTCATTTGTTAACAGCATTTAAAGAGAACTTGGAACGCCGCCTTCAAATACCATAAACGTTGTGCCTTAGCATAGTAATTACTGTACATAAAATAAGGTGGATCTACAGGTAGATATTAAATTCTAATGAGATCGATGGAGGGACTCGATCAAATGTTACCTTGATCCAAGAGGGTAGCTTAAATCATGCAGCCATGTTTCAGTTATGGATCTTAATCAATTAAATATTAAATAAATATTGTATATATGGAATGGAGCAAAACAGTCAATAACAATAAAATAATCCACATAAGTGTCTGATGATTTACATATTTTAATATAAGTATTTTAGACATGTGGCGTTTAGTTTTCACTGAACATTTTGGTAGGGGGAAGGTAGCGGTGCCCTTTATCAAATTGGTGTGGGGTCTCAACCTCCTCAATTCTCCTTAATTTAATCTTTGCTTATCGTAAATTCGGACGAATCCGTATGCAATTCGCATTTCAGACTAATCGAATTAAACAGTCGAACCTTCACTGTAACGGTTGTCGTTGTCCAAATATATAACCAAATTCTCACTGCAATGGTTTTTGTTGTATATTTTGCCTCTTACTCAGCCTAACACCATCCCTAGTACAGGTCTCGGAAATAGTAGCGGCTTGTGGGGGAAGTTACATCGATAATATATACAGGATGTTATTAAAAATTATCACAATATTTTGGGAACAGATCCCTCACATTAAAATAAGAAAAAAATCATTGGGACCTGTGGTCGAAAGTGCATAGTTTCGTAGTTGTAAGGAGCGGAAAACGTGAAAAAAAAAAAAGAACTTTAAAGATCCATAATTCCAGTACTACAGGACCGATCGTAGTCGGGTTAAGGCATCACTGAGGAATTAGTATGTGAACTATCCAAATATCTATCTTTCAAAATCTCCGGCACTTGCACGGTCATTTTTTGCTGTTTGGGAGTACTTGATCACTCTCCACCTACTTCTCTAATAATTGGGATGCAAGTACTGGAGCATTCTTAAACATGGATATTTGGATAGTTCACATACTTGTTCTTCAGTGATGTTTTGACCCGACTACGATAGGTTTCATAGTAGTGGAGTTTTGAACTTTTAAAGTTCACTTATTTCATGTTTGTGGCACCCTATAACTCCGAAATTATTCACTTTTGAGCACAGATCCATATGAACTTTTTTTTCTTATTTTGATGTTATTACTCTGTTCCCAAATTATTCTGGCACATTTTTGTAACACCCTGTATATTATCGATGTAACCGCCCACAAGCCGCGATTGCTCGCACAATAGATATCTGTCGATGGAAACATTGTCATTGAACGTGCAGTGAGGGCATTGATTTTTAACACGGAGACCGTTTGTTCCTAGCTTGTCTTGTTCTTGTGGACCAGATATTACAGAAAAATACAGCCACTAACTGCAAATATCGAACAAACAAAACAAACGAAATAGCTATTTTTTTTTCCTTACAAAGCCGCTTAGAGTATAAGGAAAAAGTTGCTCAAAACTTGTAATTTAACTGTGAAGTGGATGCACACAACGTCATGCAATCGTATTTAGTAACTGAATCATGCAACTATTCGATGATTAGGTGCTCCTATTTCATCACAAATAAATAAATAAACTTTTTCATTTATTAATTACGTCTCACACTTACCAAGAAATTCTTGAATTCTTGCACAAGCCTAGTGCCAGGACTCTGTCTTAGACAATCAACGAGTCTTCGAGAATCCTCGGTGGGACATCCAAGGCTGATTCCCAATTTCTGGGCCTTCTCCCTTGCTCCCTCCATCAAAGTTCCGGGATTGAGGGCTGAGCCACTTACAGAGATCGCTTTGTGGAACAGACCTGGATATAAAAAGAAAATGCACATATATAATTATAGTATTTGGTTAGCAGTTGTAATACAATGTTTCCTTTTCAGAAGCGTGGACTACCCAGCAGAAAACTTGCAGAACCCACCACGAGAAGGACTTCGAATCGTAGGGTCCTAAAATCTTAAAATGACATAGTATAATATAATACACAGGAAAATAGGCTTAAATAAATTTAAATCGGAGTAAATATTTTTTTATCGCAACTCTTTTTCTCTCTCTTTCGTTTTGGCAACTAAGGACTATGTTATTTCAACTAATTCTCCGGGCTTTGATAGTCGGGTCTCTCCGACTGAAATCTAGGTACTTAAGTTTAAAATAACGTCAATAAATCTGGATTCTTGAATAAAAGATATCATTATTAAATCTGTGTCCTTAAGTATAAGACTCTTAAATCTGGATTCTTGAACATTACATAACAGTATTACATCAGAGTGCTTAAACATAAAGTAACAGTCTTAAATCTGGGTATTTGAATTTAAAATAACAGTCTTAAATCTTTTTTCTTGCATATAACAGTATTATAACTTAGTCTTGAATTTAAGGTAACAGTCTGAAATCTGGGTTCTTGGATTTAAGATGATAGTCTGAAAACTGCGTTCTTGCTTTTAGGATAATAAACTGGGTTCCTGAATATAAGATAATACTCTTAAACCTGGGTTCTTGCATATAGTAGGTTTAAATCTGGGTCCATGAATATAATATAAAAGTCTTAAATTTGAGTTCTTGAATATAAGATACAAGTCTTAAATAAAGGTTATCGAATATAAGATAACAGTCTTAAATCTGGGTTCTTGAACATAAGAAAACAGCCTTAAATCTGGGTTCTTAAATATAAGATGACAGTCTGTATTGGCTAATAGTCTAATGAAATATATCTGGGTTATTGAAATTAAGATAGGTCTTAAATCCGGTTTCTTCAATATAATATAACAGTCTTAAATCTAGGTTCTTGAATATAACAGTATTTAATCTGGGTACTTGAATATAACCTAACATTCTTAGATTTAGGTTCTTGTATTTACAATAACAGTCTTAAATCTGGGTTCTTGAATATATGAAGAGTCTTAAATTGTATGAAAATTAATTGACAAATATTTAGTAATGTATGCATCACGGACTTATCGTGCATGGAAACTCCAGAAATTTCGCTTTCCCTTAAGTAAACGGAATAATACATTAACGATAATATGTTAAAATAAATTATGCAAGAATGAATCAAGAGTAATTCAAAACATCAAGAATAATCCATTAAATATTCAGAATAATGTATTAAAAGTAACAGACATAAAAAACTATGACATGCCACTGATGGCCATTATTTAGCAGTTCTTATATATGTTGTATTGCCATTTTTTCATCTACCCTAAATTACACTTCCTTAATTTATTCTATAGGATTTCATATACTCTTAAATCACAGAAAAAGGAAACTGACTACGAAATCCATTTCTAATGGCATAGTGCTTTGTCTAACTATGTTATACAAATAACTGAAATCTATCTTACATAACTTTGCATGCAAACATAAAGTAGAAAATTATCATTTTCGTCTGTTAGTAATTAAAAATCGACATGAATGACTGACCTCTTGACAATGGTGATAAGAGATGTAATTGAACTGCAGCTGATCCAGCCGAAGCTCCTGTAAGGATGACACTATTGGGATTTCCTCCAAACGAGGCTATGTTCTCCTTTATCCATTGAAGAGCTGCGGTTTGATCCTTTAATCCATTGTTACCAGGCAACACATCATCTTCAGTACTCAAAAATCCTAATAGAGAAGAAAAGAATATACAGCATATAAGCAAAGTGTGACATTAATGTGTCTTACTCAACGGCAGATAATGACTTTAAATAATGAGGTTGATATATTAAGAACATTAAATTAGCCTTTTCAATAACAATTTACAAATGTTAGTTATTTTATTCAATAAAAAAGCATACGCAGCTGAACATAATAAAAGCGGGTTGGCTCGAGAAAAGGTCGGATATGATATTTTATATCGAATGAGTATTCAGGGATAATATTGTATTGTATTTGCAATTACATATACTCTCCAACTATGACAATGTAGAATACCTGGTACACTATAAATAAGAATACGATAAATTTAAAGCATTTTAAAATTAAAATCAACTTTCAAACTGTAAATATACTCTACAATACAATAAATTCAACATATACACTACACTACAGTATTCAGTACTTTCAAACTGAATCGAATGATCCATATTTTGTCTTTTGCTTTAAAAATCTGATAAATCAAGGTCTGCAAAACCGAGAAATTAGAGTGTATTTTTGAAAGATTATCATTGAAGTTACTTATGTATTACTTTACTTTTTTTTTTTAGATAGTAATAATTATGAAATAAATTGTTTTAATTACCTACCTAATATTCCAAGACGGTAGTTTATGGTGACGAAAACAACATCCTTATCAATCAGTATGTTTGGACCGTAATAGCTTCCACTTCCAATCATTAAATCACCACCATGAATAAATACAAAGACATCCAAATTGGGGCTATTTCCCCCTTCAGGAAGCTATGAACATAAAACAAGTCATATATTATTTTAACGGAAAATTTTAATTTAAGGTAGCTTGTATCATATTAAAGAAAATGAACTTCTTGGCTTATCATCTGGTAATATTGTTGTAAACTAATAGCTTCTATTGCCAACTACTATTCAGCAAAATACTAAGTTTAAGTGAAGTCAAAGCACCAGTGTTCACATTTTTATTCGAACATTTTTTCACTCACTTTATTATTAATACTATTACTATTACTATTATTATTTTGTAAACAATGTATTTTTTAAAATGTCCCGTTCCCTGTTTACACAAGTAAACTAATGAAAATTATATATATGAGGCTATCCGGAAAATAGTAAATAGTACCTATTCGGGTCGTGTACAGCGCTGGGAGCACGTCATTCAGGATTAACAAGTCTTAGTTATCTTCTCCTCACTGTGCGTAAGTTTTTGTTGCGCTATCTATGTTTTTCTTCTTTTAGTGAGTGTTCAAAATGAAAAAAGGAGAGGAAGAGAAAAAAAAGGAAAAGGCAGCCACTTGTGAAGTGATGAACTGAAATCTCTAATTCGGTTTCTTAACTAAAGAAATGTGCAACCATGTGATATTCACTGTCAAATCAAATTAGCGTCGTGCTTCTCCATGATATTGTCAAACTTGATGTTGCGTAGAAAACACGACAATGCCTTCAACAATTTCAATGGGAAAATTTGGACTATGCACTCTACACTCCCGACTTGGCTCCTTCTAATTTTTTTACCTTTTTACAAAATTGAAAGAAATTTTTGTAAAAATCATGCGTTCATAGTGATAAAGGCTTAAGAGAAGGACATTTCTTTCTTCAAGGAACTACGGATGGAGGAATTTCACGGAAAGATACAAAAATTTATTACATAATATGACAAATGGATTAATTTACGTGGTAACTATGTAGAAAAGTGTGGTAAAGTTTGCTGTTTTATTGTTTTCTTAAAAGGAAGATCCTTGCTGTTGCTTTTAAAAAACAAAAATATAAAACGGATACTACTTTCGAGATGGCCCTCGAATACAAAGACAGGTGCTTATAATCAGGGCCGGTTCTAGACATTTCTTAAGTGTAAGCAAACAATACTTAGGCGCCCCCACCTAAATTATAATAGAAGAGCAGAAAGTTGTAATGGACAAAAGTTCTTCAAATAATAGTTTCAATTGCAAGTTTCTTCAATATTTGTAGTCTGCCTGTGAACATTAACGAAAAATGGCGAAATTATAACTTATTGACTGTGGATGAATACTGAACAAAGTTCCAATTATAGTAATTAATAGCATTTTTAGTAAATAAGTACAAGACACAACTAATATAGATATAAGATGTATTTTGACAAGCACAATTGAAACATAAAAGTCTAAACAGAATAAAACCCATAAGCTTCAACTCTAATATTAACAAAGGTTTGATTTTGACAAAGAGGTATGGTCTTATGCTTCATTAAAAGCATATTTACTTAATGTTTTCTAGTGATGCGATTATGGTAATTAGCTTAATTTCTCGTTTTCTTTATTACTAAAAAGTTCATATTACAGACACTTTTCTGGCTTTCAATTTGGCAAAATCTCTTATTGCATCCGTATCCATTTCATTGAATATATCATTTTCAGTGGCCATCAAAACTAGTCCACTTTATCGTTCTTGAGATATAGTTGATCTCAAATAGTTCTTTCTTAATTTTAGCTGAACTTGTTTAATACATAACAAATGACAAAAGTGCGTGCCTTAATCGATATCTAATTTGTTTTCGATCCAGTTGCAGACCTTTAAAATCAGGCCCTCCTCCTCCCGAAAAAATATTTTCAGGCCCCCTTAGGCTTATAAAACAATTCATTCCTTTCATGTATCTTTCCCAGATAGACGTTCAAATCAGGCAATGAGTAAACACAAGCAGTGACGCACTTAAGATTTCTCTTTCGGGTCCGAAGATTTTTCGGAACAGCCTACAAAATCAGAGCCGGCTCTACCATATGTGGAAAACGTGAATTTGCACGTTGCGGATAGTTTCAAGGGCGGCAAAATCTGTTATAACTATATTATTTAAAATAAATATTTCTTGTTAGAAACACTCTATGATGATGGTATTAAATTTAATGTAGTATAATATTTGAATATTAATTCATAAATCATGTTTAGGTCGCATTAGTTTAAGGTCACATGGACAGTGCTAAAGCAAATGATCAAACAAATCCGAACATGAATTGCTATCAAATACAAGAACTCAGTTCTTGAAGAGGAGCGAACACCTATTACATTTAGTAAGTTACCACAATTTTTATATGAAAACTAGTCATATCTTTGTCACAAACAAGTTCCTTATCATTGAAGGAGGTATTTTTTTAAAATTTTTAAACAGATATAGAAGGAAAATCAAGAAATAGAGATAAAAGAGCTAGTAGCACTGGAATTGCAAACTGATATATTGATATTGAAGCTTGATATTGAATTCTATAAAAAGCATTACCATCTTTCCTCTAAAGGTGCGTTTGGTTCATCTTTCACTGACATAGTAGATTATTATTTAACGAAACACAAACAAACCGAGATTGTATTTGTAGTGTCTATGCCTTTCTGAGTGCGAGTACTCTTTCCCTCCCCTTCGTTGTTCATGATAGGGTAGCACACTTAAAATAGTGGCTTTTAAGATTTGTTCTTTCTGGAGAAAGGGCAGCGACAAATGATGCCATTGTACGGGGCTGGAAATTGTCTAGGACCGGCCCTGTACAAAATTCAAATAATATTATGTATTTGCCCCCTGGAATTGTGCTAATTTTCTTAAAAATTAAAATTCTGGGGGATTCAGACTCTCGGACTACCTCCGCCGGTGCATTCCTGAACACAAGTAACTAATAATCAAAACCCTACTTTGCACTAGGATTGTTAGCAAATGTTTAAAAATATCACTCCATCTAAATTTAATATGAGAGAATGGATTGAAAATGATTGTTACACTGTATAATACAACGACCATATGCATATGCTGTGATTGACAGTGAAAGTTCTAAAGAAAAACGTGTTGCTTATAATTCTAATGACCTTTCGATTATAGTTACCGTTTCGAGTTATATACGCATATACTACGTGAAAACTAATTGTATTCAAACACATTTTGAAATACATTAAATTGAATTCAGATCCGTAACCGAAAAGGCAATATCCATTCAATTTTAATTTAACAATTAAATTACTACAATCAAGTAAAATAAACTTACAATTTCAAAACTTGGTCGATTCGCAAATGCTTAGTTAACAGTAACTGGTATTGACAACTTCCCCACTACAACATCTGTATGGTTATCACTTTCGAAATTTTATCCAGAAGTCGAAAGAAACATTTTAGAGTATTCGCTTGCATCTCATCTCTTTTCAAGTTTCGTAGTTTTCTTTTCCGATCAAGTTGAGTTTAGTTTAACGTCCCGTTCAGCAGCGAGGCTATACGAGACGTGGACTTACTGATTAACGTAGAATCTGAACCACATGAGCTCCCTCCGGGAATCGAACCCGGGTCTCCCACGCCAAAGTCGCATACGCTAACCGCTTAGCCAAAAAGGAGCTCTCTTTTCCGATAAAATGCTTACTTGTTTTCTATCATTATCACATGAAATACAAAGTACTAGTGAAAAGTGAAAGCACATATCATTATAAATAAATTAAAAAAAAAAAAAGCTCAGAAACGAAAATGTTGACGAATGACAAATGGACTAATAGACGTTAACAAAGTGAGCATTAAGCTGTGGACAGCGATTGTGAGTCACTGATATTAGGAACTTAAATTAAAAATTCCCTCAGAAATGATCAAAAATTCCATATGTTCCGCCCGTCTTTTCATAGTAAATCGTCCTCCTCCCTGGACCAAGGACATCAAAAGCCTAGTCGTTTCAATTTCGATAATGTGCATTTCATTTACACTGACCTTTCTCAACACGTAACTGTGGTTATTGAACCGAAGTACTATACGGGGACACTGTTTATGACAAGGCGGAGCACGTTTGAAGACATTACTTTCTACTGTAATAACGCTACTCAATCCACATGCAACACGTGCAGTTGACTTCGTGTTGTTTGTTGATCCATTCCTATTTTAAAGACATATTTGGCAGTTATATTCTTAACGAAGGTCACGGAATAGTTGTTGAGAGAGAAGAATGAAGAGTCTGTTATATCTGCATTTTGTGCATATGATGTGAAAGAATGCAGTTGTCATTAGTCGTACAGCCGTAGTAAATCTCCCTTTTACTATCTTTAAAAAATCTTTCCTAAATTTCTCTGCTTCGCGGGAAATTTTCCTAAAACTAGCATCACTTGTGAGTGTGACATTAGCGCCAATTGATGTATGAATCTATTTCAATTGTAAAGGGGTGTTTTATAACCAACCACGCAAATATTCGACTTTATTGTCCTTTTGATGTAATTTATCTATAGTTCAGTCTGTACAATATTTATTTGAAGCCGTTTGGAAAATTTTTCATCCTAACATTTTCTCTAATAAATATTCACATATAAACACAAAATTCATTTTCCAGTTTGGCGCCTTCTTCATTTGGCGCCTCCTGCAGGATTATAGATCCGGTCCTGCTTATAACAATGAGGGATTTGCTTCAGTCTATGTCGAATATAACCCCGGAAACTTAACAGAACTATTATCACTGCCAAGATGCTGACCTGAGATCTATTGCCATGACGAAGTCATAAAAGTACGTCTGAAGCTAAGGTCTCAGTAAAGCGTTAACAATAATAATACGGGGAATGGATTTAACTTTGACTTCATATGGTCATGTTAGTGTTAAGACTAAAGTTCATTCAACGAACCTTCTGATCCTGATGTAAACATTGCAGAATTGTATTACTCCGCCAGTCATCGGATGATTGGCTATCGGTCAGCGCTTCTTTCGAGAAGCACCTACTTGTACCCTGTCGATGTTTTACTTATTCCCCGCATGTGGCCATATTGTTAACTGTGATTCGCGCTAAAGTTGGGTCAAAACCATTTTCAATGCATGCGTATTCTCTTTTATTGCATTAATTCAATTTAGTTCTTAGATAAAGTGTTGTTTCTGTTGTCTAATTCTAAGGCATTCTGGTAATGAGCCTTATAAGCAAGGACTATTTTCTTCTGTCGCATGGGTGTTCTAAGGCCCTCTAACCAATAAAATCAAACAATCACCACGTGTATTTGTTTACATGCGTTCCTCGAATAAACTTTAGTTATTTTCCTCCAATATTTTATGATTTAATTATGCTTAATAACCTACTACAAAGTGTTTAACGTTAATTAGCGACTAAGGATTGCTAGACAACGAAAAGTAACGAATTGGATCGTCTTAAGACTTTTAAGTAAAGATCATTCCCCACTTTAAAAAAAATGTTTGGCGCCAATGTAGAAAAGATCAGAGGGTAAAGTTAATATGACATTATGTAAGTTAGTCTAATTATTTTCATCCATGTTAATATATTTTCGTAATATTTAAAGATCAAATTTGAAAGTAGAAAATAAAACTTATCATTCTTGTTTCGAAAGTTATTCTTTGTAAAAAACAATTTAGCCAAATAAAAGTGTGTCCACATTTTGTCATTTTTGAATACGGTCTCCCTACACTAAATTACTCCGGCTTTGAAAAAGCAGATATATGATAACCCTATTTATGTAGTTTCCAACATTTGTTCATCTCATATCATTATTGATTAATCCTTTTTTTTATATCAAATTAAAATCTCCCAATACAGGCAAGGGTACCAGAATATTACATGAGCTGACAGTAGCTGCGTGCACTAGTTTACTTAGAATGCTGTAACTTCACTATTTATACCTTCTAACAAAACAAAAAAGAAAAGAAAACGTGATTTATAACACACTATGAGAAGTATATTGCAATACTTCTTGTTACTTTGAACTTGAGGGTATGCGGATATATTCACACTTGAAGAACACAAAGGGTTAATAAATACTTAACAATATGTGGACACCAGTCTTTCTGTTTTAGATTTTGCTTTCTGCTAAAAGAATTAAATTCATTACGATTTGTATAGAATTTTTGGCATATAATAATAATAATAATAATAATAATAATAATAATAATAATAATAATAATATCTCATTACCTTATCATGAATTTACTTTGTTTCTGAAGCATACCCTTATTATTTGTTTATTTTTCATTTTTTTTATTTCACTATATTGGTGGACATGATACAATATAAATAAACATTTGTATATGACACAAATAAGCATGTAAACGAAAATCAAAGTAGAGAATAAGTAACGACAATTTTATATATTTTACAAAAATATAAACTTCGTCATTCTACAGATTGTGTAAATTGGTAGCTTGTTTCAAATGTGTCTATATTCAACTTTTTTATATTATTATTAAACATTGAACGCGTAATACCATCAAGAAACGGGAAATTGTCGTTACGTAGTCCATGAAATGAACTTCCATACTTTTTTATATATATATATATATATCAAAGCACAATAATTCAACTTCAAACAAACTGTTATTTCCTAGCTCATTTTGTAACAAAATGCATCCCGGATCCAGTTCTTCTTCTTCTTTTTTTTTTTTTTGGTCTAAACTTTCTAAACTGAACACCACTTTTCTTACGTTGCTTAAAGAATATTTCTTGGCCAATGATATGAGACAATTACACGTGACATTTCTGAACCCATTATCGGAGCTTGAAACAACTATGAAAAGATAGAAAGGCAGAAAGGGAATACTTGCTGAAGTCCCATATTTTTGATAATTTTTAGTTTCCGCAAAGTTTTGATAATCTAGTTTTTGATAACATCTAGTTTCTAAACTGGGTTCTTCCATTTTGGAACTCCTTTGAGGTTCTTTTTCCCTAGATATTACAAAATATGCAGGTACACAGCTGTACATGTTATCTCTTATTGTGATCTCTACGGCCAGTCTCTAGCAATGGTGCTCATTTCTGTATAACTTTGGAGGGTCTATCCAAGTTTTTCAGATATATTCTACAAGACTGAGAACTTTTAGTACAAATACGTCGGTCCAAGCAAAGTTCAGGAAGGGGGGGGGGGGCTCGGGCCCCGTGGTTCCCCCATAACAGTGCCCATATCTCCACTAATTGTGTTACTAAGAAGCGAAGATCTACCAAAAGTTAAACGTCAGGTTTTGGAAGATGTATATTTATCATTGAATTTGAACTATAATTATGTGAGATCCAAAGAGAACCATTTACGTTTCTTTTCTCGCAAAAACTATCTCACTTAAGTAATAAATTAAGATCATAGATGCATCGTATTTTGATTTGCAATAGTTAATTTGTATTGCAGTTGTGATTTAGGCTAGGAAATTGTGATGCGAAACCACTTTTGAAAAAGAAAACAAAACGCTGGTGGTTATATACTGTACGTACTTTAGGTTGCTTAATATCAAATTTAAACTTCTGGCAACCCTGGATCGTGCTAGAATTGCACACCTGGCAATTATGTAAATGACTGCTTCCTGAAATTAATGAAGTGTTTGTGTAATTGTTGGCGTTAATCGAGTTATTAGGAAGAATGACAGAGATAACACAATGTTGAAAGAAAAATAAATGCCATAAATAGGAATATGATGTTAATTACTGACCTGTGGTGTGTATACGTTGACGTGAAGACAGTCTTCTGTTCCAATGACTCGGTTGGATTCTACTTCATTGCTATAATCGTATTGTAAACACTCGGTTCCGTTGTGGGTAGCGTTCAACACTCCACGCCAAGGCTCAGCTGGCTGCGGTGGCTGTAATCATATTATATAAATTACTTTTCAGATAAATCCTTTCGTTAAACAAAAAGATTAATGTACTGTTACCAAGATTCAAAGATATACATATAACTAATAAATACAGATTATGTCAATGTTGTAGCTTAACATCTCCAAACTTGTGGCCAGGTACAGAAGAGGAAAAATAAATAAAACTTAGTTTGAGAAAGAAAGAAAAAAAGGAAAGCTTGGTAAGATAAAACTGATATCAGTAATTAAAAATATTACCAAAATAAAGATTTAAGCTATTAACACGCATTTTTACGTCACTTTTTTTTCTGATTAATGTCAAACCTTGCCACTTAAATTTCAGGCTCTACATACTAAGTAGACTTGTTATTCTGAACGTATAACAATACGTTTTTCTACACAGTGTTGTTAACACATTACACGTTTCCCCACCAGAAAAATGACAAAATCACCCAGTATCACCAGAAAGATTTAAAAGCCACTAAAAAAAAAAAAAAAAAAAAAAAAAACAGATTGGAAAAGGGAAAGCAAAAATGTCTGAATTATACCTAAAACCTGAGAAGAAAATCAAATGATTCCAATCCGAGAGTTTATAATCTCACATTTTTCCTTCAAGAGCAAATTTAATTATTAACCCGTGCAGATAGTTTCGTACATCGAATAGATTGAACTTTCTTTTTTCTTTCTTTTTGTTTTTTAATGCACGACTTGTTTCCGTGTTGCAAAGTATCAAAAGTAACGGAGACCCTACTAAGATTAACGTTGCGTTAATTTGTGTCAGAAGTGAAGGTTTTTGAGAGGAACTGCTCGGCGTACTTATTGTATGTTTAATATCTGTGATATCTCGCTTATACCAATATTTCTACGAGGGGAGAGAACGGTGGCTCAATGGTAGAGTGCTTACCTCTGGTGCGAGGGATCCCTGAAATATACCGTGACAATATTTTGCTACGGTACATTTAACATTTTTTCACGTATAAGCGTAAAACAAAACATCGCGCAGCACACGTTATTCCGAACACGAAGGACCGTGATGCTAGTGTTACCTAATATTTCTGTCTTTCCCATATGAAAATCAGAGCATACATTGGAATTATACCCTGAATGTAATCCCTTGTAAACCCATTGCACATTGATGAAATATGCATTTTTGGATTGCATTATGCTAATTGCATTACGCATTGCTACCCCACGGTTTCTTGAATTCGAAATAACACTGTAAATTCAGCTCTTCGAAAACTTTGGACAGCCCTAGCTCTGAAACTATGGACTTTTCCTCACGAGTCTATATGAACTTTTATTTTAATGTGAGGAATCGCCTCTTACAGTTTGTCGGTATAGTTCATTAACATCTTGTGATGTACTCAAGGATAACTAATTAATCATTACTGCAATAGCTGGCAACGCGATTCAATGCTGATCCGAGACGTTTATGTGGCATTTTTAACAGGAAAGTTAGGGAAGTCTTGTAAAATGTTCTTAGAAAGTAAGTTCATACACCGAAATTTTATAGTGTTTTGAATTTAAGGATATTAAACAATTGATTACAGGATATTAAATGAAGACTAAAGAGTAAATAATAATAATAATAATAATAATAATAATAATAATAATAATAATAATAATAATAATAATAATAATAATAATAATAATAATAATAATAATAATAATAATAATAATAATGCATGTTTTGAAATAGCACTTTATAGAATACACTGAGAAGGAAAAAAATTTTGCTGGCTAAATAAAGAAATGGAACTCTAAAGGAATTAGGTTAAACGATATATTGTTTAACCCCTTTAGGATTTATACTTTTTCAGGTAAATTTTAGTCTTTCACTCAAACAGCTACTTCTTCCTTGCTATATATCGTAGGATCATGGTTCATACCTAATTTTTTTCAGGATAGAGCATACTTTCCAACGGCACTACTTGCCTGTCTGTATTATACCCTATACCAGCGTTTCCCAACCGGTGTGCCGCGGCACACTGGTGTGCCGCGAATGGGCTGCTGGTGTGCCGCGAGGAAATCGAAACAAATTATTAATTTTATAGGAACCAAATTGCAAGACATAGGGAAAAATGTATATTTGTATTTCTCATTACTATGAACCTCTACTATAAATGTACAATTTTAAGTTTCATACTGTGTTACTTTTCTGTACATTTTTAATGTTGAAAAACGTATTTATCATTGTCATGACCATTATTGCTTCTTTATTGTTGCAGACTATTTCGTAACTTGAAATTTTAATATATCATTCAATAAATTCAACAAAGTAAACATGCATACAAATTACCTACATTTGTGTTTTAAAAGTATATTTATTTATTTGTTCGTTATATAGTGATCTTCCCTTTTAGTTAAAGGTTAGATACAGTTTTCGAAAGAGAAAGTGGATTTTTAAAAACCCAAGTCCTATATGTCATTGCAATTGTTTTCTAATTTAAAATTAGGATGAAAAATAAGCATAATGATTTACCACGGGAAAAAATCAGTGATCGAGCTTTCTTCTTTGTAAGAAGAATATCAGTAATCACATAAAAATGATTATCAGTAATATCAATAATATCAATGATTTTATATTATCAATAATAATAGTAATATATATATATGGGTGTGCCGCGAGAATTTAAATTACACTTGTAGTGTGCCGCAAGTTGAAAAAGGTTGGGAAACGCTGCCCTATACACCAGAAACGGGAAAATCGAAAAACGGGGAGATTTTTCAATTTTTTTTTCGAAATTTTTGCACCCCTCTGGGCCGGACTTGGGTTCACGTAGGAACCTGAAATTTTTCAAGAAAATACATTGTTATATACGTAATACGTGTAAAAAAATTTCAATCTTGTTCCTTAAAAACTGAGGTCGGGAGGAATTTTTGAAAGTCTGAAGGTGAGCCATTTTTTTCGTATAAAAATAGTTGAAAGATGTACTGCGTCATTATCATTTGACCTAGAGTCATGGTTCAAACGCCATTTTCTTCGGTATAACGAGCTCTTTCCAACGGTACCATTACATGTCCATATCATACACCTGAAACGGAAAATTCTGGAAAAACCCGGAATTCTTTTTAAAATTCCCGCCATAAAGCTTTGCCCCTCGGGCTCGGGCCCGGGTCTGGGTTGACGTAGGGATCTGAATTTCTTTTTTTTTTTTTTTTTTTTTTAACGTTGTAATATACATAATATATGTGCAAAATTTCAATCTGGTATCTTGAAAACAAAGGACGGAAAAATTGTTAGAAGTCTGAATTTGGGCCCTATACACATATACTCACACATAAATATACATATTATAAAAATTACTACGCCATTAGAGTCATGATTGAAACATCATTTTCTTCAGCATAACTGGCCCTTTGCAACAGTTCCACTCACATGTCCGTATCATACACCTGCAGCAGAAAAATCGGGAAAAACCGGATTTTTTTCTGAAAAAGTCACCCAATCGGAACACTTGTGCTCCTTGGGCCTGGGCCCGGTTTCACGTAGAAATCTCAAAAAAATTAGAAATATCTAAAGGTACACACAATTCGTATATAAAGTTTCAATCTGATATCTTGAAAACTAAAGGCGTGAAAAATTTTTGAAATTTGCCTTAAGAAAAATAAAAAAGTCATGCCCCACCGCCCCCACTTGGCGCCGCCAAGTTGATCATCCCTTTCCAAAACGCATCTGGGGTGTTCTTTGGTTCATCCTTTACCAATAAAAAAGCCCGGGTTAAACACCTGTTATAGAACCTAAATAAGCGATCGAAGACGATAGTACGCCATGGTAAAAGTTACCAAAAATCCTAAAAGGGTTAAGTGTCGCCTCTAATACTTTAAGTTCTTAGCTCTCAAATTTAGAAGAGCGCCTAATGCTTCATATATTTGTCCTATTTCTACATTTCATCCCATCTGTATGTATGATTTTTCTTCACAATAGAATTATTATACCTTTGTCTTATAACAACTCTAACAGATCATAATGTAACGAATCAACTGTTTCGTTACATTAACTGCGAGCAAATCTTAAGTGATGTTTGGTTGATTGGGGGAAAGAATGAGGACGGCAGTAGCTAGCTATTTGTCCTCGTCATAAACAATTATGAATACAATTCACCTATTATTTTAAATACTTTTTCTGGATATTTTAAGGAATAAGTTAATAAGAACATTTTGCAGGGTCATTCATAGTATAAGATATATATAAAATATAATTATAAGACCAGTTTCAGAGAAAATATATATTTAAAAAGTTTATTTTTAGAAGACCGTGTGTGTGAAATTGACCTTTTAGGTTTCTCAATCTTTGGAACGAAACGTTCCTTTACTACTAATTTTACAGAATAAGTGAATGAACGAATATCCATATCTATATCTATATCTATATCTATATCTATCTATCTATCTATCTATCTATCTATCTATCTATCTATCTATCTATATATATATATATATATATATATATATATATATATATATATATATACAATGGGTGTTAATGAACTATACCGACAACTTTAAGAGCTGATTCCTCACCAAAAAATAAGAGAAAAAGTTCATATGGACCTATGGCGAAAAGTGCATAGTTTCAGAGCTAGGGCTGTCCAAAAACGCGAAAAAGCCAAATTTCAAGAGGCCCTATTTCGAATTAGAGAGACTGTGGATGGTGGTCCTTATCAGCGTAAAAGAAGTTACGCATACACAATCCAAAAATGCATATTTCATTAACCCTTAACGAGTTTTCGTAACCATTTGGTTACACATTTTTTGATTTTGCCTATGGGGTTGAAGAGTGTTATATTTCGGTATTGTTCGTTGTAGTTATTTGTGTACATACTTTCTGCGATGGGAGAGCAGCTATTGCCCCCTTGTGACAACTCTGGTGAATTTTATGCGGGAAGTAGTGTGTGGATATGTTGTTGTTTTGCAAGCAGTGATGGAAGCAGACAGAAAATATTAAATACTGAAGGTAAGCAGTTTATGTTTTTATTTTTCTCGATATGTTCTTGTTTGTAAGTCATTGCCCAACAATGTGCAGGTATGAAAACGTCATAATGTCAAAAATTGATTACTATTTACGATAAAAATATACTACGTAACCATTCGGTTACATTGTTCAGTAACGGATCAAACGGATACTTTGTACAGGAAAAAATACAAAATATTGGACTAGCTTATATTGATGTATCTTTTGATATTTTTATAGAAAATCTAACGTAAAAAATAAACATAGTACTCTGTTTATTAGTCAAATTTTAAATTTCATACAGAGGCTCATTGTGGGATATATATATGTAAATGTATATGTGTGTATAAATAAGTTTTACTGTGAAATCTCATGTCAGATGCAAAGGAGAAATATTGTGATAGGCTATTTACATTTTTGCAGGTGACTGTGTTTCATCAAAAATGGGTGAAGAACATACCACCGTTGATATATCCTATGGAAGGAAACTAAGCATAAGACCAACAGTAGTGATCTCTTTCTCTTCTAATCTATCGGATTTCGGAACCTCGGATTCAGAACCTAATCTTACTTTCAGTGATTCAGATCCAGATTATATACCTGAGATATTGTGCAGAGTGAGGCATCAGTCAGTTAAGACTCCTGTAGCACAGGAACATCTTGGCATTCACATTTGGTTCATGGTATATGTTTTTCGCGTGGGTAATGGACCATATTTTTTGACATGGATGCCCTGGTGGCCATCTTGGTAGCCGTAATCTTGGATCCAACAGTAGTGGATTTTTAAATGGAAGGGGATATGTGGGATATCATTTGACATGACCTCAATTTCAGGGAAACAGTGATACAGACTATTTCACCTACCGTTATTGGTTCAGAAGTTATTTTGCCACAAAGTGTGAAAATTTGGCATTACAGCATTATTTGCTCTATGTGCTATCCTTGAGTAAGGCAAGCTGCAAAGCGCCTCTGCGAATCCGCATGGATTCGCAACAGCATGTCAACGGTTTCACAACATTGCAAAATTCTCTGCATCAGATGGTGAATATCATGGATGGATTCTTGATAAATAAGGTTCCTCAGATGATAGCAGAGGAAGAGCTCTAGTGGCGTAAAATCTGGTCCACTCTATCCGTCTCCGTCGCCCATTCCAATGTCCCGGAAATGGTCTATCGAGCCATTGGCGTGAACATAAGGCATAGTGAGTTGGAGCTCCGTCTTGCTGAAAAATTATGGGAAATCACCGTCCTCATTCAAGAGAGAGGAGTGTGAGTTTTTAGTCGTGTACATTGATAACTTTTTACAAGTGTGAGTTAATGCAATATTTGAAGGATGTAATGAAAATCTCAACTCTACCAACAATGAGACAAAATCGTTTAGGAGACAGAAGATAATATTTTTTTCTTATCTTCTGAAGCAAACACATGAGAAGTGTAGACAAGTCAAACATGTTCATAGAACTCTGCCGTACACCAATGAAATCAAATTGATGGTGTTTTAGAATTTTTGGGTACATGCTAGATTTAGTTGTTGTAAACAGCTGGTTACCTTACAAAAGAGAGCGTAAAGTACTTGGGAAATCATCCAGACATCTTAAAGTATTTCAGGCTGATACTGCATCTGCACTAGTATCATGCAGAAAGCCTAAACGAGGGAGACTATCTTTAGAAAGCTTGAGCGAACCTCAAGTGAAAATATGTCGACCTGTTGCTGCGTGACCATATGATGATACAAGGAAAGATTTTGTTGCTCACTGAGCCTACACATCTAAGGGAAGATGTCGTTTTTGTAAGTCGGGAGTAACAATCTCACTGAAGAATTCCTTTATGCAGTTCCATCTGTAAGTATATGTATCACGATAAGGAATGTTTTTGTCACTTGGTAATTGATATCCTTTCTAGACCCCTAAGTCACTGTTACACTACGTTGATATATTCAAATTTAAAAATATAAAAAATTGTATAAAAAAGAAGAATATTCTATAAAACTACGCATATATTTGAATATTATATTTATTCAATCTGTATTTTCAGCGAAATGTAAATATTTTTTCTATGTGGACTCATAGATAGTACCTTACATTTTCTTATAAATTAATATTCGAGATTTAGATATTAAATCCTATAAAGTAAACAACTCTTACCATGTTTCATTTATTTCTCCTTTCTTATGAGACTACTTTTCTTTATTACTATATGGCTACAAGTACTCAAAAATCACTTTGCGGAAAACTGTGCAATGTAACCATTTGGACACAACTCAGTTCTCGAAAACTATTGGCGAGAAAATTTAGAAAACTACTTTCAAATGATATACAAACCAAATAGACGACATGCTGCAAATATCATAATTTTTTGATAATTTTTAAAGGTAGTGAACTGTTAAGGGTTAATGTTCAATAGGTGTACAGAGCATTCCCTGCAGGATGAAATACCCAGACATGCCATCAACGGAATTTTGAGATATGCTCCGACTTTATGATTGGTCCAAAGTAGGCAAACTATAACCATGTCGGTCCCGGAGTTCCCCACAGGGAACATAAAATATGACAACATTATTATTTCTTTACAACTTTAAAATCAGACTGGCAACATTGAAAACTGTTTGCAAGGGTTGATCCATCTATGATCATCCCCTGTAAACAGTTTTCAATGTTGCCAGTCTGATTTTAAATTTGTAAAGAAATAATAATGTCTTCATATTTTATGTCCCCTGTGGGGAACTCAGGGACCGACATGGATAAACGTTGATAGCAGAGAACATGAAATCTTTTGGCTCAATGTCGGAAGTGTTAAGGATCGTCAGCAGCACGGTCTCTCGTACTCGGGAAAACGCATGGTACGATGTTTTCTTTCACGCTTATAAGTGAAGAAAACGTGAAATATACAATGACGAAATACATATCATCACACATTATTCCGAATACAAAGAAACATTAAGCTTCCGGTTCCTAACACTTCCACCTGCTCTCCGAAGCATTGGTTGTCCATTGTTGTCAAGGTTTACCTCCTGCCTACTTTGGACCCTTCTTGAAATCAGGGTATATCTGAAAACTCTATTGAAAGCATATCTGAGAATCATATCCTGTAGGGAATTACCTCTACACTTATTGACAATTGACGAAATATGCACTTTTGGATTGTGAATTAATCAGTTTGTTCGTTCTTATTACTTAATCAAAAGAGCTTATGAAATGGAATACACAGTCAGAAGACAAGCACATAACACTGGTTATTTCAATCTATGTTTACGAAGAAATAATTACGTACTTTTATGATATATTTCATCAACAGTATCATACACGTGGAGCATGTAGAATAAATGAGAAGGAAAAAAAATGTTTTCTTTCTAGTGTGAGAATTATCTGTTACGTGTTCTCACTATCATGGAAACACATAAAGTTTTTCTCACTTTCTCCTTTCATGTCTGTATGTAGTTTACTTCATAAAGATCACCGTTAGGAAGAAGAATCCACAATAATATTTCTAACGGATCTTAGACGTTAAAGTACGAATCAAAACAATTATAATGTTTTATATGAAAGGTCATTAATGTGCTCGCTGCAGTGGAAAGTGTATGGAATTGTTCAGTCAAGTGAAGTTTATGATGTAATACATAGTGGGAAGTGGGAAGGACATTTTTGAAAACAGCCAGATTCTATATTTTAGGTTGTTAGCATTATTGTCCTGGTGAAACTCAGGGGAAAAACACTAAAAAGCAAACTGTTAGAATTGCCGGCTACATAATTCGAACTTCTTAATTGCAAAACAACGCCAATTTACCATTTATGCTCATACATAACGAGAAAGCAATGACTATTGCTATAAAAGTCATCGTATTTCTACCATATCAGTTACATTCATTACATGAGAGTACTTGAATTAATTTTCGATTTTAAGATTTTGAACTACCAATGCTTTTAAACCTTGTTAGATGGGATTGATTTGAGTTTAACGTCTAGTTTCAGCATAGAAGCTTTATGAGATGTGATTTACTGTTCAAAGTACGATTCGAACCACTACTCGGGTTTATATCCGAGGCTAGTAACTTCAACGGAAGCCGAACTTCAGACCATGTTTACAGAAAGTACGTGTGTAAGTCACTCGGCCACAAGAAGGTACATCTTTAAACCTTATTCTGTTCCTCTTTCAAGTATAGGCCTACACGCCTGATTTCATATTCAATTACAGTTGGACATCGATAACTCGAATTTCTTGATAACTCGAATCTTGTACTTTAACATTTCCTTGAACTTTCTATAACACTTAATGTTAAAATAATCGATATAAGTTGAATGTTTAAACATTGCAACCTCGATAAATCGAATTTTAAGGGTTTCATAATAATATTTAAAAACCTCGGTAACTTGAATTTTCGTATCTGCGAACCTTTACGAGTCAAAGTTTACCTCTATAAGTCGAATTTCTCTTGATATGAACTCGATAACTATAAGCTATTGCTCTTTGCTTTTACGTAATTGCCATTTTACTGTAATTGTGTTTTACTTATGTGTAGTATTTAATTTTACTAGTAATCTTATTTAATTTAAGGGACTTTCACAACTTCGACTTACAGAGGTTGAATGAATAAATTTCGAGTTATGGAGATTTTATAGTCACTTTTCATGCGGAACGCTGAACCTCAGTATCTCGAATTTTTGTTGTGGCAACTTCGAGTCTTGTTTACTCGAAAAACTCGACAAGAATTATCTATTTAGCTATTATTGATAATTTTTATCTATTCCATTCAGCTTCGAGTTATTTATTTATTTATCGACACAACAGGCATTACTGCCCAATTACAGTGTCTACATGTAATACATAATTTTAATACATAGTGCATTTGTACGTGCCTTCCTGCAGTAGAACAGGCCACTATTTCCCTTGCTTGTTTCGAGGGTTGGAACCTGGATTATTAAGATTATTAATGAGGTCCCATTGTATTTATTTTGTTAGTTTCTGATTAGCCAAATTCTGAAGGATTCATCATAGTATGTATTAAAACTGAGACGAATTAAACCCAAGCCGTAATCAAAATCTTCTAATTCGATTATAGTATTTCAATACAAAATATTGTTAATAATTTATGCGAATCTTAAAAAAAAAAAAAAGTTTGCTTAATGAAACTTAATGGGTAGTTGACATTCTTGTTTCACAATCTGTTCGAATTCAGTACTCGGTTGTTCCGACTGAAATTTTTCGAAAGCTTTTCCTCGGTTTCATCAGGGAAAAATCAAGATGGTCCTTTTTTGCCGTCAAGTTTTAATCAAATCAAAAGAAAATACTTGCTTTCCAAAATTCCAAAATTCAAAATGCAGACTAAGAGATTTCATAATTATGTATAAACGTCTCCAGAAATCAGTTTCATCCATGTATATTTAATGGTCAAACAAGTCAATTTGTTTTCGAGTTCGATTCCCAGTGGGAACTCATGTGGTTCTGACCACGTAATCAGTAGGTCCATGGCTCATATAGCCTGGCTGCTGAACGGGACGTTAAACTCAAAATCAACTCAACTCAATTAATTTGCTTTCTTTTAGAAAAATTCCTGCTCGTTATTTCTAGCTATGATCCCACTACACGATGATCTATCCCTGCTCCCACTATAAGGTAAGAATAAATTTGTTTTAGAAATTAAGACACTTCTTTGTTTTTATTTCCACTAAAATCTACTTGTTAACTATCACTGTAAGTTCATATTCATTTGTATTGAGTATTGTATTATAGCAGAAACGTAGACACTACACAAGATCAATGAAAATAATAATAATAATAAACCAGTTGAGAATGCTCCAAGAGCAATGCCAGAATGAACTTAAAAAGAATTGAGAGACGGAGAGGGAAGTATAACTGTGATTGTTCCTATGTGTAAAACTAAATCTTTTTATCCGTACCTTCTTCTGTTTCTAGCAAAATATTATCTCTCTATGACTTACGGTTCCCGAGATATGACTTCTTAAATTTCCTGAAATTCGAACTTTTTTGGCCAATATCTGGGGAACGATAGCCAGTTGGCCAGTGGCCACTGGTTACCATATAGTACCAAAATGTTCGCCAGGTTCCCGAGATATGGCTCCTTAAATCTTCCGAAATCGAACTATTTTTTGGCAACTATCTTCGGAATGGTAAGTCATAGAGAGATGATATTAGCGTTAATCAATACCTAAGAGGACGGAAAATATTCGACAATATTAAGTGGTAGCCACAATTGGACAAGTGGTGGCCACCAAAATCACCTCTCTATAACTTGTGGTTCCCGAGATATGGCTTCTTAAATCTCTGGAAATCAGACATTTTTTAGCCAATATCTCGGGAACGGTAAGAGTGACGCTAAAAATTCCATCACTTTTTCAAATAGGTTTTGATGCTCTATCGAATGGAGGGCTCAAAATTGAAAAAAATCGCAAATAACAGACAGACACACACACACACACACACACACAGAGAGAGAGAGAGAGAGAGAGAGAGACATAGAGAATTCAGTAACAAACTTTTTAAGTTCGTTGAAAATCAACAACTCTGAAAGTAGCCCTGAAGAAGAATGTAAAAGAAAAAAAAGGGAGGGAGAAAATATTAACAAAACCTAGAAAAGAGAGGGACTATTCTAGAGATAGACGGAAAAAATATAGAAATTGATAGTTCTTTTAAAACTAAAATATCTTATTAGAGATATAATAGAATAGATAGAAAAAAGAAAATAAACTGATAAGCATATTATTCGAAAATAAAAATATCTTGCCAGGGGTACAGTGGAATGCATAAAAGAAAAAATAATAAAGTTATTATTTGAAAACAAAACATCGTATTAAGAATTTAATGTAATAGATAAAAGAGAGACTAATAAGTAATTATATGGAAAGAAAATACCCTGTTAAGGATACAATGGAATAGATAAGAAAAAGAAAAAAAACAGATAAGGACATTGTTTGAATTGAAAATATCTTATTAGAGACAAAATGAAATAGACAGTAAAAAGGAAATTAAATTGATAAGGATATTAGGTGAATGGAGAATATTTTATTAATAATATAATGGAATAGATGGAAACAAGAAAAAATATAATAAGGATATTATTTGAAACTTAAATATCTTATTAACGATATAATTGAATAGATAAATAAAAGAGAATAAACTGATAAAGATATTACTTGAATAGAAAATATCTTATTAAGGATATAATAGAGTATATGGAAAACGGGGAAGGAAATTGATAAGAATGTTATTTGAAAAGAAAATATGTTATTAGGGACATGAATAAATAATTACATAGAAAAAGGAAATTATACTGATCAGGATATTATTTGAAAAGAAAATAACTTATAAATATAATAGTGTAAATATAAAAAGGAAAAGAAACTGATAAGAATATTATTTAAAAAGAAAGTAATAGGTATACAATGGAAAAGACGAAAAAATAAAATAAACTGATAAGGATATTATTTGAATGGAGAATATTTTGTTAGGAGTTATATGGAATAGGTAGAAAAAGAAAAATAAACTGAGTAGAAGATTGTTTGAAAATATCTTAATAGGGATATAATGAAATAGAAATAAAAAACGAAAATAAACTGATTAGAATATTAACTGAAAAGAAAATATCTTCTTAGGAATGAGATAGAAAAGATAGGAAAAGAGATTATTTTAAAAGAAAATATTTTATTAGGGATATAATGGAATATGGGACGTAAGGTAAAGGCAGAGGAAGAAGAAAGCTTTTTAAGTTTTACGTCCCATGATTATGCCAGCTAGGCTAAAGGAGATGGTGATGATGAGAAATGAATGAAATGAAGAAAGTGGGAGGAAACGGGAGAACTCAAAGAAAACTCACACGGTGTTTGTCCACAAAGTTCACTTGGGGCGAGCTGGGATCGAATCCAGGATTCCATGCACCAGTGGTGAACGCTCTACCACTTAGCCACCGAGACCCATAGAGGACGAAGGGTACTGACATCATTCTTCATATCGAAGCGAGTAGCGGATGGGAGCTTTTAAATCAACGATGATTTACCTTTCAATGATGTCATAACACTTTCGATATTAATAATCATATCCAATCACGAAGATTTGAGCAACAAGTAAACAGGACAATAAAGCTAATAGGCGACTGAAAAAAATTTTCAAACCTTATTTTTTTAAAAAAAAAAAAAGTCACTATTATGGTAGTATTTTAAATAAATTAAACAAATATAGCGTACCTGAAATCTAAGTTCTCGTACGGGTGGTTTAGCATATGGAATTCCTCGGAAAGCGAAGTATCTTTTCCCGGAGAACGATCTCTCAACAGATCCTTGCACATCGCCTTGAGCTACTTTAACAATAGGTGATAATTCTCTCCCTGCTGCAAGAAGACTACACAAAACTAACAAAAGTAGTTGCAGACAGTAGTTCATCTTGACACACTACAGCCGGCAATATAAACGTTCAACGACTACCTAGAAATGATACTGAATACTTTGATGGAGCTGCTTTTATACTAAAACTAATCAAAAATGAATTTCTCAACGTCTTACTATTCTCCTTGCACTTTTCACATTCAATAATTTTTGTGAGACGTCCTTAATCTAAATTGCAAAATGTATTTTGTCTTAACCTTCTGCGTTAGTTTTTCCGCTTTTTTATGATACTGGTACTGTCTTCCGCCTGGCATGTTCTTCACCTGTTATATTAATGTATTGTATCTTGTTAACTGACGGGTTCAAGGGAATTCTTCTGAAATCCTATGCGAAACGGATGTTACTTAAGAATTATTTCCACTTGTTGAATTTTATAATTGACGTTTGTTATAATAAAAATCAGCTTGTTTATTACGTGTGAAATTTGTAGTTTTACAACACATATGAGGCTTATTTGGGTTGGTGCACGTGGAAAGAATATTGCTCAAATAAGCGTACATATATGGAATTTGTGACTCAGTAACATACTAACGTGAATATGAAAAAAAAAAAGGATCTATATAACAAAAATGGAAAGGACGTTGTATGTCACCTCTTCAAGAGAAAATGGCTTATCCTTTTGAAGTGAGTTCTTGAGTATAGAACTTGGTTCAAATGAAATCTTTAAGTTTTACGTCCCACGGTTATGCCGGTTAGGCTAAAGGAGACGGTGATGATGAGAGATGAGTGAAATGGTGGAATGATGAAAGTGGGAGGAAACGGGAGAACCCCGAGAAAACCCACGAGCACGGTGTTTGTCCACCACAAAGTTCACTTGGCGGAGGCTAGAACTTGGTTCAATCATGGTTTATAATTATCATTCTAAGAGAAGCTAAGAGGGTTTAAGCTGTATGGTAACACTCGAGTATTTAAAAGTTCCTCAAGTTTGGCAGATAAAACTCGACTCTTCATTAAAACTAAGTGAAAGCATTTTAGAAAATTTCGTTTCTAAAGGAGGGAAGGGAGCAATTCATATCTTTCTAGGTATTATATTTGAATTTCCGATATTATACAACACAATGTGAGAAAACATCTGAACCGTTTACAGTAAATTTTTATATTATTCACATCAAACTTGGAGTTTATCGTTTTACTGTAATTGGAATATACACTCTAATGATGGGAAGGGGGTTCATTCTTTTCATCGGGATACGTATAAAGTCATCGTTAAAAATAATTGAGAATATGTTTCAATATTATCGAAAATTCCGTTTCTAAAGGTGGAAAGAGAGGGGAAATTCTGTGATATTATAAACTCCGAATTTGTATTCATTAAAATTTAGCCTAACGATTCCCATGAAGTAGGTGAATTCATTTGAATGAATTTTTTGACATAGTTAAGCACTTTAGAACTGCTATGTCTTTATCATTTCATTTTGACTGTTACACGCTTCGTAAGAGGGGGAATGTTGAAATACGCTATAACCTGGTGAGTCCATTCTACTCTAAATCCTGGTTTCTGCTATCTTTGATTTTCATTATAGCGTATTCCAAAACAAAATTGAATAATAATGGCGACAACACATATTATCTCATGATATTCTTGACATCGAAGCTCGTAGACAAGTATATTCCTACGCGGACTTTACTTTAGGATTTATTTAAACACACCTTAATTATCTAACTAACATTTTCGGAATATCAAGTTCAGTAAGCTTGTTATATAATATTTCTCTCCTAACAGAGTCGCACGATTCTCTGAAATAAATAAATAACTGATGTTCGGTATCAAGGTGTTGTACTCCCATTTCTTTTCGAGTATTTGACGAATGGTAAATGTTTGGTAGATAGTTAATCGATTTCGCCTAAATCTGCACTGATAATCTTCAATGATTTCATCTGTGTATGTTGTCAATCTTGCTAACAAAATGTTTGAGAAAATTTTATGGAATGTTGACAATGGAGATATGCCTCGATAATAATTATAATCAGTTTTGTCGCCTTTTTTGAGAATTAGAATAATGATTGATTCCTTCTCTTCTTGTGGAAATTCTTTCTTTTTCCAGATGAAGATAATAAGTGTCTGAGTCTCGTTTCACAATCCCCCCTCCCCCCCGAACTAAAATTAACTCAGCCGAAATTTCGGGTATACCCAGAGGTTTGTGTTCCTTAATTTCTTTACAAAAATGTCTGTTTCTTTTCGGTTAAACTGGAATATATTATTCTGATGTCCGCATATCACTTTCTCCAGGAATATGATTTTTTTGGCTGCCTATTAAATACATTGCCAAAGAAATGTTTCCATCTATTGAAAATACTATCCGTATCAATATATTTTTTTTTTTTGTTTGTTTGTTTGCTTTCTTCAATGGAAATTGTGAAGCGCGAGGTGGGTAGCCTTTCTTAAATTGATCGATACCCTTATACATGTCCCAAATGTTTTTATTTTTACTATTATCTTCAAGTTTAATAATTTTAACTTTCAAAAAATCACGTTTTTTTGTTCTAACGATTTCGGAAATTTTCCACTTGATATCAGCAGAAGCTTGTGCAATTTTATTGTTTGAATTTTGTAGCCATTTCAGTTTTTTTTCTTTTTTTCTCTCTTATCTGCTAGTTTGGTGCATTCCTGATCAAATCATGGATTGTTTCTATGTTATTTCCACATGTACTAATTTCTGTTTTGCTCAAAGTTTATTGGTATCCCTAATTGTGTAGTGGAAATGGAAAAGGCTGAAAGTGCCAAAAAATAAAAAATCGATTTTTTGCATGGAATGTGTTGTAAACGACATCGCCAATAACCTAGAGAAGGTCCAAAGTGCCAGAAAAATTCTTACTAGTTTCTAGAGCACTCGCAAGGAGCAGCACCTTAAAGGATAAAGTACAGTTTTAGGAAGTTTTTATTGAATACTGGAAATTTTACTTTGTGGCACTTTCAGCCTTTTCCATTTCCATTACACAATTGTAACCCAAATATCCTCAACACTGGGGAATTTGAGTCCTCTTTCGATACTTTAATCTGGTATTCCCCTGTCACCTCCGTTTAAATCTCTCCGTTTTCAGATGCTGAATATTTTCTCTTTTCAAAGATAATCTCTCTCTTTTTATAACCGCTACTATCGGGTAGTAATCAGTGTCACGCTCAGCCCCTCTAAACTAAGGAACATCAACTCTCTCCTTGTATCACTAAAACGTGACCAATTTGATTATATATATATATATATATATATATATATATATATATATATATATATATATATATATATATATATATATATATACAGTAGGAACTCGAAAATCCGAACTAATTGGGACTACAGGCAATTCGGATTTCCAAATGAAAATGACCAAGAAAATGCCATTTCGGCTTAAATATACTGTACGGTACACTCTTTTATCTATATGGTAATTATACAGTATATATAGTAATTACAGTACCGTACGTAAGGCTACTTACATTTAATGTTTCTGAGGAACCTGCTCGTACACTAAATTACACTGTTCTTGTAACTCACACTTAAAACTTAACTTGTATAGGACTCAGGGAAAATAAAAATAGAAATATGTATGACAAACAATTACATATGAATGTGCTTTTGCAAAAACACTGATTTCACGCAAAGAAAATTGAATTAGTGTACTGTCACTAGCTTTTAGGGACCGCGTTCGGATTTTTGACGTTTGGATTACTGACGTCCTACTATATATATATATATATATATATATATATATATATATATATATATATATATATATATATATATATATATATATATATATTTATCTGGCAAGGTCCAAGGATATTTATGAGTGTCGAGCTCCTTCCTAGCTAAGCGGTTAGCGTACGTGCCTTTGGCGCGGGAGGCTCGAGTTTGATTCCCAGCAGAAGCTCATGTAATTCGGATTCCGCGTTAATCGTTAGGTCCAGTTTCATATAGCTTCGCTGCTGAAAGCAACGTACAGAAATCAACTCAACTCAATTTATGAGTATCACGATGCGGAAATTTTCTATTCTTCACGATAAGGTTTCTGTACATTGCCAGGTTCACGAAATAACGTCGTTGTCATTACTTTCTTTATATAGACCTTCGTTCCCTATTATAGGTTTCAAAATATTTTCTTGTCCTACTTTCTCATGGAGATCCTCCTATATAAAATTTTCATATATATCGTAGAAGTTGGCTAAATAAATTTTACGAAGAAAGTAAAAATTGTCCTTAATATCGTCATCCTGATTTTCTGTTAGAGCATTTACATTTAGAACGACAATATCCGCCACTGAACTTTAAGAGTAATAAAAGAAAGTCTATCAATAAGAAATTAAATATGTTTAATTGCTGCTATTATCCGTTTGTGAACGAAAAACTCTGTTTCTAGTTCTGTTTATTTCCTTTTCCATAAAAAGACATAACGTTTCCGGTCTCCACGGCTCCTTTTCCTTCCCACCTAACTTCCTGAAATCATATCAGGTCCATCCTATATTTCTCGAACTCACTCGTTACAGATTTAATTTGTTCCTATACAAAAATATTAGAAATCTTTCGGAGATCAGACAGAGACGAAGCCATAATAAAGCAAAGATATTGTGAGGGACAGTTACACTAAGTTTTATTCATGGTCATTGATAGTTTTGAAACAATTTGGTAGTGTGGTGGACACATGTTATGTGTCATGGAGGTTTAACCACTATCTATATTTATCCTAACACATAAAATAATGTGTGTGTGTGTGTGTGTGTCATCAGATTTTTACACCAGGAGCCACTGAATTTTGTACACAGATAAATTTTCGTCAGATTAAATCACATACAAAGCTGTTATTTCCATTTACACTCAAACAGCGATTGGGGGAGGATCTCACCCCACCCAACCAGGTACATTCTAGGCACGTACCATGTAACTTCCATACCAACCGTTTTCGTACCTGATACTTGAGGAATGTGCATTTCATGTTCCCAGCATGTGTCGCTAGATAAGTACTCTTCGAGGATTTCTTACTCTTGAAAGGTATTTACATGCTTTACTGGAATGTGAGGAACGTGAATAGCACATACCTTATGTACCATAGCACTGTTGCGCGTACGTTGCTTCGCATTACGACACTCATTTGTATTCATTGTCTGTACTTTAGAGTGGACATAGGTGTTTCTAGCACATGTACAGCACATAATTTCTTTATTTGGTATCTTCCAGGTATATACCTATGCATTTAAAGGATTTTGATTTGATTTTAGTTTAGTTTAGCGTCCATTTCAGCAGCGAGGCTATATGAGACGTGGACCTACTGATTAACGTGGAATTCGAACCACATGAGCTCCCGCCAGGAATAGAACCCGGGTCTCCCACACCAAGGACGCGTATGCTAACCGCTTAGTCACGAGTGAACTCGTATTTAAAGGAATATTCCTGACACATGTCTAGTACAGTTCTGGCACATGCCAGTAAATGTGTCAAGTACATTCCCGGTACTTGATATGCACATAGCGGGTACATTCCTCGATAAGTGTCAAGCACGTACTTTAGGGCAGAAGTAACCTTATTCCCTTCATTTGATTTTTACATGATTTCTCTATTCAAGTACCTATCATGTATCTTCCAATGTACCTAGAGGAACGTTCTTTACACATACCTAGCATGCACTTGTATTGGGTGGAACGTTCTGGAAGTTCTAAAAGTATTGTGTCTTTGTGTGTATGTGTCTCTGTCATCAGATTTTCACATAGAAACGAGTTAACTAGAGCTATCAAATATTGCGCACAGATAGAACTTCACCAGATCTAATCGCGTAGCAAACAATTATTTCCATTTTCAAACCCAGGCGAATTAAGAAGGGTCACATGTTCCGGAGGTTCAAAAAGAGTAGAGTATTTCAGAAACCCTTCAAGTTTAATAAAGTAAATTATTTTTACTGTATTGCATGTTGCTTACTGTTCATTTCTGCTAATAAATAAATAAATAAATTCTATAATATTATTAAAGAATAACGAGATAAAACATATAGCACTCGATAGATCTTCAGCTGCACTAGTTGATATAGGTGAGTACAAATCTTCATGAGTAGTATTTGGCTCAAGAGACTAAAACGAATTTTGCTCTCTTTTAACAAGAACATTTTCTTAGAAATTGGGATTATTCCGACTAAACACGGATGGGTAGTAACCCTAAGTGAGGCACACGAATACCAATAAAAGTCACCAACAAATCAAATGACTCAACTACCGTCTTCAGTCAAAAGGAAAGGAACATTATTTTCTATACTATTTTCAGGTAGACACGGTGCTGGAACTGAAATACACAGGTTCCTTAAATTTTGATGAGATGATTTTACAACTTTTGATATGATTAATATAATTCAGAACCAGTAACGACGCTAGCTTTATTTTCTTTAAGGTGGGAGGCCAAAGTATAGGAGAGAAATATTTTGGGGGAGCAGTTATTTTTTGTAAACCGAAATTAATTGTCTTATATTACTTGTTGTATACAACATTTTCTGGGGGGAGGGAGGGAAGACAAAACCTGAGGAGAGGCGCATACTCTCTTGCCCCCTCTAGCATCACCAATGTTCAGGACTCACAGTTTCTGTTATTCTGCTGCACATATAACCGTTACGAAGGCTTTAATCTGAAACCTACGCTGTTGGTTAGTGTTCAAAATGTTTATTTTTAATCCAACACCCAACATCATACGTTTTGAAGACAGTGTAGCATAAACGAAACAATAATATAAACGACTAAAGTAGCATTTATAGTGGTTCATTTTCCTAAAAAGCTTATATAATATTTTGGGAAAATAATTACTCTTGTAATGCTTCCTTATATGTTTCGGTTGGACATGTTACAAAAATCTAATTTAAAATTTCTGATCTCATTAGAACGATATTCATAACTTTTCCAAATAATTATTGGTGTAAAAGAAAACCTTGCTGGCAGTTGTTTTTTAACAAATAACCTAGTATTTATTTATCACTAACCATGGAAACTTAAATTAGTTTAATAGGTAAGTTACAGCAAAATAGGAAAAAACATCACAAGGATTCCCGGTAGTAAAACAATTATGGCTTAAAGTATTGCCGTCTCACAGAGGTCAAGTGCATTTATTAGAATATTATTTTTAGTGAAAAATTTCCTTCCGTTTCAGGAACAAATTATAGCACGCGTTGCGCATTACTGCGTTTATCCTTGTTTATTTTGAAAACGTAATTGAGTGTTGTTTAATTGAGATGCGTAACGCTAATAACAGTATGAGAAGAAATGAAATAAAATTATTTGTATCATGCGAACTTGAAATTCTTTACACAAATGTTTGTGTATCATATTATTTACAGGAAATTATTTCGTTAATAATATGGAGAGCATTAAAAGGAAGTTACATTTTAATTAACCAATTAAACCAACTATTACAATTATCTTGATCACTAACTTCAAATGGATAATACATTCTTTAATTATTATAGATATAGATCTCAAGATAGTTGTTGCTATTTTATTAACGATAGAATGTTTAGAAATTTAGACGAAGCGTCAGTAGCGGTTCTAGAAGGTAAAAACTGGGGACGAGGGAAGCCAGAACCAAGGCTATGATAGATATAAAATGAGTTCACTATAAACTTTTAAAAATATATACGTAAATAATACCTTAAATTATTTTAGGTACTGTAAGAACTGGCGGGCCTAGGCCCCCGGCCAAGGGCGCCCGGCCCCCTAAAGCTCATGTAAGCCCCTGTGTATTTTTATGAATACGTATTTTTTCATGTGTATTTTCATTGTTATATGTATTGTTATATATATATATATATATATATATATATATATATATATATATATATATATATATATATATATATATATATATATATATATATATATATATATATATACACAGACGTGTGCAAATTATTAGACTAAATGTCGATTCTTCAGGATTTTCGATGAATTTTTTTTTTTCATTTGTATTGTGTATAGTTGATATCTTTTAAACCTAAAGTATGTTCTGGACTTTATATATACCTTGTCAATAGAAAATAATGACCCTTTTTATTCCTTACTGTCAACAGTGGTAAGAAACTGGTGACAATGGTAAACAACTGCATCATTGTATACTTATATTAGCACATGTTGGCTCTTTCTTTATACGTCGTATTAAATTTGCTTTCAATGTTATTATGTTTTTAATATTCCAAATAATAGTTTAATGTGTATTAGGTGCAAAACACATGCATGTTTGCTTTCTTAAGTGTTATTTTTAGCTGAAGATCTGTGGGGAAAAAAGTATTGAAATTTCTTTCGTTCTGTATTTTGAGCTTTAGAGAAAGTGACAATTATGGGCAAAACCAAAGACGCATCACCACGTAAAATTGCATTAAATGAATGTCTTGTGCAAGAAAAACGTTACATAAGCACGAAATATCTAGGAAACTGTCTATTTCTCAAAACACAGTCAGTCGAATAAGTCGGGCATTGAAGCTCGGTGCATCATATACACAAAACCGTTGAGATAAATGTCGACATAAACCGAAAATCAGTCCTCGTGTTCAAAGGAAACTACTACAGATGACCAAATCGAATAGAAGAGCTACTAGCAAGAATTTGTCAAATCAGTAAAAGGCGTATGGATGTGACATATTTTCATCTACAGCGAGAAGACAATTGTGTGCAGCTGGCTTACCAGCGCGAAGGCCCTGCACAAAGGCGAAGTTAACTCCAGCAATGGCAAAGAAGAGGTTGGAATGGACAAAGGAAATGAAAAATAGATTCAAGGATGACTGGAGCAAGGTAAAGTACCAAACTTTACATATTTATCCTGTATATTTTGTCAATTGGGACATCTTTGGGAGGTTGTAGTACACTTGAATATTTTTTAACTTTATTGTGCAAAGATTTATGAGAGGAGTTGCTCCTCCGAAAATGATGTTTGGTTTATGATATTGTAATAAAATTTAAAATCAATACACTGATATACATTATACTATTTCCAGGCATGTGTCTCTGATGAATAAATATTTTCCATAAGTGAGGAAAGTACCCAATATCCTCGCAGGACGTCAAATGAAACATTTTCACCAAACTGTGTTTCCCAAATAGTAAAGCACCCACCGTCAGTCATGGTCTGGAGCTGTATGTCAGTGTATGCTGCTGGTAGACTGTATCTCGTGAAAGGCATGATGAAACAAAATCAATATCTAAAGGTGCTAGAACCACAAATGATGGAATGGTTTCCGGATGGGAACTTTATTTATATGCATGATGGAGCCCCATACCATAAAGGAATGACTGTAAATAATTTTCTAAGGGAAAATGGTGTTCAGGTTCTGTCATGGCTAGGAAATTGTCCCGACTTAAACCCTATCGAAAACTTGTGGGCTATTGTTAAGAAAAAAGTGAAGAGAGAAAGGATAACTACCAAGATTGATTTCATCGCAGCACTTATCAGAATATGGCATCGCGATGAGGAAGCGAAATATACTTGTGTAAAGTTAATGAGAAGTATGCCAAAGTGTATAGAAATGGTGATAAAATCGATAGGAATGCGTACAAAATACTAGTAGGTTGTAACAAGGTGAAAGAACGCAGCAATTCCGGATTTATTTAAAATTATGTTTAAGATTCTTCATTTTTTCAACTTTAGTCTAATAATTTGCACACGTTTGTATATATTTATGAATGAGCCCCCGAAAGTTACAGAGAAATCGGCGCCCTTACACCCGGCCCCGGGCTAGAACCGTCACTGGCAGCGTTACAAAACTCCAGGTATGAGAATTCGTACAGTAATAATATGAACTTTTCCTTTTAGATTTCTATACCATAGTGTCCGTACGTATAGGAAATGTTATAGAACGGCTACGTTCGTTTGTGTTCTGTCCGTTGACAGGTATCAGAGCAAAAAATGTAACTAATATCGAGAAGCGGTTACGTGGAATCATTCAATGTATCAAGAATAGATTCCATCTCTTCCGTTAACTCCCTATGCAAATCGAAAGTGGTAGAAATTAGCAATTTCCAATTTCAACTTTGATCGCTATAGAACAAAAATGGTAATAGATAAGAATCTCAACAGTTTGTTTTAAGAATCAATTTACCATCTCAAGGAAACATATCATCCTCACCATCATCTCTTTACTAACACCCAAAGCAGTAGAAATTGACCTGTTTTCAATATTGATCTCCATAGAACAGAAACGGTAAGAGATAGCTAGAAGCGGAAGCGGTCGTTTAAACTCGATTCAGCGTTTCTCTATTTTCTCAATTAACTCTATTCAAACCGGAAATCGTGTTAATTAAACATTTACCGTTTCAGTGTTCATCGGTATAGAACATAAACAGCAATAAATAGTGACAAGATGTTTATCTTTTTCTGAATCAATTTATCGTCAATTTACCCTCATGATACAATTCCTTGTCAACCAATGCCCCAACCAGTTTCTCTTTCTCTTTTCAATAATTGTTTCTGTCTCCCCCACAATTTCTAATACCCTTTCATTCCTTTTCCGCTCGAATTCTCTTCATTCTTTTCCACATCCACATTTCGAAAGCTTCCAGTCCTTTGTCATTACTTTTGTGTAATGTCCATTTTGTTGACCCACACAGTACAATACTCCACAAAAAGCATTTTATGAGCCTTTTTTTTCTCAATTCTTTATTCAACGCCCCACATAACATTCTTACTTCTAAAGGCTTCTTTCCCCATTCCTATCCTTGCTTTTATTCGTTGTTCGTACTTCGTATCATCACTAATAGTACTACCTCACTATCGAAAACTATAGTTACCTTTTCTACTTTGAACCTCCCACCGCCCGCTCCATCCTCTATACTGCTTGTCGAATCACCAAAAAAATAACGTGGAGAAATGAAATGAAATCTTTGAGTTTTACGTCCCACGGTTACGCCGGTTAAGTCAAAGGAGACAGTGATGATGAGTAATGAATGAAATGGTGGAATGAAGAAAGTGAAAAGAAACGGGAGAACCCCGAGGAAACCAACGCACACGGTATTTGTCCACCACAAAGTTCACTTGGCAGGGGCTGGGATCGAACCCGGGACCCCAAACACCAGAGGTGAACGCTCTACCACAGCCACCGTGGCCACTAAAATAACATGGAGATCACAGTACGAATATTTTTCCGAATTCCACCGCATGAGTGCAGCACTAAGCGGGTCTTGTTTGTATAAATCTCAAAATATATTGTGTGGTTCAGTGTTTTCGCAAATTAAAATGTATTACCGTTGTATACCCTTTTCTAAGGCACAAAGAGGCATTTTAGAATACGTTGGGGTATCGTTTTACCAAATACCATCGAGTATTCAACTACAGAAAAATGGTTAAGTAAAATATCAAGACATGGTGATATGAAGGAAAGTAGCTGAATTTCTCCAGACAGATTTGTTGTTTGTTGTCAACATTCTGTAATTTTTTTTAGTGTAAAGTTCAGAAGCTGAAACAAGTCTGTGCTCAATGTGTTCTCAGAATATTAGTAATAGACGCCTAGAAGAACCACCTAGAAAGGTGAACTTCCATACTCTAAGCTGTGTTACGCTCATCTCATTAAAGGAATAAGACTTTGTTGAGGCTGCTATACCGGATTTCAAGAAATCGGTACATTCACTGAGATACATGAGCCATTATGTTTTGCAGTTCTGCGGAATGCTCTTTGTTGAACTATCACAGTGAAGAAAAGTACAAATTGCTGCTACCAGAAATAATTGTGAAACAATTTGAGAAGCTATTATTAACATATGCAGAAAGCATAAACAAGGCATAAACAAGTTTTGATTTTCTTTCAAATTCAAACCCATTTCCAGAAATAAAGTTGAAACTCTAAAAATGAGTATTGAACAATTTCCAGTATGTTTCGTATATTATTATTATTATTATTATTATTATTATTATTATTATTATTATTATTATTATTATTATTATTATTGAGATTTGGAGTGAGTGGAGCGCGTCGTTCGCTAAAAAATACATGTAGAGTCGGTGTCGGATTTAATGTTTTGCCGCCCGACACCGACCAAAGTATTTGCCGCCTCTCATGCCGGTGTACAGAATTTCAACACAATAGAATATATATATATATATATATATATATATATATATATATATATATATATATATATATATATATATATATATATCAGTGTACCGTCCTATGATTATCCCAGTATTGTTTTTGTCAGCAGGATTAAATTCGGTACACAGAGAAAACTATCCATCGGTGATGTAGAACTACTGTTCTAAGCGCATACAGACCTTGTTGCGTTCAGGGAGGAATCGAGACGTCTTGGGGCTGTTGTAAGTGCTTCACTAGATACTGTGTGAGGATTCGGAGGAAATATTTCCGTTTTAGTGAAGCCAGATATGATATTATTTACGGAAAATGCTTTAATGAAGGAAAAGTTGAAGAGAGAGTGAAACTCAAAACGACCATGAGCCATCAAAATTTATGCAACTTGATAAGCGTCTATTGCTTTACAGTTGCATTACTTCTTCAAGATTTCACACAAAATGACAACCAGAGTATTTTTAGAGCAAACGTCTGTAACAAAAGCTACACAATAACACCGTACACAGACACAAAAATATTTGATCTTCGAAGTTCGGTTGACTGAAAACCGCTTTCTACCCTGTGCACCAACTAACATCGTGAGTGACGTCCGCAAGGTAACAGTTGCCACTGGAAAACCTTTTCACCACTTGTCAGTATTCCTACCGTCCCTTGAGCACCGCTGTAACTCTATATATAATGCATACCTTTCTCTGTGAAGAATAATTTGTCTCGTATCACGAAATAAGGTATATTACGAAGTTAGGTAGGTTTACCCTATAGCTACATTGAAATTGAGAACAAGCCTGGGCTGTCCCTGCCACCTAGCGGCCAATTTTTAGTTTTTGTCGTACGCTATGAATCGTTGTTTCGACAGACAATTTAGATCGAGAGGAGAGCGGGTGACTCCAGCGGTCGATGGACCCTCCTATATCTATATTTGACACCGAGCGCTTCGTTTCAATCACCATGGAATATGTCTTTCTAACATTTATATTCATCCCATACTCTTTACAGGTCATCTTCAAGTTTTTTAACATGTTATTGATTCCTTCTTAGAAAACGTAAATATAATTTACAAAGTTGAAAGAGAAAACCCAAACGTGTGATCAATTTGTTTGAAGCACGATGTTTTCTAGGTTATTTAAACTTCTTAATTTTGTAATGTTTGTAAATGAACAATTCTTAAAAGCGCCAATCAAAATCATACAAACTTATTGTTTTAGAAACCAAAATAGGTTAAAATGTTAACATTTCATATCACACATCTTAGTGAGTCTTTCTTTTATACTGTAAATTTCTTTTATGTCTTATTAAGATAAATACAAAATCAACAAGCAACTAGTTAAATTGAGGTTGTATTATTGTATTGGGAAAGTAAAAATTAATCCTAAAATTTCTCCAGGTAATTATTTAGCACATAGAAAATACCACTAAGTGGAATAGTATGTGTTGGCGATGTGTTCCTAATTCTGAAAGGATGTATCTTCAATTAAATTATGTTTCCATTAGCTTAGATAAAAACTAAGCGAAAATGAAGAACACTTCAGAAACTTTTGGTAGTTTGCTAAACACTAGCTTGTGTACTCCGGAAAGTCCCATACAGAAATTATAGTACACAAAGAATATACAATTTATTCTTTGATTTCTTAACTATTTTGGAAAAAATGGGATAGGGCTGATAAGTATCTAACACTCAATACACCAGTTATTACAGCGAAGCCGGTCTATGTTGGCCACCATTGTTCCATTGAAAAAGTGGCCAACTTACAAAAATAAGTGTATTTTTACGATTACTGTATTACATATATTGTGACATGCGTACCAGTTTGTATCTTATAGGGGCTAATACGTATATGCCAGAGCCTCTTCATGGCTATATAGTTAGGTTATATAATAGTGATGATTTCAGGGATGTCCTATGCAAAATCTCCCCCGGAGCTATGACCCTTCCTAAGGCATTTCTTCGAGTGTGCTTGATATGGATTACCAGTATTTTCGCAATTCTTCTTTCAAACTCCGTTTATACAAAGTTTCTTCGGGGGGAAATCTGAAATCATCGCTGATACGCAGTTTTTGCGCAAGAGACCCGGGTTCGGTTCCTGGTGATGGTTCACGAGTTTGATTACACGTTAAATTCTAGGTCTTCGCTAATACAAGTGTTAGTGCGAAAGAACAATAAGCTTCGAACATAAATTAATAGCTGAGTTTGCCATTCGCACTCTATGATATACATTTTTAATATCAATATGTTAATTACCTACAAAACAATACGGATTATTCTTCATCATTTGCTCACTTTCACTACTGCAAACAAATGGTAGATAAGACAGTCAGTTCCAAGAGAAACGGAACATTTCCATCTCACCGTCATTGACCCTTAGTTCTGAATTCTGCTACTGGGTTTTGAGTACCACAAAGTACAGCAACAAGTTTTCTTCCCCCCCCCCTTTACATTTTGCATTATGAATACAATGGTCATCATTTACCGGCTACACATTTGTTTAATTTTTTGTTAATATTAATATAAACTATAAAAGTATAAGTTTCTATTCTATAAAGAAGTGATTCTACATAATACTGAACATAGTTAACTCTTACTGAGCATCTCAAACTTGATTTGAACTAATTATTACTTGCTTTATTATTTTTTAAATTCCAAAATTTCGTGACATATTCTCAGAGCCGGGGGAGGGGTCAAGCGGGGACGCTGATAGCAAGAAGACGCCAAACGAGCAAGAAGAAATGAAAAGTGCTGGAAAAGAGTAAACGACGTGGCTTCCTGTAAATATTATTGGCGCCACATTGAATCAATCTTGTTGTCGGATTACATAAAGAAATAGATTTGGTAAAAATATCCTTGACTGCTACGCTCACAACCCAAACGTTTCAATAAGAGTCACAAAAGCTTTTACTTATTACTTAAAGGAAGTTATTATATATGGTTTGTTAATGACGATGTAATATTCAAGGTAACAACGATTAATGACTTATAGTGTACGCAGAAGCATTTTCACAATAAAAACGGTTGATAGTGATGAATTTGGTTAGTTAATCCCGCTTTCCTACCCACTGGGATTAACCACGATGGTGAGAATGAAGGTATGAAAATGAGAGGGATGAAGAGATACACACAAGTTCGCGTTTGCCTGGGAATATTAAAAATCGAGGTAAACAATGGGAATAATAACATTATTCGAACTTGAAGCAGATATAGAATAGGGTCTTAAGGGGTCAGAACTTAACGAATTTCGTCTTTTTGGATCAAAAGATCCAATATATTTCAACCAAAAATTTTCTTGTACACCTTATATCTGGAGAACTACATGTAATGTAGCCAAACCCGAATTATCACTTGACTCAATATGATCTGCTTATTCTGTAGAAAATATGAAAACTCGATTTAGGGGCCGTTCAAAAATTTTGTGGCTCCTGATCCAAAAACTAATTAGGCCTATTGACCAAGATCGCAATCTTTTGATGCATATATATATATATATAGAGAGAGAGAGAGAGGCACGGATCCAAGAGGAGGGTTATAGGGGCTATAGCGCCCACCTTGACGCTCAGGTATACACTGGATAAAATGGGCTTCAGTTCTACTTTCTGAACAGTGGATAAAGCCTCAAACTATGGTTTAGCCCCTCCCTTGATCGCATATCCTGGATCCGCGGTGTGTGTGTGAGTGAGTTTGTGTAGCTGTAAAATGCTAATTGTTAATAAGTAACCTTAAATTCAGAACTTTCATTCATTAAGAAATTAAGTAATTACTGTAATTTGAAACACATGTAGTAGTCAAACTATATTTGGATTTTAAATACAAAGATTAAACATAATATTCAGCTCTATCAATCAATATTCAGAAATTCACAAAGAAGGCTCCTTCTGAATTTACGTTACATTTCTCAAAATATATTTCACCGTAATCGTAATTGAAACGCTATTTGTGTAGTCACATACGGAATAAAATTTCAAATGTTTACAATTATTATTGGAAATTATTGCTGTCATCCATTTCGAACATTTTAAAAGCACATAGTTTTCTAATGTATTGAAATTATATTTATTATGGATAGTCCGAAGCGTAGTAAATTTCCATAACTGTTCTCCAAGTGAATCTATATATCAACCAAAGGTGATTTTGTGAAGCTTAACACAAAATCCAATAAGCCTCTTGAAAACAACTATTGTTTGTAAAAGATTACATTATAATCGCTTTAGGCTGTTCCAGTTTGGTTAATCCAAAGAGCTTGATAAAATTTAGAGTAGCAAAACAACAAAAGCTGCTTCTCTTATATGTCGAAAGAGAGAGAAAGAAAAAAAAAAGCTTGGTGAATATGGGAGGCACCGAATTCTACTTCGCCCCGGGCGCCGAAATCTCTAGTTACGAGTCTGCACACTCTATAAGACCTATCAGTTTGGAACACTTCTGAAAGGGACGTTAAGTTCCAAACCAACAAACTAATCGATCTCAATACTTGAACATTCGATAATGACACTTCAAGCTTTACAAGTTGTATATCGATCTTGCATCGTCTGAAGGGGCCGCGGTGGCTCAGTGGTAGAGCGTTCACCTCTGGTGCTTGGGGTCCCGGGTTCGATCCCAGCCCCCGCCAAGTGAACTTTGTGGTGGACAAACACCGTGTCCGTGGGTTTTCTCGGGGTTCTCCCGTTTCCTCCCACTTTCTTCATTCCACCATTTCATTCATTACTCATCATCACCGCCTCCTTTAGCCTAACCGGCATAACCGTGGGACGTAAAACTCAAAGATTTAATTTTGCATCGTCTGACGTACTTACTTCGCCTGGCCAGTTATCTCATGATAACATTTGTATCCGCAGTTTTAGCTCCTTGTTTTGCTTAATCCTCGTTTCGTCTAAAATGGAGAACAATAAAATTTTCAAGAAAAGAAAATTACAATCTTCTTTATTTTCTCGATTTTAATTCGCCTTTTAGTCAACCATAATATTAAAATACTCAAGACAGGACGTCAAATGAAATGATGAAGTGGCATTTCAAGTGGAAGACACGATTCTTCAATCACCATCCAATTGTATACAAATTTATTGAAGAAATTAAACACAAGCCAACGGAGAAGAGACTGTCGTGAAAATACTCAGCATGATGTAGCTCAAGAAAGGAAAGAAGTTGCAACGGGTGAATATATAAAATAGTCGACCATTATCTATGCAATGCTGGATGAAGGTCTCTCCAACTGTTCTCCATAACAATTTATCTTTGGCAATTCCAGATCCGACACTAGAAAGGAGGAAGTGGAACACAGTGCCCCGGGCAAGCTGTTAGAGGGGCACCTAAAAGGGCAATTATAGATTGGAGGCACCTAATTAATTAAAAGGGGCGCTCGAAAGGGCAATTATAAATTGGGGCGCCTAAGTAATTGTAAGAGGCGCCTAAATACAAATTGGGGTCGCCGAATTTCGTGTATGCCTTGGGTGATACAAACCCTAGTTGTGGAGCTGAACAATTTTTCCAAGATACTCAAAAGTGATTCTTGATTTCGTCACATCATTTGGTACAATGACGTTCCCAAGGTTGTTTCTTGTCTCTGGATATCCAGTAAGGAATTGATTTTGTCCATCGATAATCATTTCGTCTTGTAATAAGTCCAGCCCGCGGTTTATTTACATGATGATAGTCGTCACTGCTGCCATCTTTTTGATCCATATAATTCTTCTCTTGTCTTTGCGGGTGATTCCTAACATACATCTCTCCATGCTTCATTGTGTAGTCTGCAGACGGTGAATGTACGATCTGGTTAATGTCCACGTTTCCGATTCGTATGTCAAAACAGGCAGAATATGTTTATTGAACATTTTACGTTTTAAACATATTGATACTTGGCGTTTCAATATTAAGCTGTTTCCACCGTATGTACTCCAAGCTAACTTAGTACATCGCTTAATTTCTTCTTTAATATTGTCATCCACAAATATCTTCTCCCCCACTTTATGACTTTCCACATTGTTTTTGTTTAACACTCCACGATTGCACTCCAAGGCTAAGGAAGACAATGATAATAATAGTGAACGAAATGTTGGAATGAAGAAAGTAGGAGGAAACATGAGAACACCAAGAAACCCTATGCACCCGGTGTTTGTTCCCCACAATGTTTTTTTTTTTTTTTTTTAACCGTGAACTGATTCAAACCGGAAACTCCCACGCGCCAAAGGTGAGTGCTTTGTCTGTAATCCACCGTGGCTCCGCTATAATATATATTCGTCTAGAGAATTAATTTGTTTCTTTAATGCATAATTAATCTGATGTTCGAAACACATTTATGAGCAATAAAGGTACTATTTATTATAAATCTCTCTCTCTCTCTCTCTATATATATATATATACCTTTCGAGTCCTCGCCTGGAGACGAGAATTGTACTATATGGCAACGTCGCAGATGAAGAGCCATTGATCAGATCTACCAATCCATCAAATAATTACATCGATTCCTGCCAGATGACAGTGAAAGTCAACAGACGTTGATACTAGCACCAGGTATTACCTTGACAATCAATGTAACTGTTTGATGGACTTGTAGAGCAATGCTAATGGTTCCAAGTTAATATGGGATGTTGCCACAAAATGAAATTTTGATTTTCATAGCGGCTGAAGGAGGTCCCGGAGGGCATTCCATCATATAACATTTTCGCTATATTTTGACCTGTAGAATAGTGCTCTGTGGTCCGTGGGCAACATTTTTAGAACACCCGATATATTAAAATGCTAGGTTTATATTATGATTGTCCCCAATCCTTTCGACAATGAGATCTCGAAAACCACAAGTGCTAGAAACATGCCGTTTTCGCTGTTGATTCCAAATTTTGTGTAGATTGTCCAGTTGTAATTGAATATTTAAAAAAAACGTGACCGTTATTTCTTTATTACATTTTTTTAGGAGTACACTGGAAATATTGAAAATTTTAAAAAGTAAAACATCATACCCTATGCGTTATGGATTCCAACACAACATAGTTGTATATAGGGGTCGTATATCTCTCAGGTAAATGTTTCGAGCCCAAATGATAACTAAAAACGAAGGATAACCACTTCTCCAGAGTAAGATTAATCTTTATTGTTTGGATTGTTTTGCTCAATAAGCACCATATATCATTGACATAATTAATTGTGTATGTAATATATTTGCGTATTACATACTGCATGCAAGAAGAAAGAAAACACTGATCATACATGAATTAGAAGCTCCAACCGGAAGTAGGCTCAAATCCGGCAAGCAGTGCGAGATATTGAAAAAAATAATCTAAAAACGCTTCCCTTTAATGTACCCTTTGGCGATTTTTATCAAAACGTCTTTCACTTGTGTCTATAAAGGGACATATACAGATGTTGTGAGGTATGACAAGGAGATTCATGCTCATATGTGAATGATGCGCTATGTAGAGAGAATAGGTTCAGCTAGTATATATATTTGAGTAGCTCAACCATTTTCCTCTAGCTTATCTGATAATGTTTAAAGCTTTTAGGAAATCAAAAATATTCACCCAGAAATCAATATTAACCCTTAACAGGAAATATGTGTCTGTCAGACACGTATGGTTTTTCTTTGTATTACATTGGCAACACTGATTCACTCAAGGTATCGTTTTTCTCAGTACCTTCCTATTATTTAACATTACACATATGTTTTTCTTAAAAAAATATTACTTGATACATGTCCGTGTCTCACAGACACACATTTCCTGTAAACGAAGAAAATAGCGTTTCCTATTAAGGGTTAATAACATAAAGCAATTCCTCAATTTTTCACATGGTAGAGATTTTTTTTTTTTTTTTTGTAATTTATTTCCGATTTTTCCTTTGTACCATTTTAGGCAAAATAAAGATTAGGCAAACCAAGAATCCTTATTTTGCATAAAATAACGAACACAAATCTTATCATAACTGCATGTATCGTTCAAAATTTAATGATATGTTTGCTTTCGTGAAACGATGCGACGCGCTGTAAACCAATGGTGCATACATATTTTCGGCAAGATGAGTTCAAACACGCATGTTCATATTGATAATATTTTAAATAATAAATAACACTTAAACCTGTATTATTACTCATATAGGGCCCTGTATCTTCTATAATGTGTCCACACGTTAGTATTTTACATAACAATTTATAAAGCTTGGTTTCGAAAGATTAACTATTGTGCTGCCAAAATGTCTTGAACCGTGGCAAAAATGCGAACTAAATATCACACCCTCACACACCCTCGCGTTGAGCCAATAAGGGTTCAGCTGTTGCTAAGTGAGAGAAACTGAGTGGAATTCCTTCAGACGATAGCAGCGCTTGCAACGGAAGACTAAGGATCAAGTCAATGTGGTATAATAATATCAAGTTTAGTCATTCTCTACCCTCTCAAAATAATAAATGCTCCTATTTGTTCGAGACAGCTCTTTCTGAGTGAACGCTTCTTTCGAAATAATTTTTAAAATTTGGTTCTGTATTCGAGACATTTCACGAGACGTTTCTCGAAAATTCCAAACGAGACGGGGTTTGACTTGTCTCGTCTCGAATTCCACAAAGTTAGCCTCGCCCTGTGCGCAACCCTAGTAAATATAGACAAAATTGTTAAGAGTCTTTTTCGAGAAAAATAGCAAATCATGATCTTCACTCTGTTGTAAACTATTCTTATATTAGGGGCCGCGGTGGCTCAGTGGTGGAGCGTTGACCTCTGGTGTATGGGATTCTTGGTTCGATCCCAGCTCGTGCCTTGTGAACTTAGTGGTGGACAAACACCATGTGTGTAGGTTTTCTAGGGGTTTTCCCGTTTCCTCCTACTTTCTTGATTCCACCATTTCATTCATTTCCCATCATCACCGTCTCCTTTAGCCTAGCCGGGATAATCGTGGGACGTAAAACTTAAATTTCATTTCATATGCTCCTTGCAATAATTAAAACTAACACTATTGATAAATTAAAACTTAGAAGAAAATCTTTTCTCAACAACAGGTGTGTTATTATCACTTCTCAATTTCGACACACTAAGTTCAGCACAATTAACAAATATGCGATATTACACCGAATCCTAAATAATTTGATCTTTTTAACTCTGTAAGTAATCGCCATACTTGTTTTTAGATGTACTTAGTGATGCCAACCTGAAATGTTATAAAATCCCATCTCGAGAATCAGAAATTTCCATTTTGCTCTGAATTGCCCACACTATACTAATAACAAAATTTTCTAAAATTAGAAAGCATGAACAATTAGCGTATATCAGTCATTTTATTCAATATATAAGTGAATTACTCAAAAATTCCGATCATCTACGTTTATCAAACCGTTTATAAATAAATATTTTCCTTAATTGAAAGAGACAAATGAAAATGCTGATGAAATTAAGTACATTTTGTTGTGAGTTTAGTATTTCCATCATGCTTTTGTGCCATAGTCTTTTATTGAACGAAATAACACTAGATAAACCATTCTTGAGTCATATCGTATAGGACGATTTGGAACTTAGATGTTTTTCGTTTTGCTTTCTTCCGTTAACTCTGTTCTTTCTTTCATTTCTCTTTTTTTTACTATCAGAGTACAATTAACGTTCCTAGGCACTTTTTTTAATTGGCAAGTGACTACACAAGTAACTTTAACACTAACATTCATTTTAGAGTAACAACATTTGACTATTCGCAATAATTTCAATTTATTGAAGATTGGTTTGTCTGCTACTTGCCTATAGACAATTTTGTGAAAAATCCCATAAATCCTGCCAATTTTTACGAAAATTCCTTTTGTCCGATTTCGAGAAATGATTGTCAAAAGAATTTCACAATATGGTGCTTTTCCCACCAGTTGGCATCACTAGATGTACTTCATATGATATTGTACGGTAATCTGTTCATTCATTTAGTTATCACAATGTGGTTTCAAGATTAGAGTCGCAGCATTTTGGATAAGTCAACTATTATTGCCCCAAAGTTGAGAAATTGTATTAAATTATATTGCGCTAAATATTCATGTCACGACACAAGTCTCAACCAAAATGGCGCGAGTAGGGATGGGCCCAAGTCGAGCTAAAACTCGACTCGACTCGAATTCGACTTGAATTTCGAATTGAGTCAATTTTCTCGAGTCGAGTTCCGAGCCGAATCACTGTTTTTGAAGTCGGGTTTCGAGTCGAGTCGAGTTTGATAAATGGCTCGCTCGTTCAGCTCGTTTAAACTTGTTTTGAAATCATGGCCTGATTAAACTGGAAAGCGAAAGCCATGAGAAATGTACGCATTAATGTGAAATACTTTTAGTGTTGCTCACGACAGGGGACACTACTTGCATCTCGTTTCGTCTCGATAACGACACGATAATAGATTTTTATAACGATGTCAGCCTGTTCGGCTCGGTTTAACTCGAGCCGGCTCGGTTGGGATGAGCCACTGACTCGGCTCAGATGAGCAATCAGCTCAAGCTAGCTCCGTTGAAACGAGTCCATCATCTCGGTTCTACTCAGCTCAACTGAGCCGATGACTCGAACCGGCTCGGTTCGCTCGGCTGGGGTGAGCCATCAGCTCGAGCTGGCTCGGTTGGATGAGTTGTTGCCTTGACTCACTTCTCGGTTCAGCTCGATAGTGAATGAGCTGTGAGCCGATTCGCCCGAGCCGTTGACAACCCTATACCCTGGCCGAGCACTTTTGAATATGTTTGGCCGGCGCAATATAATTTTTAACAATTTTTGGGTCGAGCTCAAATACTTGCTTCTCCGGAATTAAATCCCACAACCTCATGAACGATGTGCTTACCTCCTGAAGACTTGCCTAAGATCGAGATCGGTAGTAACTAGTTTTTAGTATTCAGATACAAACTGCCTATCTTTCATGGTTATACACGGTGTTGTTAATAATAATAATAATAATAATAATAATAATAATAATAATAATAATAATAATAATAATAATAATAATAATAATAATCATCATCATCATCATCATCATAATAATAAGTTGTAGGATACTTGAGGAGGGTACTCAGAAACTACACACAAGATTTAGCTCGATTTGGCTGAACTCGACTCGAAATTCGACCCGAATTCGAGTCGAGTTGTAGGAAATTTTTCGAGCAGAGTTCTCGAGTCGAGCTCAAAGATACCTGTTTCGGATCGAGTCGAGCTTTAAAAAAAATCGCTCAAACTTCCTCGTGCCCATCCCTACGTGGGCATAAGCTCGAATTAATCTGCAATAAATGATAGATTACTATAAAGTTAATCTTTACAAAGTTAATTGAAAATAATGAATACGTTGACGCCAAGTATGTCCAGACAATAAAAATTGAATACAAAAGAAAATGAATCTAAAATATTACTTGCAAGAAATAAAATAATTGCATGAAATGGGAGTTTGAATCAGATCATCGAATCAAGACGCCATCTTACTTACATCATAAATACTTCTTCTTTTGTACATAGAGTGGGTGAGGGTGAGATGCCCATGCGTCGAAGATGCCTGCAAATGCGCTGCTTGGAACTTACGCAACGAGGTGGCAGGGGAATGCGCGCAGCAGAGAGATAATTGTATATCTGTTATTTTGTCAAAACCATAAGGTGAATGAAGTAGTGTGTGAACGAAGAGAAGAAAAAAGTGTGGTAAGTACCCTTTGTTATAACTAAAAATTGTTGGTGAAGTGCACGTAAGTCGTGCTTAATAAGTAGTTATTAAAGTTATTATTCTGAAACTGGTCTCAGGGAAAAAATGTAGGTGACGTGCTTAAAAACATAGATTACATGAGTAATTCCTGTGGTTTTTGGACTTAACGTACAGCAGACGTATAACTGAAAACGCATATTTTATAATACTTTCTGTATAAGTGTTCCATCTGTGCGTACTTTCCGCATGAAACAATATAGGCGGTCAGGATCTTACATACAAATGGACGTATATAACATACAACTGAGGAATGTAACATAAGTATATGCATGTGATATACGGAAAACTGTTAAATGTCAGACATCCTGCAACGGCATGATGTAACATCCAAGGGCAGTGCCTATGTATCATACGGATAACGTATGCTCCGTACTGATTTTTGTAGTAAGCAAGAGGATAACGTATATTTGTACAATATACCGCTGTTCGGAGAACGGATTTTTCTCAGTGTGGGCAGGAAACATGAAAACAGGTTATTTCATGAACTGATATGAGTCAAATGCAGTTGGAGGCACATGGCGTGTAGATAAGGGATTAGGCATCTTGAACACCTGAATGGGATAGATGTCTAAAAAAGTGCGGTGCAAGATGCCTATAACGTTTGAGTTGCATGCTGTAAGTACAAGGTACCCAGGGCAGCAGAAAATGCAAGAGAAATAAGTGGATACCTGCAGATTAATACAAATGTAAAAGCTAAGATAACAGTTGCTGTTCTCATTCTATATACACGATTATCCTGCTGTCATAGTTACTAAATATGCCCCTTTTTGTCGTTGCAGATAATTCCACGGATATATCAACGAATGTCTCAACGAGCGGAGTGGTCGGAAGAAAGCTTGCAATTCGCAGTAGAACAAATGCGAACAGGAGGGATGAACGCATTCCAGGTATCACAATTCTACCAAATTTCGCCGATGTCGATAAAACCGTCTCCAGGTGAACGGACGTGTAGAACACGTTATTGGTATTAAAGGGTCTGCAACGAACCAAGTTACGTCTGGCGAAAAGGTGAAACCATTTCTGTCATAATATGTTGCAGAGCAGAAGATGTCTTTCTTCCTCCTACATGCGTTTTTAAAGGTAAGAACAAAAAGCAGGAGTGGGCAGACTCTATGCCCATTGGTGCAACCATAATAACGAATCAAAAATCTGCGTACGTCAATTCTGACATTTTCATGACCTGGTTACAGCAGCACTTCATTCCACGTAGACCTGCGCAGACCGGGAAGGTATTACTCATTCTTGACGGCCACGCTTCCCACTGTGCAAACACAGATATGCTTTAAAAAACTCCCCTCTACTGATGCTGAAGACTTCCTTACCAGCTTTCACATGAAGATACGCCAACAAACTCTGCTTCTTCTGACCGGTCTTCGACCAATGTAGAGTTGACCGCTGCAATTCAAACGTCTCCGCAAGTATCTTTCAATGATATTTGTCCTATATCAATTCTCGTACCAAGAAACGCCCGATGTTAGAGGTGTCTGTATTGAATTAGAATGTTCTAAACACGTCTGCGAAACAATTTTCCACCAAAACCACCAACACTAGGGAAAGAAGGAAAAGTACTTATGCTGCACATTCGGAAAACTGTTGTAGTGTTTGTGGGTTGTATTATTTTCACCCAGATAGTCCTAAAGTGGACTCGATAAGATGAATTACCTGTCAGAAATGGTTTCATGCTACATGTTCTGAAGATCCTGCTAAGTGCTCTAGTTGTTTGTAATCATACAGGCTATGGAAATCTTAAAACCTACGTGTTTTTGCTAACAGGTAAAGGAGCAGATAAGGTTGTGCTCAAGTCACACTATGTTGCAAAATAATACACCACATTACGTTTAAAAGTGCCTGTTTGTATGTTATAGTTTTCTGAACATTTCTAGTGAATAACGGTTTAACATTTCTGACATTATATTCATTGTCCAAATGTTTACTGGACTTTCTGGTATTGCCTTAATGTTTACTTAACCCGTTATAAGTGTATCAAAATTACTTTGTTTTCGTAGTAAAGATAGAATTTTCTTTATGTTCGATGTTTTTTCCTATAGTGTGTACACAGTAAAAAATAGTTGTGTTAATTCAACTCAATTTTAACACAGGACAGTGGTTCCAGCGTGACTACCACTATGCGGTGTTAGTTCAACATATACCCCGCGGTGTTGGCGTTTAACACAGGGGGTGTGTTACGTCTTTAACACACAACCGGTGTTGAGCTGTGCCGTAAGCGTTAATGAACCACAAAATTACTCCCCCAAAATATGTTAAATCGCCTATATGCGTAATGTGTTTACATTATGCTGAGTCTAAAAAACACTTTAAACATGTAAAAAAAATGTACTCCAGTGGCGGGGTGGCACGAACCACCAAGCTTTCAATTACTAGCTGCGTGCTCTTCCGACTTGGTCACCGAGGTGATGAAGATGTCGCTTGTAGAGGAATAAATTGTTGAGGTCTTTTCCATTCGGCTAATCAGAGTGCTCCTTTAAGCCGCGAATATTCGACGATAACCGTTCGGGATGAGATAAAATCTGCTCGCCATGTAGAGCTAATTTTATAACAAAATGATGACTGTCTATTTACTTTATTTTATAGTTCTTTCATATTCACTTTCAAATAATCTGCGCCAGTTGCCATCTAATAAAGGTGATGCGTTTGTTGCTTCTAGTATACAATCGCTTAGAAAAAGAAGCAATAAATTCATCAAATATGGGAGATGAATTTAGAACACCTAAATGGCACATGCCTAGCACATCTTGTGCTGTTAGGATTTCTTCAGAAACATTATGTAAAACAATTGAAAACACATCGCGCGGTTTGCATTTTGAAATTTTGCGTATACCTGGATTTGTTTAAGTATTTCTTTCTACTGTGTTTGTAGCTTCAATTAATAAGCCTTTATAATTAGATGCCCAACATATTTGGCAATCACGCAGAAAACAACACCGAAGATTCTAAACTTCTGTTAACACAAAGGTTGTGTGTCATTTCAACTACCGGCATTTGACACACAACTCCAAAAGGAGAGTGAGTTGTTCTAACCACTTGTTTGTGTTATATTTTGATACAATCGTGTTAACACGTAGGCATGTCGTTGAAATAAGACAACGATTTTTTACAGTGTAGACTGTTGTATTATTTACAAGCATTCCATATAGTTTATTTGTCTACATTCGACTAAACTGCTGTCCGTATTGTATCGGTACATAATCGGTACACAATAAACAAAAGTCGTTCTACAGTGCGTCCCACTAGCTTTCGAACCCGAAAAAAACGTTATAATTTCCGCCCAAATATACATAGGAAAATGAAATTCAGAATACACGTACCTTGTTTCATGCTGAATACATGACCGTCACAGCAGGTGCTGAAAGTGTCCTCCCTGGACGTCAAGACATGTTTGTACACGGCGTTCCATATTGTGAAAAGTCCGATGTAGAGTCTCCGGTGTGATCTCATGAATCGCATTCTCAATGTTGTTTCGCAACTCTTGCAGTGATCGTGGGTTGTTTCTGTAGACACAACCTTTAAGAAAACCCCATAAGAAGAAATCAGGTGGTGTCAAATCCGGGAATGTTGGCGGCTACAATCGTTTGGAGATTATCCTATCACCAAAAAAGGACTCAATTTCTGCCATAGCCACGTTGGAAGTATGGCATGTTGCTCCGTCTTGTTGGAAATAACCGCGACGCAGTTCTTGATCGTCCAGCTGATTCACAAATTCACTGAAGATGTGTAAGTAGACTTGTGTGTTTACTGTATCTTCAAAGAAGATGGGTCCAATGATACGCTGTCGGGAAATTGCACACCAAACTCCCACCTTCAAGGGATGAAGTGGAATCTCATGGTACACATGCGGTTTTCGGCGGCCCATACCCGAGTATTCTGCGAGTTCACATAACCGGAGAGATGGAACCAAGCTTCATCTGTGAACCAAATATAGTCTAGGATTCCTGGATTGTCATGCAACAAAGCTTGCAACCAATGACAATACATCACGCGCTTTTCCCAATCTGTAGCCTTCAACTCCTGGACGACTGTAACGCGATATGGAAACAGCTTGGCTGTTTTGGCGGCTCTTTGCACAGTTGACTTTGACATTCCTACCTCTTGTGATAATCGACGCAGGCTCTTCTTAGGGGACTGCAAAAGACGTTGCCGCACATTCTGTACTGTCTCCTCGGACATCCGTGGACGCGCGCCTCCATGTCCCGTAAGCAACGTTCCTGTTGTTTCGAACTTGTTCACCAAATGATGTATTTATGATTTCGATGGTCCTTTACGGCGTCCAAATTCACGGCAAAATTCACGTTGAACGGTCTGATACGATCCCGATATCCAATATTTTTAAACAATGAACACGCGTTTCTGTACGGTGTACAGAACCATCCTCGCGATGCAGTGACTCGAGTCACACTAACGCACGCGCACCACGCCAAGCAGCACTTCCCCTGGCGCCACCAATCGTCTTTGTTTTGACGTGTGCGCTTCTCTTCAACCCTTTCTCGTGTTTAGCATGAAACAAGGTACGTGTATTGTGAATTTCATTTTCTTATGTACATTTGTTCGGAAATTATAACGTTTTTTTCGGGTTCGAAAGCTAGTGGGACGCACTGTATTTCCCAATCTTTAATAACCATGCCAAAAAGGTGTGGCATCTTACCCACAAGAAATAGACATCTTACACTGACACTATGATAAAGATGCCTATTTGGAGATGTTTACTTATCCGTCCCTTTACCACTTATCGTATCTAGTTCTTTCACGACCGTCACACAGGGTCTAGCGGAAGGACTAAACTACTTATCTTGTAAGTTTCAGTCTTCAAGTCGTATTTTTGTTTGCTATTGTATTATGATTAAAAACTATGGCATTTTCCCCCACCCATTCTAATACTTGGGTCAATTACCCACTTCACTGGGTTAAAGTAAGAAAAATTACTAATGTGTTCTGTTAGTCGTCACTTTTTACTATTTCTGAAATGAAACTGAAACGGGCGAATGCCAAAATAAGGTTACAAGCGTAAGTTTAAAATTCGATCTGGATACGTTGAATGGTATCGGCTTTAGGGCAGTATACACACAAAGAGGTGGATGAAAGGACAGACGTCCAAAAATCCCTTTTTTCTGTATGTAAAGGGCGTGAAACGTATAAGTCCGTTGAAATCTTTAGTTCGATTATTTTCACGATCACCATACTTTCTCTCCTATCGTGGCTCGAAAGCTAAAATAGACAGAAATCAAACAGCATGTAAAAGAATATCGGATCATCAAAGGATATGTAAAAGTTCCACTAAAAGAAAAAGATAATTTGAAATCTCGATGGAATTAACGTTTTATTATTTGATTTGATTTGATGGTTTTTACAAGCCGAAAAAGGGACTTTTTGGATGTCTGTACTGTATATTCGTTCATTATGATTCGTTTGTCACTATGTAAACTCACCTAAAATCTTACAAATCAAAATATTCACATATAGGAGAAAATTCGTCAGACCGAATTTTACACATAAGGTTTATTATAAGCTTCTCTACGGGGAGTTTCAAACTTTCTCCTATCCTCACAAATAAGGGTAGGTTACTGAAGGGTGAAAAAGCAAAATTTGTGATTTTATCCAAAACGGTAATAACGATTCTGTTTATATTTTATAAATAAATATTTCATTAACAGCCGTATTTTACGACGAAAGTCAGTTCTCCCTTTAAAAATTCAACTAGGGCAGTTTTCTCTTGGAGATGAGTTTCTTCTTCTTCAGACGAGATTTTCAGAAACAACTGACACGATTTTCTTCATTTTTCATAAATATATGTGCTAACTATGTGAAAGCTAAATGAACTGACTGACATAAAATAATGGGTAATTCCGGTTAATATGGAAAGTTTTAATTTGGCATAGTTATAGCTTTTCGGGACTACCCCACAAAAATAATTACCAAAGGTGAATATTTTTCATTTTTAGTGAGTCTAAACAGAGGACGAAGAAATTCTCCATGTTATTTAAATGGATCCTTTTTTGGACCTATAATCCCATATTTTAGGTACTTGGAACTGAAAAAAAAAAACTTGAAATTCGGCATGCTTGTAAGTTCTCGTTAGAGTTATCTAACTAAATCCCCATGGTCTTATGAGGAACTGGAAAATCTTCCCCATGTTATTTATATGGGATATCTTCTACACCCCAAAATGTTTAGACACTTCTGAAAGGATTAGAATGATGAATTTTGGCATGATTGTCATCTTCCGGGAAGTGGCGTGCCGTGGAAAATCAGCGCCCGGAGCGAGAGTATACGAAAGCGCCCCCGTACATATACGTGAGGTTCATTATATATATATATATTCTTTTTATCCTGAATTTTGCGCCCCTTTACTTCGGCGCCCGGGGCTGTCACCCCGCTCGCTCCCCCCACGGTACGGTACTGCTTCCTGGACTAACCCACAGGAAAATTACCAAAAGTGAATATTTTTAGTTTTTAAGGGGTATAGAGGGGATGAAGAAATTCCTATGTTATTGAGCTTCGCTCGCTTCGCTCGCTCAGCTCTAATACTCGGGTTAGCCGCTTGGTTGTCCGCGAACTCCTCCTAGACCGTTTGGCCGATCTCAACCAAACTTAGCACGCTGATAGAGTATGTCGTGCTGAGTGACAACATAGGTCGAAATCAAAAATCCGATGTACCATCGAGGAGTAATCACCGAAAAACGCTTCCATAGACTTAACATGGGGAAAAAGTTTTCACGTGATTTTTTTGTCAACAATTAAAATCTGCGCGTGATTTTCAAAAATTCCGGCGAAGCCCTTTTATTTTTTTAGCGTAAAAATTAACAATTTTAATCACAATTTAAAAACAAATTAACGATTTTTTAAACTTTTTTTAGCCGGAACAAAAGGTCAAGACGAAGAATTGTGCGATTGTTATGAAAAATACTGATTGTTTTAAACAGTCACAATAAACTGATTACGTTGCTTAAGCTCGCTCAGCTCATTTCATTGCAATCGAGTATATCCATTGCATTCCTAGTTTTAATGGACGTTTATTTGGAATACAAAATCTTATGTTTTTAGCTAGTTGAAATAGGAAAAGAAGCTTGAAATTTGGTAGAATTGTGGGCTTAAGAGGTGCGAAGAAGTAAGCCAATCAAACGCGGGGGTCTGGGGGTGGAGCCCCCGAATAGCCAAAGGCTAGTATATACAGGATTATTACAAATGATTCATCGGGTTTTGTATGAATGTATTTCTTAAAGTATCACATACAAAATAATGATTGATACCTCATTTGAAAAAGTACATTTTCAGGTTTCTTACACACCATTACAAATGTTCTATGTGCGCTCCCCGCGACACACATCTATGCGGTAGTCAAGCTTAGCTCATACACCTTCGTGATCTCCACTGTTTCCTCCGAGACAGGTGGTTGCCTGGAGCTTTTTCCTTTACAGAGGCAGCCTGTATCCTTAAACTGTCGATACTATCGCAAAATGCTTTGGTGGGTTGGTGGTTGTATGTTTTACTGTCTTGGAACGCACGCTGCACGATGGTGACGGATTGTGTCTTCACTTATTCCATTACACAAAATGCTTTGTGTTGCTTATTCGCCATTTTGCAAACTGTTATCACCCTGCCACCTGGTGAGTTACAACGGAACCTCCAATGACATAAACAAAACTTTAAAGAATGCTCTTTCGATTGGTTATTAGTATAAATAGGTGGACATTAAATATTTGAAGTTATAAGACTTTAAAACCTGATGAATCATTTGTAATAACCTTAAAAAAAATGGCACACACGGATAACAGACCACTATTATACAGGAAATTGCTATATAATGGTATACCCTCCAGGCTCACCTTCACCCGCTATGAGGAATCAAAAAAATTGTACTATGTGGCAACGTTGTAGGTTAAACTGTAACTATTGGTATTGCTCTACGAATGTATCAAGCAGTAACATCGATTGTTATACTAATATGCGGTGCTAGTGTCAATCGACTTCCAACTGCCATCTGGAAAGAATCGATGTAACTACCTGTAGTTCTTTATCTGTAATGTTCCAGTTATTTATAATGTGTGATCACATATTTAATATTATTATTTAAATTAAATTTCCTGTTGGGACTTCTTCGGTAAATGTCATTAACATAACTTCCCCACAGGAAATAACGTATTAAGTTTATGTGTTTCAAAGAAATTCTTGTATGCTAACTTTTTTTCTTTTTTTTCTGAAAACATTGAAAGGTTTGCTTGTATTTTACATGTTTCTTTTCCAGTACTTCTGGGTTCGAGTCTCGTGAAGAACAAGCAAACCTTTGTAATATGTACTTTCGTTATAGAGAGATATTTGCTGGTCCGTTGCGTCAAAAGTTTTGGTGTCTCTTTCTTGTGCCTTCAGGAAAAATTCGTAAGTAGAAGTGAATTGAGAAATTCTGGTCCCATTTTTCTCTTCTTTGTTTCAGAGTCACTCAGCATAGAGGAAATTTGTTACAGTTAACTTAAAGCCTATGGTACTTTCATCCTCCTTTTTGAAACTTAGAATTTGAATTGTTCGAAATCGGCGTTGGTAACTCAGATACAATTACAATTTGTCAAAATAATGTGAATTATAGTAACTAATATTACCCATATGACAGTTAATTACATAATTTTCATTCATTAAATATTGTTAAAAATTCCTATGTTTTCTATTAATTTACGAAATTCGTCCCTACAGTTAGCAAAAGTGTATAAACAACCCTATTATTAAGGACATGTCGGTTACAGTTGGCAACGCTGATATGACAGTTAATGGGTTAAACGAATTCAATTTAAACCTATTGCAAATAGACCTCGTATCAACGTGGTTTTGCATAGCGCAGGCGTTTCTTGGAAGCAATTAACCGAGTTATTCAGGGTATTACTGTAATGTTGATATAATTAATAATAGAGAGTGCAGATTGTATGTAAATATTTGAAATTTTTGCAACAATTCACGTCTGTTGCTATAAATAGGCTGTATTAAATCATATTGTTGCTGAATATTGTTTACGCTTCCTAGAAAAGGTAAAATATTCAGTGCTGCGAGGGTTTTGCTAATGGTTACACGTGTTTCTGCAGCACTGTGAATAAAGACTAAAGAAAAATATGAATTCTCTTTTAAAAGATTATAAATTGAAGGAACGCTGTGATGCAGTGGACTCTACCATCATTAGTGCAGTGAGAAGTTATACAGAAGTAAGAGAGCTGATGAGTGGTAATCTCAGGTTGGTTTACGCTTTACATGAAAGAGCCACATCATCTTAGTTTTCACAGATACATCACACAGCAGTTTTTAACCGGAATGAGTCTCATGAAAAGATGGAAGACTGCATTGTTTGGGATAGGTGCTGATTGCCACGGGTGCTGACTGCCACAGCCAATTATTGGTGCTGACTGCCACGACTGTCGCTGATTGCAAATATGAAGGTGCTGACTGCCACGACGGCGTGCTGACTGCCACGAGCCTAGGAGAAACTGTATTTGAATAGAGAGGAATTAATCCCTCATACTAAGTTTATGATTATTAATTAATTTAGTAGGAATTAATTTAGTAATCATCACAGCAAATCTATGTGGCATCCTATAAGTTACAAAGTTGCTCACTAAGTGGAACGACATATACTTGGATGTTTATAAAGGGATTGTCTTTACTGTTATATGTACAATTTGCACATTTCATTGTTTATATTAATTGTTTTATTGTATTATTTAATGGATATGATGGTCTGAAGCCAGCTGACAAGGGAAGTTCGGGAGAAGCACTCGCCTGCAGAGAAACAAGCATGTCATTTGAAGGACCAATTCATGCTGATTACAACAGGTAATAAAACTCCTGTACGTTGAGAACTATTCGAGATATTCAGCTTGGAAATTTATATGAGAAAATGAGTGGATGCACGTTTCAGTGCGTTAAGTATTCTCACCCATGGCGAAGCCTGATGATTTGAACTTGCTATTGCTTGATCACTGAGGCCCATTCACAGACAAATTGTCCATTATAAGTTACATGATGGATGGCAAAGACCTAATGGTTGAGAAGATACCAAAGAATTGCACACGATTTGTGCAACCATTTGATGTGTTTTGATTCCGATCAATCAAAGATTATGGCAGGAGATTTGTACATAGTATGAATCTTCTTCATCTGGACGTTATAATGTACCAACGAAACAATCAAATAAAGCTCGTGTCCATACGAATCACTTCCGATCACCGCGATACATTGGATTGTTACAGTTTGCGTTCTGCAAGGCAGGTTACGAACTAATTATAGGCCTATAACTTTTGAATCACTTGTCGAATTTGCTTTTTGCTTTGGTTCTGACGGATGCAACACAATTGCACATATAAAATGTTCATGGTGCAAGGGAGTCTTTTGCCTGCGTCATTTCTTCATAAAACAAAAGAACAACAGTGATCAATTTTCATCTCTAACCTATGATTATTGTGAACAATGTAATGACTAATTGTATCTAACAAACCCGTTAGTTATTGCGAAACACTTTTTTCTGTGACTTCCGATAGCTTTCAATTCGTATGTCAATATTCGTTACTAATTATATTGTATATCCTCATTTTCTCATATTAACTTCCAAGTTGAATATCTCGAACCGTTCTCAACCGTACAGGAATTTTATTAGCTTGTTATAATCAGCATGAATTGGGACTTCAAATGGCATGCTTAGTTTCTCTGCAGGCGAGTGCTTTCTCCTGAACTTCCCTTGTGAGGTACAGCCAGCAGTGCTTTTTTGATGGAACTTTCAAGAGCTGCTCGAAACAATTTGCACAGCTGTACACAGTTCACGCTGGCATAGGGAGTTCAAGTGAGAATACATAAATCGTACCAATTTTGTACGCACCGCTCCCTGACAAAACTGAAAGTACACTCATGTCCAAAATGATTGTCGCATATCTATAACTGTCTGCTTGTAAGAATATAATTTGATAATTTTGCAGAGTACTTTTAATACTTATATTATGTGTATAATCAGGAAATTTATATTTGTGATAAATTTCATAGGAAAAGAATTATAAATACGAAAATCATAATGAGTAAAATAAAATGTAACTAAATGGACAAGAAAATTTTATTTTCGTTTTGTTGTTCTTATTTACTGCTCTTTTGACATGAAATTTACAACATACTTGTCTTTGCCGATTATACACATGCTAACATTATAAGAAATACCGGGCGAATTCGTTATCAAATTATATTACTAGAACAACATATTTATAATCATGTGACAATAATTTTGGACATAAGTGTACATACAGAGACCTGTTTACCTTTGTTAAGTATTGGTCTGAACAACACGATCCTAAGGATCATCTAGTTCCGGTAATGTTACATCTAGCAACTTTCTCTCAGGCTCGTGGCAGTCAGCACGCCATCGTGGCAGTCAGCACCTTGATATTGGCAATTAGCGCCAGTCGTGGCAATCAGCACCAATAATTGGCTGTGGCAGTCAGCACCCGTGGCAGTCAGCACCCCACCATTGTTAGCAGCAATGAATATCCAAATACAATTCAAGAGACAAGATTTTTGATAGTACTGCCGGAAGTGAGCTTGATCTCTCAGTATCAGAATTCGACGGAATTGTTTCTAACACGGAGGAATTGTTGAGGAAATTGACGGATGTTACGACAACGATATCTACTATAGCTCTGATGAAAGTATTTTGGAGTCTGAGCTATATGTCATCTTATGCAGCGAAGAAAATCACACTGATGGTGTATCAAATTAATATAGAAAAGGGTCCATTCAAATGTTCTGACTTCTACTTTATTAATAAAACTACATTGTGGCTAAGTAGTTTCTCATTCAAAGATCCAAGAGGGTAAAGATCTGTCCATTTCATCTTTTAAAAAAATCCAGAACAGGTGATTTATTATTGGGGGTGAGATTTTCTCAAAACACCTCGGATCTCATAAATACATATTTAGTTAATAACACTATAATATGAAATAAGCTATTGCCCCCTGAAAAAGTCCACTTTTCAGAGTTCACTTTTCGTCTGTTGCTATAGACGTTCGTTTACTTTCCTTATTAAAAACTGCTCTGCTGATCTATAATACAAGACCTACAAATCTACAAGACCTACAGCGAGAACAAACATGGTGCGATGACAACAAATTAGTAATAAATGTATCCAAGTGTAAATCCCTTTCTTTTACGAGAAAAAGAGATCCTATCACCTTTGACTATACACTGAAAAAAAATTAAACTGTCTAAACCAAGTACTTCAAACATTTAGGCGTTATTTTTGATTCTGAATTAAATTTCAATCAACACATAAATATGGTAACAAACAGCGCATATAGAAACTTAGATTTAATTTATAGAATAGGGCAAGACTTCTTCAGTAAGATAACGTTTACAACACTTTATTATACATATGTTAGATATAAATTAGAATATTGTTCTATTCTCCCAATAATAATAATAATAAAAACACTCTTAAGAAATAGAAAAGAATCCAAATGAAATTCTTGAAAATGCTTACATACAGAAGAAAAAACTAGTTATTATCCCAAATATTTTTCCCACAATGATCTAATAAACAAATTCAATTTTCAAACTTTAACAATTACTAAAGCCATTTCGTACATATTTCATAAATATTTCATTAACAACCTTATACTTGTAATAAGGGATAAGCAATTTTCCTGAATATATCCACAAAGAGCAGTGGCACCGATTTCTGTGTAAATTTGGGAGACATTCAAGTTTGTCACATCTAATTTTACAAGACATTAATGAGGATTTTAATAAGTGCGTTGATCCAAACAAACTTCAGGGTGCTCCGGGCCTCCTCAGCTTTCCAGGATTGGTGACCATGAAAAGAGGTAGTTAATTCTTGCGGGTGAAAATTTTCGGGCGCTTTTCTCAAATGCTGTTCAGTCGATTTTTCATATTTGATAATGAAGCTTACCATGTGGTGTAAGTCTTTTCTTCTGAAAATATCCAGAAGGGGTACTTTTCTCTTGAGTAAATTTTCCAGTCGATTTTCTCAAAGATTACACAGGTTATTTTGTTCATATTGTATAAATAAACGAAATAACAACTGTATAATGTGGCACACGCCTTTTCAAGTGAAAAATCAACAAGAAATAGTTTAGTCTTGGAGGTAAGCTTTCCTCGAAGTTCTCCGAAAATATTTATTATTATTTTGTTCTTATCTCATAAATGAATGCTTTGCAGCGTGTCTTGTATGAGTCAGAAAGTTTAGTTCAGTGGTCCGAACAGTTTTTAAAATACTATTTTAGGAGATTTTTCAGATATTATTATTTGAATAATTTTAACTACAGTAAAGCGTATTATGCTTACTTAATCTAATGTAATCTTTCTCCATTTACAATCATTAAATTAATAGTTTTATATATTAAGAGTCCACACTCTCCTTCCCCAAGTTAAGGAATAGAATGATACGAGTATCATTAGGAAAGTAATGCTTCCAAGGTGATACTTTCATTTGTGTTTGACAGATAGCACAGATAGAGGAGGGTTACCAAAGAGTACGCACGCAATAAGAGCGCGCGGCGCCAATTACGCTGAAGTGACACAGAATTATTATTGCTACGCTGTTTGATGCGTCTTTGTGTGAGTGTTGATACGAAGAAAACAGAGGTTAACGTGTAGCTCCAAACAGAAAAGACAGATAAAAAAAACTTTTTTGAATTCTTGATGTAATATTTTAGTACTCGTAGTTAAATTTTTTTCTGATATAATAGCTGATTACAGTACCTTTGTTGCATGGTAGATAACATGAATGTAGATAGAATTGTTTACCATGGCTTAGTTTCGGGGGTCTTGCATGCGCAGCCACCTGGATGAATTTCAGTCGAATTGACTGCTGTTTCCCAAAGAGTGTGCGTTAATGAGTTACCAAAGAGCGTGCGCGTACTCCTTGAGATAATCTCATTAAGAGTGTGAGTGGGTAGCTGCATGCATCATACAGATTATACGGCTATTCTCTGTAGTTAGTTTAAAAAAGCGGATTGTAACTAGTGCTGTTGAATTTTTGTGACATTTGCGGTTTTCGGTTTTTTAGAAAACCGGTTTTCTGAAAACCGAAACCGCAAAAGCGGTTTTCAAAACCGAAACCGCAAATGCGGTTTTCAAAACCGAAACCGAAAAAGCGGTTTTCAAAACCGAAACCGAAAAAGCGGTTTTCAAAACCGAAACCGCAAATGCGGTTTTCAAAACCGAAACCGCAAATGCGGTTTTCAAAAGCGAAACCGCAGAAGCTCTTTTTGAAAGCGAAAGCCGCCCGAAACCGTGTTTGCGGTTTTATGAACGAAACCTTGTTTGTCCTTTTCAAAGCAGAAACAATGTTTGATGTTTTTAATTACCAATTGTGAAAGCATTTATCGATCGAGACAATTGTATTGATTTATGTCCGTGTTTTAACTCTTTTTATTTGCTCCAAGACTATTATGGTAATATATGCAGCACTGTGCGAAAGGGATTGTTCGATGGTTGTACAAGTCACAGCTAAATTAGGGTTGCAATATTTTAAAGTCAGAAAAGTGGGGAGTTCTAAACCGTAAGTACTGATGTGAACTTGTGTGTTACAAATACTGACCTTGGATCCTTCGCACTTTTTTTTTTTAAGTTACTTCTTTGATGACACTTCCAATGTACTTTTCGGCTGCAGGGAAGCAAACTGGACCCCACCTGATTTTCATATATTTTGTAAATTAGACCACGAGGAACACGAATCTGAAGGAATTTTGACATTCCGAATTTCGGAACTCGAGATATTCGAACATAAAGTGACCACGGAAGCAAACTAGACCCCACCTTATTTTTATATATTTTGTAAAGTAGACCACTAGAAACACGAATCTGAAGGAATTTTGACATTCCGAATTTCCGATCTCGAGATATTCGAACATAAAGTGACCACGGAAGCAAACTAGACCAAAACTAATTTTTATATATTTTGTAAACTAGACCACGAGGAACACGAATCTGAAGGAATTTTTACATTCCGACTTCCCGAACTCGAGATACTAGAACTTATACAGTAGTTTTACATAGTATGTATAAAATTAACGAAGAAAGTTATGTCGCTTTTTGACCTATCACCTTAGAGCATCGATATGTCACCTAAGACCAGGGGTGTAGCCAGCAGGTTTCTGTAGGAGGGGCTCGTCGTTTTTGAAGGGGGGCGAGCTACAATCTAAAAAAAAATGTGTTGCAGCTAGTGTTTTTGAAGCCTGATAAAAACTGGAAAATTTTGGTTTTCTTCCAGAAAACTAAAAACACTGTTTTTAGCTGCTGCTTCTTCTTATTATTACTATTATTATTAATAACAAAATAATAATAATAATAATTTCATAAATTATATTACAGATAGTTTGTATTATGTTTAACCAAGAACTACTGCCCCCGACCAAACATTATACCTTTGTTCATAACTATTTCAATACACAGAACCGATCTATAAAGGTAAACAGGAAAGTTCTATCGCTTTCTCACCCACCACCATTCATATGTCACCTAACACGTATCTGGAAGATTAAGAATACATCGACAACCTTCTGCAAACGTTCTGGAAGGCCATTTATTCCATCGCGGTAGAGGTTGATGTTCCGTGAAGCGAAGGAGGTATCAAGTGCATTTTGCACCTCTACTTGGGATTTGAGTTGGCATCCTTTAAAGGTGATTGTCCAAGGAAGGGAACAGATGATAATCGGACGGTGCAATGTCCAGTGAGTATGGCGTATACAATAGTGTTTCCTATCCAAGGCGTAAAATGGTGTCCCGGGTCATCCTAGCCACGAGGAGCTTAGCGTTGTCCTGTAACATAAGGACCCCTTTGGGATTCAGAAGTGCTGGCTCCAGAGTTTTGAGTTTCTCTTGAACACTGCTCAACTGCTGACAGTACACAGTTGATTGATGCGATGACCAGCTGGTAGCAGTTCCCGATGCACGATGCTGCGAGCAGTTCATAAACACACAGGAGGACTTTCTTCTGGTGTAGTGCTGGTTTCGGCTGTCTTGGAACCGTTCATGGGATGCTAACCAATTATGACGGCGCCGGGGAACTTCGTACAGGACCCATTTCTCATCACATGGCAACACCTTGTCCAGAAATGGCTCCTTCCTCAGACGAGACAGCAAAGAAACACAGGTGTCTGCTTGCGTTGCCTTTTGACCCGGAATCAAGTTATGTGGGACCCATCGACCCAACTTCTAGTGTTTTCTCAGTTGATGAAGGTGCTGTTGAATGGTTTCGCCACTCACACTGAATTGTCCCCATGCCGTAAGCGTCGGTGGACCACAAATGGGCAATTAGTGACATTTCGCCAAACATTGGCGGCGCCGCAGCGACGATTCCCGGTGGCCCCTCTACCGTTTTGAAAATTATACCACCAGCGGCAGAGACGCGACAAAGCGCCAACGAACCACAAACTTACTCCCCCAAACGTTAAATGTTAAATCGGCTATATGTGTGATTTAGTTACATTAAGGTGAGTCTAAAAAACACTTTAAAAAGTATCAAAAAATTACCCCGCAGGGGACTCAAACCACCAACCTTATGATTACTAGGCAAGTGTTCTTCCTACTTCGCTACGAAAGCGATGAAGGAAACGTCGCTTGTAAAGGGATAAATCGTTAAGATCTTTTTAATTGGGTCAATCAGAGTGCTCCTTTAACCGTGTATATTCGACGATAACTGTTTGGAATTAGATAAAATGTGTGTAATTTTGTAACAAAATCACGCGTGTCTATTTACTTTATTTCATAGTTCTCCCATACTCACTTTCTAATGATCGACGAAAGTTGCCATCTAAATTCATGCAATTATCGCACTTATCTCAAGATTTTTCACTTCATGATGTTGAGGCAGAGGTTATTCTTGACCCCCGGAGCTCACTTTAGGAACAATTCTCCAGGAAAAAATAATATATAATAATAACCGCATGCACATGACTGGCGATAGTTCGTGCTGGTTCCTTCACGATTCTCCGCAAAGAATCTAAGAAGTGCGGACCAAAACAAAGTTCTCGCTGGTCGCTGCTACGCGGTGGTAACTTCAACACCCCGACACGAGATATATGTTTCGACTCGACGAAACCCTGCCGCCAGTGAGGGCCAATTATCGCTGACCTCCACAAAAAGCGACAGAACTTTCTTGGTTACTTTTATACATAAGACTGATTTTCTTTGAAATTGCACTTAATTTATTTAAGATTTTCTGACAAAAATGTTATTTATTATTCGTGACGAAAAAGACATAATTATTTTATTAACAGCTATATCTCACTTACTGTTTTACACGAAATAGCATTTAAAAAAAGGAATGAATTCCAAACTGAAAAACTGAATAAAAACGTTGCTTTTCTCCAAATTTTCTATCTGATAAAAAGTTTCCTTAAAACACTAATTACAGCATATAAATAATATAATGTACTTACGATTTAGTACCATTGTTTTATGATAGAATTTATAGTACCTTGTCAAAACGTTTGTCTTCAAACTGTCAAATACAAATCGCCGTAAATTGTGTAATCTGCTGTCACAAAAAGTATATCATACTATTTTCGGATGGCTATAAGGAAGAAATACCATACTATTTTCTGATCGGTATGGTAAAATACTATTTTTCCATACTATTTTACCGTAAATTATTAATTATACGTAAACTTTGTTATTTTTAAATGACTGAAGCGAAGTAATCTCACGATGATGTTTTAACATCTGGCCATTAGGGGTGCCAGGAAATCATTTGGGGGATCTGGCCCCGATGGGCTCCCCCGTGGCTACATCCCTGCCTAAGACGTACCTGAAAGATCAAAAATAGTACCCATCAGCATCAACAACCTTCTCCCAACGTTCGGGGTGGGCATGGATTCCTTCGCGGTAGAACTTGGTTTACCGTGAAGCGAAGAAGGTATCAAGTGTATTTTGCACTTTTACTACGGAGTTGAACTGGAGTTCTCTAAGGTGAGTGTGCAAGGAATGGAACGGGTGATATTCGGACAGTGCAATGTCCGGGGAGTATGGCGGTTGCAATAGTGTTTCCCATCCAAGGCGTAGGATGGTGTCCCGGGTCAATCTAGCCATGTGGGGCTTAGCGTTGTCCCGTAACGAGAGAACCCCTTAGCGATTGAGAAGTGCTGGCTCCAGGGTTTTGAGTTTTTCTTGAACACGGCTCAACTGCTGACAGTAAACAGTTGCATTAATGTTCTGCTCTGACTAGCCGGTAACAGTTCCCGATGCACGATGTCGCGAGCAGTCCACCAAACACTCAGCAGGACTTTCTGCTGCATTACTGGTTTCAGCTGTTTTGGAACCAGTTCATGGGATTTTAACCAATGGTGACGACGCCATGGAGCTTCTCATCACATGTCAACATCCTCTCCAGAAATGGCTCCTTTCTCAGAAGAGACAGCAAAGAAACACAGGTGTCTGCTCGCGTAGCCTTCTGGCCCAGAGTTAATTCATGTGGGACCAATAGACTCAAATTGTACTGCTTCCCAAGTTGATGGAAGTGCTGCCGGATTGTTTCTCCACTCACATTGAATGTTAGCCCCAGTTTCTCACAGGTCCCTCCGCTGTTCGCCTCAATTGTTACCTGAAGATTTTCATTTTGTACATGTGTTGGTCTTTCGGCACGTGGTGCGTCTTTCGTGAGTGTTTTATCACCGTCCTTAAACTTTCTAAATCACCCTTGCAGTGTCTGCGTAATCACGACACCCTCATGAAAGGCCTCAGATATCTTCCGCCCCGCTGCAGTGGCGTTTGACCCAAGTTTGAACTCGTACAGCATACACGCCCTTATGACGCTCTGTGGAGGTTCCATATTCACTCTGTCCTTACACAAGTTCACGTTGTAACTGAACTGCCACAAGCAGGTAGAGTGTTGGATATACCCACACCAACATCTGACCTTCGCCTTTTCTCCATTCGCATTCAACTCACGGTGTGAGGATCAATTGAACACAAACCTCCACAAAAAGCGACAGAACTTTCTTGGTTACCTTTATATATCTCACAGGACATAATATTTTTCGTATAGAGAATATATCTATATTAAACTTCAAGTTTTAATATCTCGAGTTCCGGAAGTCGGAATGTCAAAAATCCTTCAGATTCGTGTTCCTTGTGATCTAGTTTACGAAATATATAAAAATCAGAGGTGTAGCGGTTAAGATTGTCAGAGTTGTAGCGGTTTACGTTGAATATGCCAAGACTTTATCCATTAAGTCGTCTTAGATTTTTCTTCAATCCCAAAATGCGGGTGGTTTTTCGTGATTAAGATACGTTTAAGCGAGGGACGAATATAGAACATGAAAATCGGGTGGTACCCGCAAAAATCGGGTAATATGACAACACTAAGCTAAATAGAAAATAAGGTATATCCCTATTTAAGATCACTACACCTGCAACTCATGAAATCCAACTTGAAATCTCATCCACTTAGACTGAGATCTTTTATATTATCATTACTCTTTCACCTTGTTTTTAAATAGTACTGCCACTCTTTCTTATGTTAACAAAAAAACACCACCTCCATTTCTTTAAAAAAAAAAAAAAGAAAAGAAAAGAAAAGAAAAGAAAAGAAAAGAAAAAAATAGACCGCAATACACAATTTTATTGTTGATTTGTTGCCACTCCGATAAATGTGAATGTTGTGGTTTTGCATGTGTTGACTGGTTTCTTATCGCAAGTCCCAGACACCTGCAATAGTTCATACGTGAAGGGAACGCCGATCATATTTTATTCTACTGTATATCATTTTACTTCCCAATAACGATAGCCGTGCCTCTTTGTGAGAAACTGCAACTTATTTTTTTTTATTCTGCCAATTGTAAAAGTATACTAAACAAGAATTTCCGTACACATTTTAAGAAAAAATATCTTCTTTCCCCTCTGCAAATTTTGAGCATTTTTTTCCTCCATCTGGCAACTGTGAGTCGAAGATGGGAAAGATTCTTTGCTGTTTTCTCGTCATTACTTGACATTAGTGCTGTCGAATTTTTGTGACTTTTGCAGTTTTCGTTTTTTGAGAAAACCGGTTTTCTGAAAACCGAAAACCGCAAGTGCGGTTTTCAAAACCGAAACCGCAAATGCGGTTTTCAAAACCGAAACCGCAAAAGCGGTTTTCAAAACGAAACCGCAAATGCGGTTTTCAAAACCGAAACCGCAAAAGCGGTTTTCAAAACCGACATTTCGGTTTTATGAAATATCACTTTTTTCAAAAACCGGTTTTCGGTTTTTTCAAAAACCGATTTCGACAGCACTAATTGTAACAGAAAGTTTTAATGGATTACAGGGACGGCGCCAGAAACATTTGATGGGGTGGGCGGAAAGAGGCGGACCTAGTTGCTGGGTGGGCGGATAATGAAAATAAGAACTGGGCAATGTAGACATTTTTTGGACAATAATTAAGTTTCAATCTTTAAACTCTTTAGTTAGCTAAGGCTCAGACTGAAATAGGGGAGGGACAAGGATGTGGAAAACAGCTGTCTTGGCCTTATAGAAGGTACAATTCCGGCATTCGCTTGGGTGGACTGAAGAAATGCAGGACTTAGGATGGGCTGCGGGAGTTCGTGGCTATATGCTCGATCTACCGAATTCCGCGTAGCAGGCACACTACCTCTACTTCCAGTTTTTTTAAACAATAGTTTTTTTCTTTTACTTTCTTTTTCTTTTTTCTTTTTTTTTTAACGGTGTGTACTGTGTAGTCGATGAAGTTCAAGACAGCTTTACCTTCTCTCCCTTCAAGAATGCATACGCGCCTTTGGCGCGGGAGACCCGGGTTCGATTCCCGGCGGGAGCTCATGTGGTTCGGATTCCACGTTAATCAGTAGGTCCACGTCTCATATAGCCTTGCTGCTGAAAAGGGACGTTAAACTCAAAATCAATCAATCCCTCCAAGAATGCACATGAATGCATAGCAGCGGCGGCTGGTACTATATGTTGCATGGTTGTGCAACCGGATATTTTTTAATACTAAAACTATTTTTAAGTATTAAAGTAGTGTATTAGTAAAAAATAAACCTCTGCTCTTGAGCGCAAAACAGTATTGATGCATTTCTGAAAAAAAGTCAATTAAAAAACGGAAAGAAAGAGAGAGATTTATATTTCCGGTGGCAGCGAACGTTGCCACTGGAAGCAGTAACATTGAGCATATGGCAGTGAGCTCCTATCTCTTAACATGGGGAAGTGGATTTATTCTTGCATCGCTCCTATCTTCCCCTATTGGTCTCATGCGGTTGCCTTTCTTACCGCAACTGGTCAGCTTCTGTAATAGTTACGAATTCCTCCGCTTAGCAGCGCTTGACTCAATTGATAGGGTGAGAGAGATACAGACGCTTGGAAGAAAGAAGTTATTCACAAAACAAACTCGCAAAGAACAAATATAAGTCTGGTGGTAGCAGGGACGGATCCAGGCTGAAAGTTTGAGGGGCGGTCGTTCGAAGTCAATAGATTTTATTTAACATTTATAATACAAAGGTGAAAATTCTTGGGATAAGATTTATTTTTTAAAAAAATCCTATTCTGGGGGGTCGATCGAGTCTCGAAGAAGAAAATGTCTTACTACTGGTCTAATTCCTAGCTCTGTGTCTTTCGTGCACATGATTCTGTGTTCGATTTCCGGCGGAGAGCATAAATTAATATCAAATCATTCACTTCCAATACTCGTCTGTCTTCTTTAGCCTAATTTGCTGGAATGTTAAACTACTTTATTATTATTTTTTTTCCATTTTCGAAGGAAAACATCTTAGATTTCATGCTTCTTTACAGACAAAAATACGTGGTTTCTGAAAATGGACTTTTTGTACCGTATATTTATACAAAGAAATGCTAACAAAATGCATATTGTCGGAGGAGAGAGGTGTTTCTGGACCCTAAAGAAAATAAAGCGAAAAATATTTGCGGTAGCGATGCTTTCTATTCAGAGAAACTTGGCGAGCAGCATTTCAGATTTCAATAAAGTCATAGAAAAATGTGAAGCCCAAAAGATGGAAGAGAAGATGGACCTTCCATTCTAAAATAATGCATAGTTTATATAATTAAATACTTTTGTTTAACTGCGTGCATGCAATTTTTTTCTCTTTTTTCTTCTTTTCGGATTAACGCCATCATCCATGGTTTACAGCACATACTATATATTCGATTTATCTCGTGTTCAATAACATGAGTGTAGAGGTTTTGTATATAAATAGTGTATAAACGTACATTGATAGTACATTAAATCAATATTAGATAAATAATTTAATCAATAACATACAAATAGAGCTTAAAAGACTTTCCTCTTCATATTTCCTGAATATTTTTGGATAAGACTCAAGAATGCTGGGGGAGGGGAACACTTGCGCATACCTATTTATACATACCTTTATATTGCAACATTGCAACCGGTGCTTGTACAGACTACGAGCCGCTACTGATGCATAGTACTAAAAGAAGGTTCGAATAACACAGACTAACAGATAATACTCTACCTTTCGTTAATAACATAAAATACACAATAAGTAAGTAAAGTAAAACAAGAATAAAATAGGCTATTGTAAATATTTTTATCTTTGAAATATTTATTACAAAAAAAAGCAAGAGAAAAAATAAATCATTTATATTTTCTCTCGTATATTCTTAATTTGTGCACATTAGATTTTTTGACGTGATCTCTATATGCAACATCAAAGATCTATGTTACTAAAAGAATAGGGAAATTCGACAGCATAATTGTTTGATCATACCTTACACAGAAATTTTTTAAATTGAAACTCAAGTTGAAAAAAAATAAAACAATTATAAATTGGATAAAGAAGTAAATAGCAATTAACAAAACTTCATCATGATCCACAGAAACAACAATGTATTTTAAACTATGAAGGGCTGATCACATGGTACGAACAAGCTTACAATAAACTTTTATACCTGCACCTTAATAACACAGTACATTGCGTTGATTGCTATGTCCAACATCGAATAATTTTACCACATTCTCTACAGCAATATTCATTACAAGTTTTTTTTCTCCTGAAAGGAAACAAAGATCGCTTAGGCGACAGTTTGCCATTCGGTTTCTTAGATATGTTTTAACCCGTTTTAAGACACAAGAAAGAACGTTCACATGGTGAACTAGATACAGGAATGGTGACAACAATTACTGCTATTTGTGAGTTTCGTGAAAAGCAATTTTGAAACGATCCATCATTTCAGTAAACTGAGAAACGGAGGTAATTTTGCATTGCTTTTCCTCCTCAATACGTTTCAAAACTTTCGGGAGAAGTTTCATTTCCACCTCTACATATTGACATCACATTCATAATGACGTGCAAGTGGTTCAATTTTCTCAAATGAGAGGATTCACTTTTAGGGTGAAGACTGCTTATTCCAGTGTAAATTGGCGTTCAGCTGTAGGGGAAAGAGGGGTAGCCCCGGTCAGGAGATAACCCCGGTTAGTTCGATATAGCGTGAAAAACTTGTAGTAAATAAAAGCAGATGATGGCGCCTTACTGGCAGCTGTCAGATAAAGTAATTTTGAGAGCGACGCCATTGTAGGAGTGATAGGCATTAAATGAAGGCGTGTTGTATTTCTCGCTGCGTTGATGTAATATTAGGAAAAATATTCTACACTGTAAGTACTATTCCATTTGATATTTTTATTAAGTGACTTTTTAGGTAGACACTATGCATATATAGTTCTAAAGCATCAATAAATTAACGCATTTATTTGTTTGTATGTTGGTGTTGACCGTGTTTAACTCAAAACATGCATTTTTGGTAGCCCCGGTCAAACGGATAGGGAAATGGCAGTCAGTGACCGGGGCTCCCCGACATTAAAATAAACGATAATAAATAAGTCTTGACAGCCAACCCCTAAACAAAGTTCATCAAGTGTAATCGAACTCAGAGGCCAGAGATGATGAAGTTGAACAAGGAACTTCCACTGGATCCAGACGTATATATTCATTTGATGATTTTTTGCCAATACCAATAAATTTGTATTTCAAATGTATTAAGGTGTTGACGAAAAATATATGTAACTTTAATGAATAAGTATTTGGTCTAGGAATTAATTCGTGCGGTTGGTACGCACACATTGAAGCTGTAGTACAAACACAAAATACATAAATACCTTAAGAAAAATATTGTCCATCGCTAGCCACCACTTTCGCCCATCTGTCAGGCAATGTACGGATTCCGTGGCGAAAGAAGTCCTCATCCTTGGAAGCGATCCAGTCAGAGACCCATGTTTCGATATCTTCTGAAGAAGTAAACCGCTGTCCAATCAAATCGTTGTTCATGCAATCGAACAAGTAGTAATCCGAAGGAGCAACGTCTGGTGAATACGGCGGGTGGGGTAAAACTTCCCATCCGACATTTTCTAAATAGGTTTTGACCGGTTTTGCGACATGTGGGCGAGCGTTATCATGTTGAACAATAAGTTTATCATGTCTGTTCTCCCATTCTGGTCGTGTTCTGGCCAGAGCTTGCTTCAAACGCATTAATTGTCGTCGATAACGTTCTCCATTCATAGTTTCACCCGGTTGCAGCAGCTCATAGTACACCACACCTTTCATATCCCACCATATGCACAGCATAACCTTTGCACAGTGAATATCTCGTTTTGGTTGTGATGGACCTGGTTCACCTGGTTTCACCCAGGCCTTTTTTCGTTTAGGGTTCTCGTAATGGATCCACTTCTCATCACCCGTAATAATTCGATGCAGAAACCCCTTTCTGCTCTGTCGTTGAAGCAGCAATTCGCAAATGGTTTTTCGTCTTTCAACGTCTCTGTCTTTCAATTCATGTGGAACCCAATGTGACATCTTTTGAATCATTCCCATGGCTTTCAAGCGTTTGGGGACTGTTGTTTGATCAACGCCTAATGCTGCTGCAAGTTGTTCCTGCGATTGACACGAATCCTGCTCGAGCAATGCTGTCAATTCTTCGTCTTGAAATTTTTTTGGCTGTCCAGCTCGCTCTTGGTCTGCCAAGCCGAAATCACCACTTCTAAACCGTGCAAACCACTTCTGACACGTTCGCTCAGCTAGAGCATGGTCACCATACACTTCCACCAAAATACGATGACTTTCAGTCGCACTTTTCTGCATGTTAAAGTAATGCAGCAGGACACCCCGCAAAAACACTTTATCAGGCACAAATTGCGCCATGTTCACTTAACTACAAACTGGTGTTGTTGACGCTTTAATCCACTGCCCTATACTACGAACGATACGCGATGACAGGGGTTTGCAACACATGTGTGGATACACGGAACTGTGGGACGCTCCGTTCGTTGCGCCATCTCTTGTCCACCCGCACGAATTAATTCCTAGACCAAATAGTTTCTGAAATCTTCTTTATATAAAACTGCGGTCTATTATCTGTCCCTGTAAAAACACAACTATTCTAAAATTAATGAATAAATTTGAAATCTTAATGGTGTTGAAGTTTTTTTTTTCAATGTATAAAGCATGGGGTAGTCCCTGACTGCCATTACCCAACCGTGTGGGAAATAACGGTCAATTGAGTATGCTCATATTTTCGTTTTTAGCCTGGCAATGAAATAAGAGATGTATTTTGAAATTGGTCACAATAAAATAAACAGAATTACCTATAGGATCGACTTATCGCGGAAGCTTTTCGTGCTTTATGAGCTAGATTATAACGATTTTTGCTTAGGTGACCGTCATTCCCCATTCTCCCGTATCTGGAATTAGTTTGTAAAGAAAAACATTTTTCATGGCAGAGTTAAATACGGTCCTAGAACCTATTACATTACAATCAATAGTAATACTTATTGCTTTTGAAGTACAGGATATCACCTTCATTATTCTACTTCTGTTGGGATGGGCGGTTGGGTGGGCAAGGCCATTCATCGGGTGGGCTGTTGCCCACCCCCGCCCACCCTTAGTGCCGTCCCTGGGATTGTAGAATTACTTGCAATCGTTTGTCTTCGATTCAAGCACCAACTGTAAATCTATAAGAAGTATTTTCAATTTAGAAAATTTCTTAAATTACAACGATAATGATAAGAAGATCCCCAGGCATGACGAATCCATGGTAGTTTGCTATTGCCTTTCATGGTATGGCGACGACGTCCTAAGTAGTGAGGAAATGAACGAAGGAAATGATCAAAATGAAAATCCTGGAAGTGTTCCGAAGGAAGATGTTGTGCGAAACATGGCTCCGATTACCGTAGAGAAAGGGAAACGTCTTACACGTACAGAAGCCACAACTTCAAACACGTTTGTTCATCCGAGATACATCATCCCTCTTCCAAAATAAAAGAAATACGACAAACTGCACGTACCAAACGTCGATCTGAAATTTTTACTAATGCTCCATTTCACAAGGTCCTTCAGAGCAAACGAATTAAAGGAAATGTTAAATCAAAGAGAAAAGTTTTTCATCATCTCAATGAACCATCCACTTCAACAGAGAAAACTGCAGCTGAGATCAACCAAATTTCAAGCCCAATGTGTCACGAATTGTATGAAGAATCAATTGACGAGAACTGGATTCAGTGCATTAATTGTGAACGATGGTGATATGATCAGTGTTCGTCTTACGAAGGGGTTTTGGGTTTCAAGTATGATAGGTGTTGAGTGCTCCCTCTTAGGGACCACGAAACGCACTCTTTAGGACAGTGGTTCTTAAGAGTACGCATTTGTTTTTGTTTTTTCCACTTTTTAACGTATATCTACATTTAGTAGTAAAGTTTTCCATTTCTTACAATGTAGTTTAACCTTCAATTAAAATTATATTCAATTTATATAATTTTTGCTTCATTATTTTTGGAGCTTTTTCAAGATGAATATTAAGTGCGTGTTCTTTGGTAACCTTCCTCTACAGGTATAAGTGGAAAGCTTGCAATGACAGCTACAAATGGTGGCATAATTTTTCAACATAGTCCTCATTACTGGCACTTGCGCCAATCTGAAGCAAGGTTCTTCATGCCGTTGACAAAGAACTGTGGTGGCTGCTGGTGACACCATTACCAAACTGCTGCTTCCATCTCCGCGTCACAACTGTAGTGTTGGCCCTTAAGATGATTCCTAAGTTTGGGAGAGCCAAATAGCATAGGGCGCAAAATCCGGACGATAGGCAGGATGATGCAGAATGCAACAACACTTTGACAGCAGATGGACAACTTTGAATTTTTTTTGATGGAGGAGACGACATGTGGCGGTACTCTATCGACTGACTCTTCGTTTCCGTGTCGTAATGATGTATCCACGATCTGTCACCAACGATGAGTGTTCCTGCCTCAGGAACTCCGCAGTCAGGAATTCAATGACAGCTGTTTCAACCGGACGTTATCACTGGATGCTATGGATTGCTCCATTACTCTGGAACGAGAAGAGATAGTAAGGTGAAACAAGTGACATTGAAAATGAAATGAAATGAAATGAAATTTTTGAGTTTTACGTCCCACAGTTATGCCGGTTAGGCGAAAGGAGACGGTGAAGATGAGTAAGGAATGAAATGGTGAAATGAAGAAAGTGGGAGGAAACGGGAGAACCCCGACAAAACCCACGAGCACGGTGTTTGTCCACCACAAAGTCCACACGGCACGAGCTGGCATCGAACCAGGGACCTCATGCACCGGAGGTGAACGCACTACCACTGAGCCACCGCGGCCCCACAAGTGACATTCTATAGCTTAAACATCAGTTCATTACTGATAAACAGTTCAGAATGTTTGCATTACTATTGGCCAAGTAGTGAGTAAGGAATGATTGTTACCAGGTGCATGACCTAACTACTGATTATTGCCTACAGTGGCATCAATACATAAACGGCCCTTCCAAACGACATTGGTGGACCTAAGCGATAAATCTGAGAATCCGCTTCTAAATCCTTGCCGTGACTGTCAAGGCACTGGAACATCGATGACCGAATTCTTGAAAGACAATCTGTAGTTTAACCCTTGGATGCGAAACAAAGACATTTAATATTCTAACCTTGCTTTTCTTTGTCATTTCCTTACGCAGTGACTATTGGCTTTCAGTCTTTTTAACAGCTGATTTTAAATAATTGAGGGTGTCAACAATGAAATATCCTGCTCAAATTGACGGTTTGTTTGAAAATTAATTTGTACTATAGAGATTGAAATTAAGTTGGGACCCAATACTCTTGAGGGATATTAAGTATCTTGGCTCTGTAGTAGTTAATGTGAATAGGATCACCAAATGTTTCATAGGATAAGGAGATTTTACAGTTTTTATGGGAGGAAAGGAAGATATGTGGTATTCAGAATTTACATATAACGAACAGTGGCGAAGCGTAATCACACAACTAGGGTAAGCCGGATAAACTAATATTCCCAGTTACCTCCACTACAAATATTTTGAAATGCAGTTCATATTTTCTTCTGTTTGGGATTTGAAGGGGGATAAGGAGAATTTCCTCCTCACTTGCTGTTTTCATTTTCTGCATATTTGGAAATGGAGGGAGAGGAAATGAAGGTACATTCATAATTTAGCTGTCAAATTTCTTGAATAAGCGTTTGTTACTTGCATCTCCCACTTTATAGTAAGTACAATACTGTATTTAATTAATGCATCACGTGATAATGACTTCACTAGAAATGTTAATGCTTGGAAGGAACTTCATTTGAATTAACGCAAGATATTTAGTACTGAATTCTATGCAGTGGTATATTTCAGGGGTAGTTTTAGGGCTTAAGTACTCACCGAACTTTTACCGCAATTATTTCTTGTTTTATATAATGCATAATTTTCACGTTTCCAGGAATAAAGTTAGCAAAGCGCCTCCCGAAACAAGCAAAGCCCCCAGAAACAAAATCGTAAATACTCCACTGATTCTATAAAATGGAAAACTCAACTAAAATTACACACAAATATAATTATTTTATTTTGTACGGTAGCGTTTGGTAAGTTTATACATATGTTTAAAGTGTCAGACTTGTATTCCACAAGCTATTATGGACCAGGCCTCATGTAGGAAAAAAAAGCTACTCTGAATAACTCCTGAGAGTATATACCTAAATTAATAAAGATATCACTAATAGAAGTACATAATTCTACACATAAACTTCTTACTCTATGTTAAATAAATCATTTAATAATATATTAGCATTGAAAGATGTCTTCAACTCTAAAACTACACTCCCAGAGGTGGGCCTTAGTACCTTCCCAAGAATGCGTGCAATCCCCAGCGATAATAGCTTCGCTCCCTGAGCAGGATAGCCCGCAAGCCTGTCTAGCGAGCTGGTGAGCCTCAGACTGAAGGATCTCCAAGTATTTCTAACCTACTATTCTTTCGGAGAAACCAAAATGTTGAAGTATTGACTTTATTTTATAAGAAATCAAAGATGAAGAAAATATACGGTAGAAAACAGGGTAGGCCCGGCCTCAGAGCCTCATAGTACGCTTCGCCATTGATAACGAACATATATATGGTTTCATACAGACCTAGTAATGTAAAATAACTTTAATTGGAAACTGGGACAGTTTCATTGGTGACTTCCCGTTTGGCCTTTTCCCGTTTTGCCTTACAGCAGAGAAGGGAATTTTCAAATTATGATAGGAAAATTTAGTGTCATTTTGTAAAAACATTTTTAAGGCTGTATTTACGTTTGAAAGAATAGAACAGCGTATAATGAAAGTATGTATTCAGAGTAATCTATTTTTCGCGTCACTTTTTTAAAAATCGCTCATGCAGCCTTGTATTTGTACCTCAAATATGAAGAAGAGAGCGACGGAAGAACCAACATTAACAATTACTAAGATATATAGTAATAGTTGTATTAAAGTATAAGTAATTTTGACACTGAAGCTTCTCTGCATGCTTCTAATATTTATCCCTGCAACTTCTCCAAAAGTTAGTTTGGAACTTTAGATGTGGAACTTTTTAAATGGCATTCTAGCTAGCACACAAATACATGGTCCATTTTTTATTTACAGTGTAACACAATTAACCGGTCGTAGTTAAGCAATATTCCATTTGTCTTTACTTTCTCGAGGGAAAGTATCACATTTTTTTTCTGTTGATGTTTAAAATTAAATTAATTTTTTTTCTTATTTCTATTGAGGAGATTGCTAAGGGAAATTAGTGTAGTGAAACTACATCTGTTGTCCCTACTTTTGGTGCCGTCAAACACTCAATATAACGTACAAGCATGAACCCGGCCACCGCTACCGCAAAGATTGAGTAAACTGAAGGTGGAAGGATCGTGGATAGAAACGCACGAAAGCAAAAACTTTTGTTAATGGATAAAGGCGTTGATGCTAATAGAATACTTGTAAGTTATATTTTAGTAGTCAAGAAAATAGTTGATCATTTCCTACTTTCTTCTCCTTGCCTTATTTTACTGGTTTTTTTTTGTTTATTTTTTTAAACCGTGAAAGTCTAATATGACAATAGTAATAGAAATAAGAATATTAATATTAAAGCATTTTCGTTACAATGTCTGTGTTATTTATTCTAGTCTTTCTATCTTCAACAAGTTATCGGCACTGTTGAAAATTTGGAGATTCTGTGTCAGTGCGACAGGATTGTAATTGATTGGACATCTAAGACTGTGCCTCGTCTTTTCCCCCAATTGTACACTCTACACGGAAATACGTATTTGGACAAGGTATTTCCTCTTCTCTTCTGCTTACTTCCCAGTAAAAAGCAAGATACTGGAGGTAATTAGGGAAGAAACTGAGCAATTTGAACTGCGTTTCCAATTGAAAAGTTTCTATTGATTTTGAGAAAGCAGCAATCAATGCTGTAAATCAAGTATTTTCTGGCGTTAAAATCAGAGGAAGTTTCTTCCACTTGTCTCAGTCTGTGTGGAGGAAGGTTCAGCAGTTAGGATTTTCTTAATTGTACAAAGAGAACTTTGAAGTGAAAAGATGGATTCAACATGCAGCAGCACTACCTCTGGTACAAACTTCCTATTTAGATGTAGTGTTTGTGGGTTTGAAAGAAGTTGCGCCTGACGTTCCATGCAAGGAGTTATGATTATCTTGTAGACACTTGGCTGGATGATGGTAACGCGCTATTTCCTCCGTAAGTGTTTTCTTTCCTATGTAGATAGCTGGCGTTTAGTGCAAATCTTTTTTTTTTTTTTAATTATTAAATCATATTATAAGCTATTCCGAGCATTCTACAATAAAGCATTTTATTCCATTAGCACCTCATGTAGTGCAATATAAATTTCGATGCGACGTGCATGTATTAAAGATTCTGCATTCACTGATTTGCAAATTATCAAAAGAATAAATTCCTTTCATTTACAAAAGAAATAGTTTCACCCAAAATTTTGCTATCAACTTTCCACGTAGATTCTCCTACAATCCTTTGAATCTTTAATATGCTAACGATGAATTTTTACCTATTTGCAGTGACTTGTGGAATCGCTTTGAAAACGATCAAGAACGAACGACTAACAATGTGAAAGGGTGGCACGCAAAATTACGAAGTAAGGCATTAAGGGACCACTTAGACTTGTATGCTTTCATTGAATTAAACACGAGTAACGTGAAAATGAAAAACTGTGAGTACTTCTTCAAGTGAGTAATCACGAAACACTTAGAAAGCTAAAGTGGAGAGGGCTTGAGGACAGGATTCGTTGCCTAAAAGATAGACTTAAGAACAGTGAAATTGATGTAATTTCATATATAGATGTGGTTTCATTTATATTCACATAGAAACTTGACATGCTATCAGGCCCGCAGCTAGGGTTTCTGTCACCCGGGGCAAACACACAATTCGGCGCCCCCCCCCCCCAAGGTTTAGTCGAAAAGTATCACTTATGGATTGCAACTGTAAATAACATTCTTAATGAAACCAGTTATATCGATTTTTAAGTACTTTAACCCTCCAATACGCGCGCGGGCTACCATTGTAGCCCAGCGTTTTTATTTTCCTTGCCGCAAAGTAATTCGAGATGATAACTCAAAGGGTGTCTGTGTACGGGACTGACTTCATCGAGGGAGTCGAGGGACTCGAGGGAGTCGAGGGAGTCGAGGGACTCGAGGGAGTCGAGGGACTCGAGGGAGTCGAGGGAGTAAAAGTAATTACTAGAGGGAGTCGAGGGAGTAAAAATATTCACTCGAGGGAGTAAAAATATTCACTCTAGGGAGTCGAGGGAGTAAACATTTTCACTCGAGGGAGTAAAAATACTCACTCGAGGGAGTAAAAATATTCACTCGAGGGATTCCAAGGAGTAAAAAAATTCACTCGAGGGAGTCGAGGCAGTAAAAATATTCACTCGAGGGAGTCGAGGGAGTAAAAATATTTACTCGAGGAAGTCGAGAGAGTAAAAATATTCACTCGAGGGACTCGTGGGAGTAAAATTATTCACTCGAGGGAGTCGAGGGAGTAAAAATATTCACTCGAGGTAGTCAAGGGAGTAAAAATATTCACTCGAGGGACTCGTGGGAGTAAAATTATTCACTCGAGCGAGTCGAGGGAGTAAAAATATTCACTCGAGGGAGTCGAGGGAGTAAAAATATTCACTCGAGGGAGTAAAAATATTCACTCGAGGGAGTAAAAATATTCACTCTTGGGAGTCGAGGGAGTAAACATTTTCACTCGACGGATTCGAGGGAGTAAAAATATTCACTCGAGGGAGTAAAATTATTCACTCGAGGGAGTCAAGGGAGTAAAAATATTCACTCGAGGGAGTCGAGGGAGTAAAATATTCACTCGAGGGAGCCGAGGGAGTAAAAATATTCACTCGAGGGAGTCGAGGGAGTAAAAATATTCACTCGAGGGAGTCGAGGGAATAAAAATATTCACTCGAGGGAGTCAAGGGAGTAAAAATATTCACTCGAGGGAGCCGAGGGTGTAAAAATATTCACTCGAGGGAGTAAAAATATTCTCTCGAGGGAGTCGAGGGAGTAAAAATATTCACTCGAGGGAGTCGAGGGAGTAAAACTTTTCACTCGAGGGAGTAAAAATATTCACTCAAGGGAGCCGACGGAGTAAAAATATTCACTCGAAGGAGTCGAGGGAGTAAAAATATTCACTCGAGGGATTCCAAGGAGTAAAAAAATTCACTCGAGGGAGTCGAGGGAGTAAAAATATACACTCGAGGGAGTCGAGGGAGTAAAAATATTCACTCGAGGGAGTCGAGGGAGTAAAAATATTAACTCGAGGGAGTCGAGGCAGTAAAAATATTCACTCGAGGGAGTCGAGGGAGTAAAAATATTCACTGGAAGGAGTCGAGGGAGAAAAAATATTCACTCGAGGAAGTCGAGGAAGAAAAAATATTCACTCGAGGGAGGCGAGGCAGTAAAAATATACACTCGAACGAGTCGAGGCAGTAAAAATATACACTCGAACGAGTCGAGGCAGTAAAAATAAACACTCGAACGAGTAGAGGGAGTAAAAATATTCACTCGACGGAGTCGAGGGAGTAAAAATATTCACTCGAAGGAGTCAAGGGACTAAAAATATTCACTCGACGGAGTCGAGGGAGTAAAAATATTCTCTCCCTCCCTCGAGTGACTCCCTCGAGTGAATATTTTTACTCCCTCGGCTCCCTCGAGTGAATATTTTAACCCTCTCGAGTGAAAACTTTTACTCCCTCAATTCCCTCGAGTGAATATTTTTACTCCCTCGACTCCCTCGAGTGAATATTTTTACTCCCTCGACTCCCTCGAGTGAATATTTTTACTGCCTCGACTCGTTCGAGTGTATATTTTTACTGCCTCGAATTCCTAGAGTGAATATTTTTACTCCCTCGACTTCCTCGAGTGTATATTTTTACTCCCTCGACTCCCTCGAGTGAATATTTTTACTCCCTCGACTCCTTCGAGTGAATATTTTTACTCCCTCGACTCGCTCGAATGAATATTTTTACTCCCTCGAGTCCCTCGAGTGTATATTTTTACTCCCTCGACTCCCTCGAGTGAATATTTTTACTCCCTCGACTCAGTCGAGTGAATATTTTTACTCCCTCGACTCCCTCGACTCCCTCGAGTGAATATTTTTACACCTTCGGCTTCCTGGACTGAATATTTTTACTCCCTTGACTCCCTCGAGTGAATATTTTTACTCCCTCGACTCCCTCGAGTGAGTATTTTTACTCCCTCGAGTGAGTATTTTTACTCCCTCGACTCCCTCGAGTGAATATTTTTACTCCCTCGACTCCCTCGAGTGAGTATTTTTACTCCCTCGACTCCCTCGAGTGAATATTTTTACTCCCTCGACTCCCTCGAGTGAAAATGTTTAGTCCCTCGACTCCCTCGAGTGAATATTTTTACTCCTTCGAGTGAATATTTTTACTCCCTCGACTCCCTCTAGTAATTATTTTTACTCCCTCGACTCCCTCGACTCCCTCGAGTGAATATTTTTACTCCCTCGACTTCCTCGACTCCCTCGAGTGAATATTTTTACACCCTCGGCTCCCTCGAGTGAATATTTTTACTCCCTTGACTCCCTCGAGTGAATATTTTTACTCCCTCGGCTCCCTCAAGTGAATATTTTTACTCCCTCGACACCCTCGAGTGAATATTTTTACTCCCTTGACTCCCTCGAGTGAATATTTTTACTCCCTCGGCTCCCTCAAGTGAATATTTTTACTTCCTCGACTCCCTCGAATGAATATTTTTACTCCCTCGGCTCCCTCAAGTGAATATTTTAACCCTCTCGAGTGAAAATTTTTACTCCCTCGAGTGAATATTTTTACTTCCTCGACTCCCTCGAGTGAATATTTTTACTCCCTCGGCTCCCTCGAGTGAATATTTTACACCCTCGACTCCCTCGAGTGAATATTTTTACTCCCTCGACTCCCTCGAGTGAATATTTTTACTACCTCGACTCCCTCGAGTGAATATTTTTACTCCCTCGACTCCCTCGAGTGAATATTTTTACTCCCTCGACTCCCTCGATGAAAATGTTTACTCCCTCGACTCCCTAGAGTGAATATTTTTACTCCCTCGAATGAATATTTTTACTCCCTCGAGTCCCTCGAGTGTATATTTTTACTCCCTCGACTCCCTCGAGTGAATATTTTTACTCCCTCGACTCCCTCGAGTGAATATTTTTACTCCCTCGACTCCCTCGAGTGAATATTTTTACTCCCTCGACTCCCTCGAGTCCCTCGACTCCCTCGAGTGAATATTTTTACTCCCTCGACTCCCTCGAGTGAATATTTTTACTCCCTTGACTCCCTCGAGTGATTATTTTTACTCCCTCGAGTGAATATTTTTACTCCCTCGACTCCCTCGAGTGAATATTTTTACTCCCTTGACTCCCTCGAGTGAATATTTTTATTCCCTCGACTCCCTCGAGTGAATATTTTTACATCCTCGGCTCCCTCGAGTGAATATTTTTACTCCCTTGACTCCCTCGAGTGAATATTTTTACTGCCTCGACTCCCTCGAGTGAATATTTTTACTCCCTCGACTCCCTCGAGTGAATATTTTTACTCCCTTGACTCCCTCGAGTGAATATTTTTATTCCCTCGACTCCCTCGAGTGAATATTTTTACTCCCTCGACTCCCTCGAGTGAATATTTTTACTCCCTCGGCTCCCTCAAGTGAATATTTTAACCCTCTCGAGTGAAAATTTTTACTCCCTCGAGTGAATATTTTTACTCCCTCGACTCCCTCGAGTGAATATTTTTACTCCCTCGGCTCCCTCGAGTGAGTATTTTTACTCCCTCGACTCCCTCGAGTGAATATTTTTACTCCCTCGACTCCCTCGAGTGAGTATTTTTACTCCCTCGACTCCCTCGAGTGAATATTTTTACTCCCTCGACTCCCTCGAGTGAAAATGTTTAGTCCCTCGACTCCCTCGAGTGAATATTTTTACTCCCTCGAGTGAATATTTTTACTCCCTCGACTCCCTCTAGTAATTATTTTTACTCCCTCGACTCCCTCGACTCCCTCGAGTGAATATTTTTACTCCCTCGACTTCCTCGACTCCCTCGAGTGAATATTTTTACACCCTCGGCTCCCTCGAGTGAAAATTTTTACTCCCTCGAGTGAATATTTTTACTTCCTCGACTCCCTCGAGTGAATATTTTTACTCCCTCGGCTCCCTCGAGTGAATATTTTACTCCCTCGACTCCCTCGAGTGAATATTTTTACTCCCTCGACTCCCTCGAGTGAATATTTTTACTACCTCGACTCCCTCGAGTGAATATTTTTACTCCCTCGACTCCCTCGAGTGAATATTTTTACTCCCTCGACTCCCTCGATGAAAATGTTTACTCCCTCGACTCCCTAGAGTGAATATTTTTACTCCCTCGAATGAATATTTTTACTCCCTCGAGTCCCTCGAGTGTATATTTTTACTCCCTCGACTCCCTCGAGTGAATATTTTTACTCCCTCGACTCCCTCGAGTGAATATTTTTACTCCCTTGACTCCCTCGAGTGAATATTTTTACTCCCTCGAGTGAATATTTTTACTCCCTCGACTCCCTCGAGTGAATATTTTTACTCCCTCGACTCCCTCGAGTGAAAATGTTTACTCCCTCGACTCCCTAGAGTGAATATTTTTACTCCCTCGAGTGAACATTTTTACTCCCTCGACTCCCTCTAGTAATTATTTTTACTCCCTCGACTCCCTCGAGTCCCTCGACTCCCTCGATGAAGTCAGTCCCCTGTGTACCTTTCTATCAACTATCATTCTGCGTGTTTAGGGTGTGGTCAAACGTAAAATCGAAAGGATCTCATTGTTATTCTGCTTGAAAGTTTCATGGGCTACATCTGTAGCCCGCGCGACTATTGATGTCACGGGTGTTCCAAAGCGTCAAAGTTTTTTCATTATAGTTTGAGTGTTGATCAGATGGTCAATGAGTTTGCAAAATGCCAATTCTGATGAGAAATGTTTTTAAAACCAATATTTTCGATCCAAAATCACTGAGAACATAACAATGCAACAATGAAAAGCTTATTTTTATTTCTGTAAACTTTTCGGTGTAATCCTTTGATGTGGAGAAAAGAAGAAAACTTTCCATCAACAATGAAGCACACAAGAACTCGACACTATATTGTTATGTGTACCTCTCAAACTTGAGCACTTTCTGTACCTTTTGGGCACCTTTCTGTATACTTTCTCTTTCTGTATATATGCACCTCTAAGGTGCACACAAGTGATAGAAAAAACTGATTCGAGCAAAGCATCTCTCTTTACAGTGCATTAACTAGAAAGTTCATTAAATATGAAAGAAATTGCTTCATAAAATATTAATAAATAGATCAAGATATTTAGATTATTTAATGTATAGTAAATATTATACATTATATACGATTAATGTAAAAAAATGATTGAAATTAACAATAAAGCATAATAAAGCATAAGTTGGACTGATAGATAACAATTCAAAATGCCTCGAAAAGCTCTCAAGCAAAACGAATAGATAAAGCTTCATACAGCCTTCACTCGCAAAATCTCTTGGTAGGCGTACAAGAAACAATTAAATACACCGAGGCGTGTAAATTATCTTTTCCGCCACAAAACTGCCCTCTAGTTTAAAAACATTACAGCAATTACGTAACATTACAGGTGGCGCGTCTGAGCTAAACTCTTCAACCACCAGCAAGCAACAAAAATCGGGAACTTTTCGCCCCCGCCCCTATTGAAGCGTTTTAAACTTCAGAGCTGTTCTCAATGGAATTATACAAACAAACAGCTCCTTGTGGTAGGAAAAGGAAAGGGGGGCGGATTCTCTGTAGTCGCCCAAGGGAACAAATGCATGCAATATTAGGTTTTTAATGTATGACATTACACCTATTTAGATGAGACTCTCTCTCTCTCTTTCTCTCTCTCTCTCTCTCTCTCTCTCTCTCTCTCTCTATATATATATATATATATATATATATATATATATATATATATATAATCAACGAAAAGGTCCCATGGAAAAGGCCAAGTAAACTTTTGATTTCTTTTAACCTCTAGAATAAGTTCCTCAAGGGAAAGGGTGCGATTTTTAAAACAATTGATATATCTTCTTTCCGGCGCCCCCTCCAACCACGCGCCCGGGGCACGTGCCCCCTCTGCCCCCCCTAGTTGCGGCCCTGTCATTGACTTGCGTATACAAGTCTTTTATCTTTTCAAAGAAGAGAATGACCTTTCACATGTAGCACTAGAAACTGATATAATCACAGAGATGATACCTAGCTTGTAGGTTTCTAGGAATGCGTTTTTGTAGACACAAAGATGATCAACAAAATTTGTTAAGGAATCAGCTTTCGTTTTCTTCTCGTCTTCATACAACTTAATTGTTAGAGCAACCCACATTATGCTTTATTTCTTGTTTAATTATGCTTTTTTTTAAATTATGCTTTATTGTCAATTTCAATGATTATTTTACATTAATCGTGTATAATGTATATTTATTATACATCAAATATTCTAAATATCTTGATCTATTTATTGATATTTTTTGCAACTAGTTTCTCTCATATTTAATGAACTTTCTACTTAATTCATTTTAAAGAGATGTGCTTTGCTCGAATAATTTTTTTCTATCATTTGTGTGCGCCTTACAGGTACATATATACAGAAAGGGAAAGTAAAAGATGCCACCGAAGTACAGAAAGTGCTTAAGTTCAAAAAGTAAACATAACAATACAGTGATGACGCCAGAGGGGGGCAAGGGGGGCGAGCGCCCCCCTAGTAGCTACTTCTGCCCTCCTGACTGCCCCCCCAGACTTGTACAATCTTTAAACATTCTTCATGTAGTATTATATATCAGTATCATAACCAATTTCATTGACAAATTGTAGTCTACTTTCCATGAATTTACTATGTGGCAGATTAATCCTCAAGCTTTCTTCTTTGAGCGTCTGGGTATGCACGCATATTTCTGTTTTCTAATTTAGCCCCTTTTGAGGTAAATTTTAGTTATACTTCTTTCTTATGATTTTTAATAATTGTGCCTAGCGAACAATAGTAGATTTGGTCGACTTGTTTTCTTCTCATTGGATCAACTTCGATTGGAAACAAAAGAAAGGTAAAACCAGTTACGTAACTTGTTTGTATTTGTCCAGGTTTGAAGTTTTCAGTTTCATATTTTGTTTTATTTAAAACTTCTTTTTTCTGAAACATTATTCTCGGCTTCCAATATTCAGAGGATGTGCTTATAACAGCTTAGTTTGCAACTACTAGGGCTTAATTTTTTGAAGGAGATAAAAAGAGTTGTGTTTTCCCTTCCTGCAAATGATAATAATAAAATTATGGAATGAAATTGATTCCCAATAAAATGTATTGTCAGAGTGCTGATCTTTAGTTAGTAATTGGTTTATACTAGTGCTCCTTTACTTATTTTGTTTCAAAGTACTAACGTGACGTCTACCATATTGACTAGGAACTGCTGAAAAATTCGTAGCCCAACCCGGAAGGAGTGCACGTGGATTGGTGAAGTTTTACTTCTTCTTCTCTTCCCCCGAGAGTCAATATACTACCTTGTACAGTGCTCCAGCTTTTGCAGAAAAGTTAAAAAAATCTAGATTTCCTCGCACCACTGTTCGTAGCACTACCCCTATCAGATCTAAAATGGCATCTTTCAAGTGTTATTTAAGTTTGAGAAATAAGTACACGTAATAGTTAGACGGAGCTAAATCTGCGGAATAAGAATGATGATCTAGACATTGAAATCCTAGATTATGCAATGTCAGTTATGTTCGCAGGGGCTTGATGGACAGGTGTATTCTCCTGAAGGAACAGAATTCCTTTGTTTTCATTTTCCGCAGCGTTGAACTTTGAATTTTTCTTTCAGTTTTGTAAGTAATGTAGAGATTCTGGATTAAATATCTGACCATTGAGGAGGTAGTCTACCACTCCATACTTATACCAGAAGAATGTTCCAAACAGTTTCTCAACCTACTTCTGTGTCTTGAACGTCTTGGGGCGATGGAGAAATGAGTGCTACTACTCCATTGACTGTTGTTCCGATTCAGGATTATAGTGGTACAACCATATTTCATCTATGGTTACTATTCGTCAGCGAAATTGATCAGCATTACGGTCAAATTGGAAGAATACTTCTCTTAATGCCGTTACCCTTTTATTCTCCTGACATATATTTTGGGAACCCATTATGCCGAGAACTTGCGCGTACCCAAGCCATTCTGAATTATGCTACCGACGAGTTCCAAAGAAATGCCTAGAATCCCTGACACAAGTTTTGCTGAGAAGGTAAAAACTGAGAAAGCGGGGTGCAGACCTCAGACTATAATAAATATAAATAGCTTAAATTATTTTTGTCCCACAAAAACTGGGGTGGCATTTTCAAGAATAATGTCACAAATTGCATCCATGATTCCAGGAAGAGTCATTGCTTTTAATCATCCTGGATGTAAAGCATAGTTTGTTGAGAAATTGCTACGTTTATACTAAGCCAATTACTTCTTCAACACTATATATAACGGAGGAGAGTCCCGTGGTGTTTCACTGATTTCCTAATTAATCTACTTCGGTGACTTTCCTTGGTGGAACAAAAATGTTATAATAGTAAGGATCTGGATGTTCGTGAAATTATCTGTTTGGGCACACACAATCACTTCAGAGGCCTGAGAAACAATAAGAATTTCATTATTAATATGAAAATTTATATTTGTACATACAGAGATATGTTTTTCTAAAGTACGGTTTCATTTTTCTACCTAGTACCTACACTCCTTCTGGATTGGACTACGACATTTACAGCAGCTCCTCGTAAATTCTCTCTCTGGCTCTCTCTCTACATATATTATATATATATATATATATATATATATATATATATATATATATATATATATATATATATATATATATATATATATATGTAGAGAGAGAGAGAGAGAGAGAGAGAGGGAGAGAGCGAGAGATACGTAGCATATAGACGAATGTGTTACTTGTAGCATACGCGAAAGTAATTCAATTTATGTTTAGGCTTCAAAAGTTTCATTGAAAAATATTTCATGTGCAGACGTTACTTATTTGTTAGTTACAAATTTTATTTGAAATAAGTTTAATTTATAATCATATAGATCTAACATAAAAACAGCAACGAAATACACAATGTAATGTAAAATAAGTCAAACGTAATAAATATGTCATTTTTGGTATGGCAAATAGCCGCCCCCCGAAAATGTATCTACCCCTCCTTTGCCCTCCTAAGAACTTAAAGCTGGTGTCGTCACTGTAACAATATAGTATGGAGTTCTTGCATACTATTCATTGTTGGCGGAAAAATTTCTTCTTTTACTTTCTTTTCTCCACATCAAAGGATTGCACCGGAAAGTTTACAGAAATGAAAATGAGCTCTTCATTGTTGCATTGTTATGTTCTCAATGATTTTGCACTGTAAATATTGGCTTTAAAAAATATTAACACAGTATGTTAAACTTTCAGTTAAAGAGAATTTTCCAAGAATTGTGCTATATATTTTAAATTATGCTTTATGCTTTATTTTCTAAAATGATGCTTTTAAAACTAGTTTCCCAATGTGAGTGCATTTTGGCGTTCACCCAGTGTCGTGACCATAGTGCTCTCAAACGGGTCGGGTTGACCCGACCCGACCGTTACGGGTCGGGTCGGGTCGGGTCAACTTGGGTCGGGTTGTCGGGTCGGGTCAGTTCGGGTCGGGTTGTCGGGTCAGGCTACTCGGGTCGGGTCAGTCGGGTCAGCTCGGGTCGGGTTGTCGGGTCGGGTCAATCGGGTCAGCTCGGGTCGGGTTGTCGGGTCGGGTCAATCGGGTCAGCTCGGGTCGGGTTGTCGGGTCGGGTTATTCGGGTCGGGTCGGGTCATCGGGTGGGGTCAGTCAATTCGGGTCACGGGTCGGGTCGGGTCGGTCTTCAACCCGACCCGATCCGACCCGTTGAGAGCACTAGTTGGAGCTATGGGCCTTTAAATTTCGTTTTTTCAAAGTTTTCAGGAGCCTATAACTCCAAAAGGAAGCATTTGTGCACCCAGGTTGGTCTATACTTTTTGTGTTATCTTGGTGTCAGGTATCACCTCCCGAACGTATGTATATATATATACTGTGCAAATATGGGATAGTACTACTAATATGGAATACCGACCTATAGCAGATATATGGTGCTGCCGTGTAGGGGTGGTAGGTGTATACTGTTATAGAGCTATGGATATTACTCCACACCTGAGTAGAAAGTGTTAGACGAAAGAACCAGTGTGATACAGCTATTGATAGTTTTTTTTCTGGATCCTGAGTTTTCTGTAGGTAAGTTTTCAGTGGAGTAAATTTTATTCTTAATTAAGTTCAATTGTTGTCATTTTGCATTCTGAATTTTGGTAAATATCAACAATCATTTTCGTGCAAAGCAGAAAAGTGTTGAAGTGCTTTGTATATTGCTAAAACATGTGACATTCAAAGGTAGCGAGGATATAAATATGGAATACCAATGGGGTGATAAATATGGAATAGTATTCCATAATTGTATTTCTCACGATTTTCTTTTATTTTTCCTTTTTATTTTGTATCATACAGACATGCCTTCATCCAAAAAGAGTCTGTCATCGGAAACAATTTGCAAGCAGCCATCTTCTAGGTCAGAAGTAAGAAAATGGGATATCTAAAAGAGGCCAAATATTGTTATGTTCCCAGATCTACTCTATTCAGGCTTGAAAATAAAAATCCCCACGTTACACTTCAGGAAGTTGCGAAAATAATACTTGGACGCAAAACTGTATTACCTACAGAGTTGGAAAATCCACTAATATTTATTGCTAATTATTGCCATATTTATTATTTATTGCTAATAGAAAGAAGATATTACGGCTTAACGAAGATTGACGCGAAGAATATGGCAGAAAAGCTCTAAAACTAAATGTCTGCCCACAGTTACCTCAAGATATCGTGAACGAAGTAACAAACGTTTAAAACGACACAGAGAGAGCTCTTCCAATTTATCAAAAGAATGTGATATCAATTTCGAAGACTCATCTTCAGACTTTTCTCAGCTAGACGATGAAGTTTTCCCATTAGTCCTGACGCAGAATGTATCTTTTGTGGTGGAAAATTCTCGCAAGATAACCATGGAGAGCAACTAGTGATGTGTCTTATGTGTGAATTAGGGTGCCACGTAGAATGTTTTGGATATGAACGAGGATGTTCTTATATTTGTGACTTTTGTAAATAGATTATTACAAGTATTCCATATTTAGACCCATTTACGTAAACAGAAAAAATCGCATGTTATCAGTAAATCATTAATATCTATCTTAGTCTTATTCATGTGACGATTGTAACTCCTTAGTGCAGTAGTAAACATTCTACTTTACCTTTTGAAGTATATTTTGCTGATATTTTCAGTTTTGGTGACGAGTAATTACTTAATTAGTAAATGGTATTCCATATTTGAATCCTCTCTCTCTCTCTCTCTCTCTCTCTATATATATATATATATATATATATATATATATATATATATATATATATATATATATTGTTTGTGTGTGTATGTGTATGTATCAGAGATCGTGTTTGCTTTTAATGAAGATTTTGTATCCCCTAACAGTACCACACTCCTTTTTATAAGTTCAAAAAATCCTTGCAGGACGTATTGAAATTCTTAACCATTTGGGGCCCTGGTTCTATTAGTTCACAATAGCTTTTGTTCCTGACACCAACATATCACGATCGATAGATACTGAAGCATAATCGAGAGACAGAGGTATAATCAAAACCAAATTATTGTTAAACATAAGGTTGGGATGCCGATTAAATAGGTAACAACGCAAGCCGTAGACTAGTATTTTCTGTCTGAACATCGTTGAGTTCCGGTTTTATTTAAAAGCGTGTGAGAAACCAGCTCCGCTCATTAAAAAATATAAAAAAAATCGCACTAACTAACCAAAGCAATTTAATAGGTCGTGGACTAACATTTGTTTTATTTATTGGAAAACGGAAGAAATCGTTTTACGAGAAAATTACAAAACGTAAAATGTGCCCGAGAAACGTAACATCCGGCATCCCTAAACCTGAATCACATTTGCTCTCACCGGGTATGGAACATAACTTGTCTTATTTATTTTTTTTATTTTTTTTTTTAAATCATAAACTGTATTAGACGTGAATCTCCAATTTTACATGCGATCCGAACAACTTGCACTGTTAGTCAGTTGCTTGTTGGTTCTATAGAGTTTAGCGTTTCTTTCACCATCGAGACTATATGAGATGTGGACCTACTGCTTAACATGGAATCAGAACCACATGAGCTTCAGCCGGGAATCGAAACCAAGTCTCCCACTCCGAAATGCACTATTATCTGGAATAAGATTATGGCTTTCTCACATGAAAGGCGGAAATGTTAGTAAATAAATCACGAAGGTTCTCAACTTTTTTTTAAAAAAAATACTTTCGTTCCTATAATAATTTATTTTTAAAAAAATCTTCTAAAAATAGAAACCAAATTTATGAGAGGAATATTTCATAATTAACACAGTATTCATTCAAAATATACAAAAAGAATGTAAGAAGAGTTATTGAAAGCATGAAAATATATTGCGTGAGTAATTTTCGTGAAAGGAAGACGGTAAATAAGTATGTCTGAAGTGATTAATCTCACGAACTTGAGAATTCTCGCCGAAACTTTCCTTAAACAATTAAGAACCGAGACGACCTTTACAAGGTCAAGGGTTCTATTTGACTCGTTTCACTAAATCTTCCAAGTCGTTCCAAGGTAGCACGTTTAGTTCCGTCCTTGAGTTAAATACGGGCGAAAACCAGGGAAATTTTCTGTATTTTAAAATGATGTTATATTTTCATGCGAAACGGATTTCAAAATAATGTAAACAAGTCGTTTATGCTGTGTCAGCTCAGAAAATTTACAGGAGCAGCCACTTTAATTGAACTGAAAGTTCCATCCTAATTAGTGTAGTTATTTAGGAGACACGTACATCTTCCGACATATTCTCTGCGATTAAGAAATTAGCATTTGAATTAGGCTATATAATTTATCAAGCAAAAGATTGGAATGACGTCGCTATGCAGTGGACTAATAATTCCTATGCCGAAGAAGCACAAGACACACATATGTGCATATACTTATTGCGATTCAAACGTTTCCATAGTTATATCATTTTCTGTATAAAAAAAATGGGAATTATAAATTCTTCCCTGACTTCCTTTAGAAGTGGAAGTTTCGGTAAGCTAGGGCATCTGACAACCTCTTTAAATAAGGAGTTTATAGTCAGAGTTTCATCTCCCTAACAGGAGAAACGCATGATATACTTTTCGGCGTTCATATTCATTCTTCCTCCCCTTATGATGCAAAATTATAATGAAAATGATATAATAAAACCCAGCTCGAACCAGTGCTATATTCAAACGTTCCCTGCAAACAATTCAGCCATTTACCCGTGATAATGAGACAAATAACGTCTATGCTATTTTTATTTATTGAAGAAAATATATAGAAATCGCTCTCTTCTCTATTTAGAAGAGGAATTTCTTAAAACACTGGGGCACATGTCCACTTGCGTTTAATAAGAAGTTTATATATCGTTCCTCCTTAACATGAGGGATTCCTGAGACTATTTTTGACATTTCAACCCCGAACCTAACAATGCATGCTTAATAGTGCCATCTATGCGGAAACTGTGGAATTACAACTAGCTTCGAACGTTCCCAATCATGTAGGAAAGCATAGGTTATTTATTACTATGACCCATATCTGTCCCACTATGCATTGTAGAGTTAAACAGAAGATACGCATTTTATGGAACTGATATGCTAAAAACCCGCCTCTTGAATATTGCTAACTATATTCATCCATTTTCCGTGATGATGAAAAACACAATGTCGATATCGAGAAAATAAATGAAGAAATATTCTCTTCTTTCTCCCTACAAGAGGGGTTAGGATACTGGAATATGAATTCCATTACTTTAGTTAAGAGTTTACATACCAAATTCCACACCTTAAAATTAAGCGGATTCTTATGTTTTGCATTTTTGACCAAATTGTGAGAAATTTTAATAGACTAGAATTTGCCCACATCCCTTTTCCTACTTAGAAGCGGCATTTTTGAAAACACTGTTCTACTATTTTTTTTAAGCTATGAATGCACATGTCGAATTTCAAGCCTTCAGCTTAACCAAATACTTACATTTCCAATTTTTTAAATAAGTGGTGGAGAATTTAAATATTATTGAAATTTACCCCTTTCTCCTCTTACGAACGGAGATTTTGAAAACGCTAGAAACACGTACCGTATTCATTTGTCTCAAACTTCCAAGCTACGCTTTGCATAAGTGCCACAAGTTTCATAAAACGGCTCTATCTGTCCGTCCGTTCGTTGTCGAGAGGGTATCAGAAAAAAAAAAACAGTAAGAGATATGAAGTAGTAGTTTCCTTGGAAAAAATTCAGCGTCAAGAATAGGTTCCATCTACTTCGTTAACCCTCTATTCAAAGTGAAAGTGATTCAAATGAATAGTTTCTGGTTTCAAAATTGATCGTCATAAAACATAAAAGGTAATAGATAGTGAGAAGCGTTTTTCTTTGTTTTTTCTTTTTTCTTTTTCTTTCTTTCTTTCTTTTTTTCTTTTTTTCTTTTTTTTTGTAATCGATTCAGCTTCCCAATAATATATTTAATCTCTTCAATTAACCATGTATTGAAATCGGAAGTGGTAGTAATCACCCGTTTCCAGTTTCAATGTTGATTGCCATAGAGGGAGAAGAAAGAGTAATATGTAGCAACAATCTTTTTTTTTTGGAATCCATTTAGCGTCTCAATTAAAGATATCGTCTTCACTTGTATTACTGTACTAAAAGCGGAAGTGTTAAATATACTAGTACTTAAAGTTTTAATATTAAACACCATAGAATGAAAACGGTAAAAAAATATAGTGAGTTCAGTGCCCCAAGGGTATATTTTTTCTCCATCTTTATCCCTCTATGGAAACCAGAAATGGTAGAAAGCTATGATTTAATGCTGATTACCATATTGGAAAACGGCAATAAATAACAAGAATCAGATTTTGGATTCAATACCGAAATATTCTCCGACCTTATTCCTCTGTTCTGCCGTGTCGCGACAAAACGCTGTAACTTGAGTTACATTGTTTTGTCGCTATTTTTGAATTTCCCCCACCGATACTTATGTTCAGCAGGCCCAGCATTGAGCTGAGTCAAATACTTTTGAAAATATATCAAAGAGAATTTCGATGTAAGTAGGAAATTAGCCGGTCTGTAGCGACTTTACGGCTCTTTTTCTCAAAACTGCTCCGCCAAAGTTACAGCGTTTTGTCGCGACAGGGCAGTGTTGCAAACAGAAATGGTAGAAATGTACTGTTAATTTCGATTTTAATGTAGATTCCCATTAAGGAAAATAGTAATAGAAGGCGACAAACGATTTTTCATACGAATTTAGTATCCGCTCAACTTTAATATTCTACTCAAACCGGAAGTAGTGATAAATGTTAGAACTTTCGTTACATTCCTATACAGGTTTGAATATTGTTTCCTATACAGGAATAATTGTAAGAGATGGAAAGAAACTGTTTTTAATGTGTGGAGAGATGGAGAGAACACAACACAGTGTTCAGTTGTTGCTAGAAGTCATAGATGTGTTTCAAAAATGAAATCTCTGACTTTTACGTCCCATGGTAGTTGTTAAACAATCAAAGTTCAACAAATATATTTTCTGCATAAAACGAACTGAAGTGAACGCACTTTGTTGCATCTTTTTCGCTTATGTTGCACCTTTTTTGCTAAATTAATAAAATATCCCTTTCTTTTTACTTCTTTTAGTCTTCAGCACCTATTGTACCTTTTCCTATTTTTTTTTTTAATTTGATAGAACAATATGTTATTTTCAATATGGTTTATACATAATATTGCATAACTTTAGACGCTATCTTGACGGATTTGCTAGGGACAAATTTGAACTGAATTTGCGAAACAATCCGGACGTGGAAAGCTTCTCAACGTCAACTGAACTCGTCCGTGTGCTTACAAGATATGCACCACTGGTTTCTGTTGATGTCAAGTGAAGTTTCTCCACGTACTACCATGAGCAAAATAAATGACGCGTCTCTTTATTTTGAAGTTTTTTGAAAATATCTCCGTTTTCTTTATATGTTCGAAATTTCGGAAGGTTTCCCCAGCAGGACAGGTTAATAACAAACCCGTTTTTAATATTTGTGTTAGATATTAGCTTAAAATAAAGAAATTAGAAGCAAAAAACATTAAATCGACAGAAATCTCGAGAATTACCAACTCTGCTAAAGTGGGAAATTTTCAAGAACACGAGGGAATTCTGCATTTCAACACGAAGCAGCGACATCTATGTCATTGAGAGAAATGTGGATTAAATCTACAAACTAAACTTTTAACGAATATTTCTAGTATGTCTTATTATATGCATTATCAGCGAACTCCAAATATATGAATCTATGCTAAGTATTAACATAAAGATAGAGCAAATAGTGGAAATTATCTATGGAAAAGGACGAATTGGTAGGACGATCGTAATGAAATATCGTCTTTACCGGAACAGGCTCATTTCACGTAAAGAAACAAATAGCTCAGTTAGTTAAAGCAACGAGTCTGTATGCTGAAGGTAGCGGGTTCGATCCTGTGGAAGTGCCGTCATCATTTTTATCACTACACTACGGTAATTTTTTTTATTTTTTTATTTGGGAAAGAATCAAATTGTAACGTATGTGTAAAACTCATGACGATACCAAAAAAAGAAAAAATGCTGTTGTCGCACTTGCATTAGCGTCCCTAATTTTGTTTGCAAACAGTTTCGTAATTATTTCCCCTGTGCTCACTGCTCACCATATACTCGCTGGCGCATAACGAATGTTTCCCAGTAAATGTTAATTCTAATTTGGAGAATTTTATAAAGTTTCACAATATTTCTCACTAGATAGTCTTCTATCTACGTGTTTGGATATTTTGATAACAGATTTCCCTATTAAATGTTTAATTTTCCCTAGATGTTTAATTACGGAAAAGTTTTACAATGTATTTGTATTGAATTGAAATTGTTTTCAATTTACTACATAAGGTAAGTAGACCGAAGGAGGAGAACTCAAGTAATTGATATTCTACGTAAAAGCAACCTATTGTAGAATGATGATGCTTCTTACCTTCAGCACATAATCTTTACGTTAGAGAGTCAGACTGAGAAAAATCCTGGTTTTTACTCCTCTATGACCACCCATCTTAAACCTCTACATATCATTGTTCGTCTCACAAAATTTCGGTGCTCCAAAAACATTCAAATAATAATAATAATAATAATAATAATAATAATAATAATAATAATAATAATAATAATAATAATAATAATAATAATAATAATAATAATAATAATCCTGAATATGCCATCCTTACATAATGTAGGATATCTTAGTTTCCTAGTTTAAATCTTAAATATCTTAGTTTAAAATGCTTTCTTTAGTAATTATTTGAGCAACCATGTAGGAGGGGGTACGACTTTTTATTTTGCCCCTCTCATTTCAGTAGCCTTCCAACAGAAAGTAATTTTTGATAAGCAGGACAGACAAAATGAATAAGAAATATATTTACAGCATCCTCTCCCCTTTCATGATTGGAATATCACGTAATATTTTTTATTCTACGAAAGATGGCCCTGTGCGGTTAGGGGTAGGTAACTAAAAAAATACCTAATATATAGCGCCCCTTGATTGTAATATTACCGCTTCTTTATTTGTACGAGGGAGTCCCTACATAATCAAGGGTGACAAAAAGAATAACAAGAGTGTCTATTGATTCCAGTGGTGAATCCAGCACGAACTCCTGGGGGAGGGGAGGGGAAGTGAAACATTCTTTTGATGATGTGAAGCTGTCACAAATTACCACTTAACTAAACTAAACAATAGTGGGGGGAACTGGAACCCAGTCAGTTTAAATTGATGTAACAGTTTAATTTTTGGATTCATATTAAAGTTTTGGTTTCAAATGAGAATTTCAGTCCAAGTGGTCAATGATCAAATCTCGTGGGGCTCTTCAGTGTAGGCTAATACGGCCCCCTTATGAGAAAAGGCAAAATTATTAACATGTTTATAACTTTCGAATTTTTCGTCTATTTTAAAGAAATATTTTGCTTGGTATTAAAGTGTTGGTTCCAAATGACAAACTCAGTCCGAGTGGACAATGATCAAATCTCCGGGGGGGGGGTCTTCAGTATAGGGGGCTACGGCTCCCTTATGGGCAAAGGCAAAAATATGAAAATGTTTATAACTTCCGAATTTTCCGTCTATTTTAAAGAAATTATTGGCTTCATATTAAAGTCTTGGCTTCAAATGACAATTTCAGTCCGTGTGGACAATGATCAAATCTCGGAGGGCTCTTCGGTGTAGGGGTTTCGGCTTCTTTATGGGACAAGATTCACGTAGTTGATATTGCAAAATTGTTTTGTATAATAAGTGAAAACTTGCACCATTTGGTTAATTTTACCTCTTATGTTTTGCAGATTCATATTCCAAGCAATAGTTACTTCGCAGAGCTAAAAGAAGGCACTTACTAGTTTCATTAAAATGAAATGTCTTTTATGAGAGGAGCAGACGAACGAACAGGCACCCAAACGTTGGTTGAGTCGTACGGTTGAAACTCGTTAAGCTCGCTTCAATTATTATTATTATTATTATTATTATTATTATTATTATTATTATTATTATTATTATTATTAATAATAATAATAATAAAGCATTGCAGGGACCTTTGGTGCAGGGGGTCCGTGGCTCGATTCCACTTCGTGCCAAGTGAAATTTGAGGTGGAGAAATACCGTGTGCATGGGTATGTGTTTTCTTGAGATTTTCCATTTTCCTCCCACTTTCTTCATTTCACCATTTCATTCATCATCATTCTCCCTTAGCGTAGGTGCATAATCGTCCAACGTTAAACTAGATATTGCAATTTCAATAATAATAATAATAAAAATTAATTCAACTGAAAGGACTGTAATTTATGTGGACAGCAATTATCATAAATATGCAACCATTATAAAAACAATGCTTTGAGTAGAAAGATAATCCTTCCCAAGTGTTAACGAATGCGCACGAGATAAGACATGTCTCGAGAAAGGGACAAGACGCGCTTTGTGACATCCAAGATAATACGAGGCAAATGTTTTGGACACGAGATAGCTTGTAAAATGTCTCGTCTTGTCTGGAATGTCTCGAAAACAAAAGTCTAAGTTTTAAAATTATTTTTCAAGATCTATTCTCTCAGAAGTAGTTCTCTGCCTTAAAATTAATAACGACATTTGTGATTTAAAAAAAAGATAAACAATGCCTAAAGTTAATAGTTAACTTTTCGAAAAGAAGCTTCATTAAGGGTGAACCTGAAAGATGTCCACAAACTTCGGGAGGTGATTCGTGACATCAAAAGGAGACAAATGGTCCTCTTGCAGTTTTCGAATTCAGCTTCGTTGTCGAGATACAGGGTTGCCAACTGGTCGTGTTTGAGAAACTCACTGGGAATAAATTCAAGTCCAAGAATAAACTACTACTCATATATTTTTCAGGTCAATTGACTTATACCATGTTGTAAGGTCAAATATTTATTTATGAAGTGTGTACAAAATTCGCCAGGGTCTTTTCTGAGAAAATCGTCGAGAAAAAGTCACCTCCAAGAATAAACTACCCCTCGTAAATTTTTCTAAGAGAAATATCTGATACTGCAATATAGGGTTGTTAATTAAATATTGATTAATGAAAAATAAACAAAATTGTTAAAACCATTTTGGAGAAAATAGCGTTTTTCGATTTTCGGCTGTTTGTAAACCACACTTATTTTAGGTGGTAGGAAAAAATGGAAAAGCTCCTGTAAGAATACTAAGTAAACCCTAAGTTTAAAATTTGGTGTAGATAAGTTGAACGGTATGGCCTCTAGGCGAGTGCATATAAAAGTGTGCCGAACGGACGGACCGGAAGGACGGGTGTCGAAAAGTCACATTTTCGGTATGTAGACGCCATGAAACATGTAAATCCGTTGAAATCTGAATTTGATATTATTTTCACAATCACTATATTTTCTTCTCTCTTTTGTCGCTCGAAAAAGAAAAGCCTGAGTTTACCACAAAAAGCTAGGGAGTTTCTCAAAAAATATTCAATTACAGGGCCACCGCACTAAACTTTTTCAATTCAATTTCTTAACTGTGTTAGGCCGCAGTTGTTACTGAAGTGTGTATTTGGATAATACGAATAAAATTATCGTATTATTCAAATACATCGAATGTCAGATTATCGAATAAAAAACTTCGATTGAAGAAAATCCATACTACAAAACTAACTCACACTTTGAGCACATTTTCATTAGACATATAATAGACCAATTAATGCAATCATTGTTTATGAAATATGAAAAAAATCAAATGAGTCACTTTGGGAAAGTCGTTCAAAAAGAACACGTCAGGAGTAACCTACCTCTTGTGAATTGTTTCGAACAATGAGTTAAGATATACTTTTGGTTATTAATGAAATATTTATTTGCGAAATTTGAACAAAATCGCCTGTCGTTCGAGAAAATTGTCGGGGAAAAAACCTTGACCCCAATAATAAACTATCCGTTGTAATTGTTTTTCATAGAAATGACTTATACTAAAATATAGGGTTATTAATGAAATACTTATTTATGAATTATCAATAAAATTGTCCGAGTAATTTTTGAGAAAATCGTGAGGAAAAAATAACTCCCCCGAATAAACTATCTCTTGAGGATTCTTTCAGGGTAAGCGAGTTATTCCATATTACTAGGTTTTTAATGAAATATTTATTTCTGAGTACGAACAAAATTGCTTGACTCATTTTTGAGAAAACCGTGGAGGAAAAACACCCCCAAGAGTAAACTACTCCTCGCATATTTTTTCAGGACAAACGAGTTTTGCCATATTGTTCGGTTATTAACGAAATATTTATTTTTGAAATATGAATAAACTCTTTTGAGTCGTTTTTGAGAAAATCGCCCAGACAACACTCCACCAAGAATAAACTAACCCTCGCATTTTTTTTAGGACAAACGAGTTATGCCATATTGATAAGTTATTAATGAAATCTTTATTTATGAAATATGAACGAAAACATTTGAGTCCATTTTGAGAAAATCACTGAGAAAAAACTCACCCCTTAGTATAAACTACCCCTTGTAGATTTTTCTCAGATAAATGCCTTATACCACAAAATAGGGTTGCTAATTAAATATTGATTTATAAAAAAAGAAAGAAAACAAGATCGTTAGAGCCAGTTATGAGAAAATATCTTTTTTTTATTTTCATCGTACAGGAAACTACCCTTGTTTTGAGAGTAGGAGGGAAATAAAAAAAAAACTATAGGAAATACTATGAAAATCTTAAACTAAAATTTGGTGCAGATAAGTTGAACATACCGTAAGTTTTTCAACTAATTTACGGTATGTTCAAGTATGGCTTCTAGGCGAGGTATGGCTTCAGGTATGGCTTCTAGGCGAGTGCACAGAAAAGTGTAGCGAACGGACGGACGAACTGATGGACATGTATCGAAAAATAACTTTTTCGGTGTTAGGGGCTATAATACGTGTAAATTCGTTGAAATCTCAAATTTGATTTTTTTTCGAACACCATACTTTTTCTCTCATTTGTCACTTCAAAGTAAAAGGAACTCAGAACTACAGATAAAAGACACCTACTTTTACACATAGACATTTATTGATTTAAAACTGTTTTAGTTTGTGTCATTTCACTTCTAATTGAAAGGTTTTACAATGATTAACGGCATACCAATGACGAGACGGAAGTTTTCAGGAAGTAAATGCATTCAGAAGTCTAGACTGCATTACAGCCTGTTTTTATTTCTGCAATTGTTAACAGCTGTAATTTCGTCCAAACGCTGCATGAAATAATTTTTGGTTGACGTCATTGTATTACTATTTTAGTATTGTTCTCTTCAGACTTGGTTGAAGTTTTGTCTTAACGGTTATACATTTTTTCTTTCTTATTTCATCGTTACACATAAGAACAAAATGTTATGGTGAGTGGATAGATTCGAACCTACGAACATTGAGTTTATATTCTTCCAACACTTTACCAATGGACCAAGGTTTGTCTTCACGTTAACGCCCGGTTACAGGGTTTACTACGATTTAAATAAAATGGCTGGCTGTTAGAATTCCCTGCTCACATATTTCGATAAATAATTTTCATTGCTTCGTAGATACGTAGAGCAATGTTTAGATACACATTTTAGGAGAGTGAATTTTGGTGTATATAATAATTTCATGCCAGGTAAAAGCTAGATAAGTTTTGATAAAATGTTTCATATGTAGTTCTCAATAATAAGCTTGCTGTTCGGAGTGAAGTTCCAAGGTTCAGCATTGCCTAGCAGTTTTTGCTATTAATATCCCTTCTAACAATATTGGCAGTGGACAAAAGTTAGCCCGTGTTGAAGCTTTTTGCTCCTAATTTAGTTATTTTACTTATTTAAGGAATATATTGAAAATTGTCAGCAGGCACGTTTGCAGTAATTTATTTCGGGAGAAGTCCGACTTCAATATTAGGAAAAATTATAATAAATTTTAAAAGATAATCCTTAAATTTAGGCTAAATTTACAGAGAAGTTGGAATTTCAGAGGGGAGTCCGGACCACCTGGACCCACCCCTAAATGCGTCCTTGTTTGTCAGTAACGTTTCCTCATTTTGAAACCCTCAAAAACTTCGGATATATAAAGGAAAACGAGTTATTTTCGATAAAATATCACTTCAGAAGACGCGACAGTTTTATTGCACATGGTGGTATCCCAAGTTCACAAGGACAAGAATTCATTAATTTTGATTCTCTGTCATTGTGCTCTATCGAAAGGTTAGGTTTGTAACATATTACTCCTACGAACAAGTATGACTGGCAGATAGGAATACTGAACACAACTCCAGAGAAATGCATGCTGAACTTACGTTTATAGCTACGCTTTGGTGATTTGCCCTCAAGGTCAATCGAGTGGTAATTCAGTTCCGTCTCTGTTCTTAAGCCATGTTCGTATTACTTCGAACAGTTTTGATAATGAAAAGCATGCCTCTTAATATAACAGACTTCTTTCGCGTAAGAAATCGAAACTCAGTTGGTCAGAGCAACTAGTCTGTAAGAATTAGGTTGTTAGTTAGTTAGGAGCCCAGTACGAGTAAGGGTTTTTATTACTATTGTTTTTATCTTTTTTATGTGAGGAAAAATCAAATTGTGACATCGCGATATCAAATGTATTTGATTAGGTAGCTTTGTCTTAGCTAAACTTTAAACATCAGTAACCGTCGAAATTATTTCACAAACTGATCACTTACTGAACATTTCAAACACGTCAAACCAGTGGCATAACATGAAGGTTAACCTCTCCTCCGCAGTCCTTAGTTATGCGTCCGTACTTTCAAGGGCGGACTAAGGGCCGGGCGACTGCCCGGGGCGCCAGAGAAAGAGGGGCACCAAAACGAGCCTCAAAAAGTAAATTTTATAATGTGTTTTCTACTGACGTTTTTGGTTTATATTCTTGTAAAGTAGTGGCAATTATATGATCTTTTTCCATTTCACTATGGAAGAAGAGAGTTTCATAGTACTAAGGGGGCTGTATCGAAAAATTGAGAGATGGCATGTAGAATAAAGAGTGCCGGGAATTAAGTATTTTTTGTTTGTTTGCTTGAGTTTAGCGTTCCACGGTTATGCCTTAATGGGCAAGGGAGATGTGGATACTAATTATAGTGGAATCCGAACCACTTTTATCGTTCAACTGTAATCCACCGGGAATTGGACCCGGTACCACAGAAGGCAGGCGTGCTAGCCACTAGACCAGGGGGGTGGAGTTAGTATTGTTTATAGCGGGCCATATTCTTTGTGAACTTTACCTAGGTAATGGATTTCTTTTTGAAAATGGGTTTTAAACAGGGGCGTCATTTAGGGAGGGCAGGGAGGGGCATTTGCCCCCCGTGAGTTTGAGATGTATATAGATTTTATCATTAGAATAGTAGTAAATCAGTGAAAAACGCGAAATTTTACTTATATCAAGAGGTCTTGCCCCCCCCCAAAGCAAAATCTGAAATGACGCTCCTGGTTTAAACTATTAAAAATACTATGATAAAATGTAAAATATAGGCTACTACTAGGGGAAGGGCGCCAAAAAGTCACTTTGCCCGTGTGAAAATTTGGCCTGCTCCGCCCTTGCGTACTTTCTGTATATTTTTTGGCCTTGAAGCTTGTGCGGTCCCCACGCCACATTGTTGCGGGTGCGCTATTTACGCCTACCCTTCGAACGTAATTCAATAACTGTTTAAGAAATTCTACCATCAGCGTGAAAACGGGAATATATTTTTCTAATAGTCCCATAGAACTTTCACTCAGAATGCCAGATGCAATTTTTCAGAGTGGGCTCTGGCTAAGTAGAAGGAAGATCTGTTTCCTAAGTAAGTTCCTTTCAGAAAGTTTGCTATTTCTTTAACAGTGATGTAAATAAATATACTTATCGTTATTAGCTCGACACCAAACCATCCTGGACAAATCCCTCTAGAACAATGATCGGCAAAAGTTATTCTGCATAATTTTATAAGCGACTCAAGGGTGAAACACTTGTTAACGAAAGCAATGTTGTGTATATACTGCCTTGTTTCTGACAAAATATAAAGTCTTTTGTAATCTTTAGACACTTTTCCTATTCTTTTTGTCACCCTTGGTTGTGTAGGGAAGCCTCGAACAAATAAAGAAGAGGTAATATTACAGTTAAGGGGCGCTATAAATGTATTTGGTATTTCTTTTGTTACCTAACCATAACGGCCTAGGGTCGTCTTCAGTAGAATAAAAAATGCTACGTGATATTACATTCACGAACGAGGAAAGGATGCTCTAAATATATTTCTTATTCATTTTGTCTGCCCTGCTTCTCAGAAATTATATACCTTCTGTTGGAGGGTGCTGAAAAGAGAGGAGGGGAAATAAAACGTCGTGCCCACTCATACATTTTAAATTTTGTGACGTGGTTGCTCAAATTATTACTAAAGAAAGCACTTTAAACTAAGATGTGTAAAGTTACAACATTATGTAAGGGTGGCATATTCATTAATAATAATAATAATAATAATAATAATAATAATAATAATAATAATAATAATAATAATAATAATAATAATAATAATAATAATAATAAATATGAATGTCTTTGGAGAGCCGAAATTATGTGAGACGAACAATGATATGTAGAGGTTTAAGATGGGTGGTCATAGAGGAGGAAAAACCAGGATTTTTCTCTCTCTGACTCTCTAACGTTAAGATTATGTGCTGAAGGTAAGAAGCATCATCATTCTACAATAGGTTGCTTTTACGTAGAATATCTATTACTTGAGCTCCCCTCCTTCGGGCAACTTTGCTTATGTAGTAAATTCAAAACAATTTCAATTTAAGACAAATATTTATAGAGAAAATTAAACATTTAATAGGGAAATCTGTTATCAAAATATCCAAACACGTAGATAGAAGACTATGTAGTGAGAAACATTGTGAAACTATAAAATTCTCCAAATTAGAATTAACATTTACTGGAAAACATTCGTTATGCATCAGTGAGCACAGGGGAAATAATTACGAATCTGTTTGCAAACAAAAATTAGAGACACTAATGCAAATGCGACGATGTTTTCTCTCTCTCTTTTTTTTTTTTTTTTTTTTTTTTGGTATCGTCATGAGTTTTACACACATGTTACAATTTGATTCTTTCCCAAACAAAAAATAAATAAAATAACCTTAGTGATAAAAATGACAACAGTACTTCCACGGGATTCGAACCGTCTACCTTCGGTATACAAACTCGTTGCTTTACCTAACTGAGCTATTTGCTCTCTTACGTAAGCTGAACCTGTTCTACAGTAAAGACGATTTTTCATTACGATTGGGCTAACAATTCGTCTTTTTCCATAGGTAATTTTCACTATTTGCACTATCTATACGTTAATACTTAGCATAGATTCATATATTTGGAGTTCGCTGATAATGCATATAATAAGACATACTAGAAATATTTCGTTAAAATTTTCGTTTGTAGATCTAATCCACGCTTCTCTCAATGACATAGATGTCGCTGCTTCGTGTTGAACTGCAGAATTCCCTCGCGTTCTTGAAAATTTCCCACTTTAGCAGAGTTGGTAATTCTCGAGATTTCTGTCGATTTAATGTTTTTTGCTTCTAATTTCTTTATTTTAAGCTAATATCTAACACAAATATTAAAAACGGGTTTGTTATTAACCTGTCCTGCTGGGGAAACCTTCCGAAATTTCGAACATATAAAGAAAACGGAGATATTTTCAAAAAACTTCAAAATAAAGAGACGCGTCATTTATTTTGCTCATGGTAGTACAAGGATCGCCTGAGCTCCAAACTAACATTCGGAAATATAGAAATGATGTGCATAATTAGGTATAACCAGTTTTCTGGAAACCTAGTAGAATGTAACGGTTTCTCAAGTCACAATATTGCTAAATTAATGTTCTTTTAAAACACCGAGTTGGTCTTAACCACTAGTTTATTACAAGAATGTTGAATGGTGTACAAGTTTGAGATTATAAAAACAATTATGCAATTTATATCAAATGTTTAAAGCCATGTTTTTAACAACATTGCTGGTGTAATGAATAAAGAATGTTCACGTAACTGTATACTATAGCACTTAATAAAGATATCGTATTAGCACAGGGATGCAAATAAGTAACAAAATTTTACTAGCCCGAGAAAAAAGCTACTAATCCACATCCCACAATAGAAATCACTTAAGTACCTTCGGCATGATATTAAATACTTGCCCACACCGATGAACCACTCGCCCCAGGCGAGTGGTTATTTGCATCCCTGTTAGCACCTTTTTGAATAATTTTTCAGCACATTTTATTCCCTTTTTCCTGCATCATTTTTGCACCTTAAAATCCGGTCCCTACTCATAACACTTCTCTTCTCTAATACAGATTTTTTTTGAATGGAGTGTCTGACAAGAGTAAAATATCTTCGTTCTATTTACATCTTCTAACAACCTTTGGGATAGATGAAATTTGCTATAAGTCTGCCCTCTAGTTAGCGGTTGTGGAACACTTACACTTACTTTAATACTAATCCTTTTTTTTTTTTTTTTTTTTAATGGCGCTGTTTGCCCTACACCATTACAACTTTTCTTTCCCTTTTCATGACAAAACTGTAATAATTGAACGAAGTCTTATATTTATAACCATATTCATATCAATAACTTTTCGTATTACATATATATTCTCCGAATGTTCTATTACTCTATTGTATCAAGATTTGAAATTTTAAGAGCATGAAAATGACATACCTTGCATGAAACTTAAAGTTGTTTTCGGTCACCTCTACAAGTGTACACCAGCTTCTTTGAAAACAACGTCTGCTGCCGAATAAAGCAATAGCAATCCATCACATGATTCAGTTCCTGTCGCACTGCGCAAACTAATGGCTACACAAATTAACAATTAATGGCATTTCGGCACTCTTTATCCCTTGTCGCTCGTTGTCCCATGTTAACACTGAGTTAGATATAGACAAGTTACCTTAGTCCATTCCTGTGTTGTGTTGCTGAGGTGTGTGTCTCTCAAGATGCCAAAGGGAATATTTCGTTCGTACCTTACTAATAATAAAAGATTAAACTTTAAAAAAAAAAAATAAATAAACCATGCCAATATGTGGTATATTTTGTAGGAACAAGATTAGTGTTTGAGGACTCATTTGCAACATTGAAACGCATGCTCGCACCACACAGGTGTTATGTGTTACGTCGACGGAAGACAAGCTAAACTCAATTTTTTGTGAAATGAAATATTACAAAATATTTCTTTAAATAACTTTCTGAAAAGTAAATATCCAACGAATCAAGAAAGCTGGAATTACTTTTAGTAACTTGTAAATAAATAAATAAATAAATAAACACTGAACTTACCAAATAATAACTAGTGCGATACTGATTAATCATCCACTATGTTACTCGGAAACGCCGAACTGGATACACATACGTAGTTGCTAATTTGTTACTTTGCTGTGAGCATAAAAGAGTCTGAAATTGATCTTTTTTTTTTTTTTAGTGTTTTTAATCCTTTATTTACGACATCTTGAAACAATGGAGTTAGACATGAATTATTCGAAATCAAAAATAAACCATGCAGATCGTTTGTTCACGATTTATAAACAATTTATATGAAAAACAAAATGGGCGGTGCCAACTTCACGCAGCAGAATCCATTTTCAGAAATCAAAAATAAACCATGCAAATCATTTGTTCATCGTTTGTTCACGATTGTTCACAAAAAATTTTCGTTTGTTCACGATTTATAAACAATTTATATGAAAAACAAAATGGGCGGTGCCAACTTCACGCAGCAGAACCCATTTTCAGAAATCGAAAATCAACCATGCAGATCGTTTGTTCATCGTTTGTTCACGATTGTTCACAAAAAATTTTCGTTTGTTCACGATTTATAAACAATTTATACGAAAAACAAAATGATGAACTCAAATCAAATTAAAATAATTTTTAGGGGATCCTAATATATTTTCATTATTACTATTATTATTTCAAATATAACTTCCAGTAGACCCGCGTAGCGTAGCCACTAATGCTCTCGTCTTCGATGCGTGCGGTCACGGGTTTAGATTCCTGGTGAGGCACTTGGTAGAAAAAGCTTTTCCAGGCCAGCAATCCACAATGAGGGATTCCTGGGTTTTCCTCATTCACACCAGGCAAACGCCGGGGTAGTCCTAACTTACAGATTCCTTTCTTCCTTCCCTTTCTCCGGATAGTGTGCTCGTCGAGGGACGTCATCCTTCTTACGTAATGAGCTAAATGGCCAATGAAGCCGAAAGCCAGAAATCTAAATCCTACATCCCTGAATATAACTTCCCTTTCCCACTTCAAAATTCAATGAGGAGTTAGTTATCTAACTGAATTCTTGCACAAAGAACGTAAGAATCTGCACTGGGTAATATTTTTCTTCTCTTTTTGTATTACATTGCTTTTGTATGTATTGTCATCGGTGATTTCAAATTTGAAATCCGTTTTCCTGTAATGCTACAGTTTTCATGCAATTTCAAACTTGTAATCTTTCCGGAGAAGCTTTTGCATGTCGCGTAAATGTTGTTACCTCTGTGCCAGTAATTCATTAATTTGTACTCTAATCTGAAGTAATTCTGTCATTGCTCTCAACAGTCAAAACCAACAACTACTACTGGTAGTACTATAATAATAATAATAATAATAATAATAATAATAATAATAATAATAATAATAATAATAATAATAATAATAATAATAAAATAATAATAATAATAATAATAATAATAATAATAATAATAATAATAATAATAATAATAATAATAATAATAATATTGCCAACAATGGTTAAAGTAATTTATTCACGTTAACTAGGAAGAATAATCTTTTAAGACGTGCCTGAAATTGGCCCCCTCACTTCTCCCAAATTACACCAAACGTCGCACATCGTTAGTGCATCGTTAGTGCACTAAGAACTAACATTAGTGCTATCGAGTTTACGAGTTATTGAAGATTTTGGTGCGAGGCCTAACTTCATATTAAATTATTCTCCCGCCCATCGTTATGAAGACAGATTTTCACCAAACTTATCACACCAAACTTATCACATCATTAATGCACTAAAACGCACTAAGAAGTAACGTTAATGTTACCTTATTTTGGGATTTATTTGAGATTTTTGGTTGGAGTCAACTTCAGAAATATTAAATTCCTTACAAATTGATGTAGAAACATGGGGTTAATGGCAATTGTTAGACCATCATTAGTACACTTAAACGTACTAAACACTGTTAGTGTGACCACATTTTGGATTTTTTGCAAGATTTTTGGTGGGGCACAACTTCAGAATTATCAATTCAATACAAACTGTTAGTGTTTTCTAGAAGCACTAACAGTAAGAATGCACTAACGAATTGCACTAAATTTTTCGTTATCGCTTAAAGTGGGACAAGTTCAAGCTGACCATCAAAGATATTTTACTTGTAGCTCCTACACTAATGAAGCACTAACGTTAGGGGTCGTTGCACAAAGAAGCACTAACGATTGCACCAGAAGAGATCATTATTGCTTTTGAATTTTGCGGAAATTTGATGCAATGAAATTTCTCTATAAATTTCTTATGTGAGTTTCGTGACATGTAATTCGTCATAACTACACTAATTGTGAAGCATTAACGAACTTTAGTGTTTTCTAGAAGCACTAAGGACAGTAACGAATGACACTTAATTTTTTCTTTAGTACTTAAAGTTGGAGCCAAGTTCACGCTGCCCCCAAAGGTTTTCTAACTATAGCATTTACACCAATCAAGTACTAGCGTTAGGTGTTGGAGCAGTAAGAAACACTAAGGATGCACTAACGAATGGTACTAATTTTTCGTTAGTGCTTGAAGTGGCTAGGGCAGCGTGAACTTGGCCTTCAAAAAGGTTTCTATTTGTAGCACGTACACTAATGCACTAACTTTAGTCGTTGATGCAGTAAGAAGCACTAACGATGCACTAACGATTGACATTAAATTTATCGTTACTGCATCATGTGGGGGGCCATGTTCGTGGACGTCGTTAGTGCTTCATTAGTGTAGGTGCTACCAGTAAAAATCTTTTGTGGGAACAAGTTCACGCTGGCCCAGCCACTTAAAGCACTAATGAAAAAATTAGTGCCATTCGTTAATGCATCGTTAGTGCTCCTAGATATGACTAGCAGTTTTGATAGTGCTTCACTATTAATGCAGTTATGGCCAATTACATATCATGAAACTCACAAAATAAATTTATGGGGAATTTTTCACTGCGTCAAATTTCCGCCAAATTCAAAAGCACAAATGACCTCTTCTAGTGCAATCGTTAGTGCATCGTTAGTATTTCTTTGTGCACCAACTCCTAACGTTAGTACTTTATTAGTGTAGGTGCTACAAGTAAAATATCTTTGGTGGTCAGCGTGAACCCGATCCTCACTTCAAGCATTAAGGGAAAAATTAATGCTATTCATTAGTATAAAAAATTAGTGCTATTATACATCGTTAGTACTTGTAGAAAACACTAACAGTTTGTATGGAATTTGATATTTCTGAAGTTGTACCCCCACCAAAAATCTTGAATTCCAAAATGTGATAACACTAACGTTAGTGCTTAACGTTACTAACGATGCGTGTACTAACGATGAACTAACGGTTGCTGTTAACCCCAAGTTCCTACGTATATTTGTATGGAATGTGATATTTCATATACCTCTCCTCAAATCTTGAATAAATCCCAAAATATGGTAACAAAAATGTCAGTGCTTAGTGTGTTTAAGTTCACTAATGATACACTAACGATTGCCATTAACTCCATGTTTCTACGTTAATTTGTATGGAATGTGATATTTCATATCCCTCACCCCAAATCTTAAATATATCCCAAAATATGGTAAAAATAACGTTAGTGCTTAGTGCGTTTTAGTATAATAATGATGCACTAACGATGTGATAGGTTTGGTGCAGATCTGTCTGCATATTGATGGGTATTCAATCTTAAATAAAAAAAACTGCAATAATTCGCAAACTGCGATAGCACTAATGTTAGTTCTTGCACTAACGTGCATTAACGATACACTAACGATGTGCGACATTTGGCGTAGTTTGAGAGAAGTGGGGACGCCAACTTCAGGCACGGTCTTTTAGGTTATCAAACGCATCTCATTTTTGCTAAATGGTGATTGTTGTTTTTATTTTCCCAAATAAAGTTTAACAGGACTAAATCATGTAATGTAATAAAATATATGGAATCACAGGAACTAAGAAAGTTGTTTCATTTTTGCTTCTTAAAGATTATTCGTCTGTATACGTTCTTAACACGCTCTTTTTCCTGTCTTCCAATCGGACCATGGCTTCTTCAACTAGATACAGATGCGTAACTAAGCCTGATGTCTTCTGCTACATATGTGGCTGCTCCAAACTTCCCGTCAAAACCGGAATATAACATCGTTTGTCAAGGTTTATATATAAAAATAATTTTAAATTCTCCTGGAGAGTTTGTTTGCAACATCCACTATATTTCTAGTTTTGTGAAAATGCTACCATCCATTTTCTGTTTGGTATAAATTGTTAATAAATCGTGAACAACCGAAAAAATTTTGTGAACAATCGTGAACAAACGATGAACAAACGATCTGCAGGTTTATTTTCGATTTCGAATAATTTTCAGGTACGTGAAGTTGGCACCGCCCATTTTGTTTTTCGCATAAATTGTTTATAAATCGTGAACAAACGAAAATTTTATGTGAACAATCGTGAAAAAACGATGAACAAACGATCCGCACGGTTTATTTTTGTTTTCTGAAAATGGGTTCTGCTGCGTGACGTTGGCACCGCCCAGTTTGTTTTTCGTATAAATTGTTTATAAATCGTGAACAAACGATTTTTTTGTGAACAATCATGAACAAACGATGAACAAACGATCTGCATGGTTTATTTTTGATTTCGACTAATTTTCAGATACTTGAAGTTGTCACTGCCCATTTTGTTTTTCGTATAAATTGTTTATAAATCGTGAACAAACGAAAATATTTTGTGAACAATCGTGAGCAAACGATGAACAAATCATGTGCATGGTTGATTTTCGATTTCCAAAAATAGTTTTCAGGTACGTGAAGTTGGCACCGCCCATTTTGTTTTTCGTATACATTATTTATAAATCGTGAACAAACGAAAATTTTATGTGAACAATCGTGAACAAACGATGAACAAACGATCTGCATGGTTGATTTTCGATTTCTGAAAATGGATTCTGCTGCATGAAGTTGGCACCGCCCATTTTGTTTTTCGTATAAATTGTTTATAAATCGTGAACAAACGAAAATTTTTTTGTGAACAATCGTGAACAAACGATGAACAAACGATTTGCATGGTTTATTTTCGATTTCTGAAAATGGGTTCTGTTTCGTGAAGTTGGCACCGCCCATTTTGTTCTTCGTATAAATTGTTTATAAATCGTGAACAAACGAAAATTTTATGTGAACAATCGTGAACAAACGATCTGCATGGTTTATTTTCGATTTCGAATAATTTTCAGGTACGTGAAGTTAGCACCGCCCATTTTGTTTTTCGTATAAATCGTGAACAAACGAAAATTTTATGTGAACAATCGTGAACAAACGATGAACAAACGATCTGCATGGTTGATTTTCGATTTCTGAAAATGGATTCTGCTGCATGAAGTTGGCACCGCCCATTTTGTTTTTCGTATAAATTGTTTATAAATCGTGAACAAACGATTTTTTTTTGTGAAGAATCATGAACAAACGATGAACAAACGATTTGCATGGTTTATTTTCGATTTCTGAAAATGGGTTCTGCCAGGTTCACGCACACAATTATGTGATTACTCTAAAGTAGAGCCTAACAATGGAATATTACTGTATTTTTTAGAAATAAAATAAAAGCAAACTAATTGAAAAGGGCAAGAAAGAAGAAAAAAGAAAGAAAAAGAAAGCTCGCTCTGTAACATATGAGGGTTGGGAAACCCTGTATCGTGAAAATGAGATGCATGGAATAGGTCGTGAGTGGGAACCCTTCACCCCTGGTGGAGATATTCATGAAGCTATAGGCTTATGTCTTATTATATTGGAATATATTATCCATTTCTTAATTTCGAACATACTAGGTTCGATCGAAATGAGAAAACTTTTTATCGGACTTCTGAAGAAAATAAAATAAAATAAATAAATACATGACCGTGTTTATTATATATGGAATTCCCAGTCACGACCCCTTTTCAGTTTTATTCACAATAGGAGAAGAAGCAGATGAAGAAAGGAAAAGGAAGATAGGATAGAAGAGAAAAGAGGGAAAGTAAGAAGGTGAGAAAGAGGGAAACTGTTACTGGATATTTTTGAGAAATATGGTAAAGGAAAGTGAATAATTATCGAATTGGGATCATTTCCAATAGCTATTGGGTGAATATTTGGTATTAAGATGATCAAAGGTAGACACATGTCAACCCATACCTCCCAGACCTAGATCCATGTAACCCCAACTACCAAATTATCCCAATCTAGATCTGAGATAGATGAGAAAGTTTAATTTAACAGTTTATTCAATATTTCCGGAAGTTCTCGACTAGTATCCAACATTTGAAAGATAAATGATGAAGTTGATGAAGTTGATGGCATGTTATTTAGAATCGACCACAGAAAAAAAAATCAGAGTAACACATCTATTTGTCGAAAATTTTGACTCTCGAAGTTCTCCTATGATGATCATTCGTTCAGGTTACTTCGGTCCTTTTCGCTTCCTTCATAGAGCCAACTTAAATTAAGTTAGTATTGACATTCAAAGACTTTAATTGCCAACTACCATTAATTGTAGTAAGTCACACATATATGTCAAAATAATTGGTGCGCTTAATACTAAACCTACATTCCACTCACACTCACATTCATACAGGACAATGTATACTTCAGGTTGTATTTAGTTGAATTATACTAACCTAACTACATTTCTATAGACATTTATTACATTTCAGGAAAAGAAAACTTAGTTTGACATAACAGAAAAAGTTTGATACATGAATAAAAAAATTTATATTAATAATAATACATAGGCATGCACAGAAATCTGTTACATTCAACAATATCAAATAACACATTTCTCTTTTAGAGATATTAAAAAATTGGATTACATTTTTAAAAAATCGACTAAAGAAAGACAAAAGAGGGAGAAAAAATCAAAGGTCAACATTAAACATATTTAAGATTCAGTACAATGAATACATATCATGGTGAAAAAGAAAAGAAAAAAATATAATTGGTTAATTAATCTTGAAAAAAAAAAACACTTTGGTAGCATTTTATTGAGTCTCTGTCCCAAGAGGAGAAATTTCGACAATTTTATGAATCTTTGTTCTCACGTCGATAGTAACTCCTTTTTCAACTCTCTTTACGCACTGTGATTGGTGCCCATGAGAGCATTTAGTCGTTTTTGTTTTAACTACAGACAAATAAATTAGTTTCTTCATATTATATATAAAATTTTCATTTCGTCACTTGACGCACTTGGTATAAAATTTCAAAGTTAATTCAGATTAAAGAAAAATTATCGAGTCCAGTCACAGACATTGGGAACATATTTCCATAATACTATATGATATTTCAATGGAATTAGATCTTTGGACCTATCTAGGTCCCGTATTCACATTACTAAATTATTAACCGAAATCAGTTCAAATTAAGATCACTTAATTTTTATTTCTAGTATAGATCATGGAGTCAAGAGATTTTAGTCACGAAACTGACGAACGACAAATGGTTCTGTTTCCGATCGTAGGGGAGGTTTTGCTTCATAGTTTACTGATAGAAGGATTTGTTAGCGGGGCGCACTGTTTCGAAGTTTACTGATTTCACTATGATCTCGCAAAATACATTTGGATAAGGATTAGGGTTTTGTTTTCTTACGACCTGCTACTTGTTCCATTTACATGCAACATTTGACATAGTATTAAAAAATTGAATAGTTACAAACATTACTAACAAATCAGTAAGATGTCATTTATTATGAGTTACGCGGTAATACTTTACATCACAAATAATTGGTCAATGTCGGGTGTCAAAAATCTATGGCAACCTAAAACAACCAGGGAAAATACCGAGCCCTTTACATACATACTCGCATATATATATATATATATATATATATTCATATTATTCAATATAATAAATTTCACTTTAATATCCATCTTAGTATTTCGTCGACATTTAAATTCTATATAACCTTTTTATATTCAACAAGTATTCACGCTTGCTTGGCTCAAAATAAACAAAAACCCTGACTAACAAAATTCTTTTTTTTTCTCATAAGGTTGCAACATTGAACTTTATATGTAAACCCGATAATCAATAATAATTCTCAGTTTACTAAAATCCGCGTATAAAGAAATAGTTGGTGTTATTTAATAAGTTGACATAAGAGGTGGAAATACAACAAATAGAGCAGGCACGTAACTTTTCAAACTATGTAAGCATATATATATATATATATATATATATATATATATATATATATATATATATATATATATATATATATATATATATATATATATATATATAGATGTATATACAGAGAAAGAAAAAAATCAAGGTTATTTGAAACTAGTGGGCCCAAACTACTAATACATACACCATATAACCAATCAATAGAAAGAAAACCAGAAATCAGTAGTCAATGGATATAATTTGTACGATCGATGAATAACAATTAAGTTTCTGGGAATCTGAAATCGTAGTGTACCTTCTCGTCAGTTTCTCCCGTGGTGGATTGAGTATCGTGAAAATGGTCCTGAGTTGTGCTGAAATACCTCCACGAATTGTATTCCTCGATGTCTCAGTTAGCACATACAATCAAAATAAGTGATATGAACATTGTATGTTTTCATGAGTTTCAGAACCGGGAGGGGAGGTTGAAAAAAATAAAAAAAACTTTAGAGAAGGAATAGAAGAAGGATAGGTAAAAAGAGAGGAGACAAGACACTACAACTACGAAAGATAAATGGTCGAATTTATGTATATAACAACTCACAGCCAAAAAGTTCACATATGCCGAAAGAGAGTGGTTTACTTAAATACGTAAACTCAAAAGTTATCTCCAAAAACACAACTAGTCCGTGCCCGCAAGAGATTTTCAGAAAGACGAAAGCTTTAAGGAAATTCCCCTCCTCGCTGTATCCGGTTGAGTCCTTGGAAATCCCGGCCATGCCGGAAGATTAGAGAAGGCGCTAATTTAGAATTTCAAAAAGAAAAAAAAATCATCCGATCTCTTAGAAATTAAGAAAGTCCAGAATAGTAATGAAACTAGAGTAAAATAATAGTTAAGATATCCCTAATTAGTGATTTGCCAAAATAAAAAGAAAATAAATAAACTGAATTTTGGATCGGTGATTTCAGTGACCAAACATCACCGATGGCTACCCTTCGCAGACATGCCAAAGTCTGGGACGTCGTTAATTTCCATCAACTAATTAAACTAAGAAAAGAAACGAAAATACTTAAGAGGGTCATGGGTCGACGTCCAGGTACGCAATGGACATAAATATTAATTTAGTAGCGTATGATTTAATCGGATAACCCGATCCATTGCTATATGAACACTGCACAGTAAATAAGGTAAGCAAAGAAGAAAAAAATCTCGGAAAGTCAATGAATGTTAAAGGTACGAATGACCAAACCTGTACTTTTCATTGATCACAGGATATAGCAGTTATTTTTCTTAATTATCATTTCTGTCAACCTTTAAAAGTAATTCCCACATGATGCTACCCTATCTGTTGAAAGGCTTAATATGAGGTCCTTAAATGCGAAGTAACACACAATTCCCAACTACACTTTACTATCCAAATAGCAAACTCGGTTGGATAAATGTACTGGTGTAGAAGTCAAAACGCGAGAGATTTTTAGTAAACATATTCATATTATCACTATATAATATACACTAGGCCTATCCATTTAAATATAGGTGTCGAATCATATCGTTCATTTCACATTATAATCGTATTATTGTTATATCATTACATTTAATTATTATTTACTCATTTCCACACGAAGTAATATTTTACAGACACCCTATTTCATACATTTTACACCCAGGCCATACACATATTTATATTACGCACTAATAAATATATAATTGTCACAATCTGTCACGCTTAAACCACTACACGATAACATTCATCGAACCACGGACTCTGTTTCGAAGCACCCAAATTATATTTACTTCGCAGAAAAAAATCATATGTGTATTCACTGAAAGTTCAATTGTCAACGATTAATTTATTTCTGATTTGCTGATAAAACTAAAGCAACAATGGAATTTTTCTACAGCCACGGGAAAAGAGAATTTAATACTACATTTTGAACAAACAGTAACAGCTTATGGGCTTTACTTCTATTAAGAAAATAGGCATTCTTGATTTCAGTGGATATTTCGATTGCTACTTGACCTAGCAAGCTGTAATTTTCAGAACTACGAGATCTCGTGCTATTTCATCAAAACGTACACTCATTTGAACCGAAAACCATGTCCACGGGATGTAATTTAGAAATAAGAGGCCAAAATCAAACAATCTAGATCACTAACTTGGGCGATGACGGAATGTCAACAAACAATTGATTAGCGAAAACGGACAGAATGGCGCTGTAGTGGAGACATAATTACCGTGTACTGAAATATATACTTGTACTTATTAATCAGAAATCTAATATTTACTCTCGTTTAGTGTGCGTTGAGTTAGACAAATGGTATTAAACTAATGCATGTGAACTACACTGTCCTAACAGTAGAAATCACGCACTCACACCGAACTACTAACTACACACACCACTATAAATACTACACATAAAAACTACCAACTAAACAAGCACCATTTAATTACATGCATATTGAGGAAAAGTACTCCCTTGTTGGTATATAAAGTTGGCTCTATTAAACTTTAGGGGGACAAAATGAGAAGAGTTACCCTAGGTCCAATTGACCTGACCAATTGTTTACAAAATGATTACTAAAGATTGATGCCCTGGGGGCACCTTAACGAGGTTTATTGAGGGACCCTTCCCCTGAGAGGGGAAAAAGCCCTAAAACAAACAACAGCTAACCCATCCCCCGCTAGAACTGGTTCAATTTGGAGAGAGAAATAGGAGCCCTTTTTGTTAAATTAAGCTGCCATTCTAATAGTTAGTAGTACCGCTATGAAACCTAAGATGTATATGTAGTTACTGATTAATAAAAAGAAAATCACATTCAAAGTATACACTATAATATATGTACGGAACCAGGTCGTATTTCCCTAATCCCTGAGTTTTAAAAAGATCAAACAATCACTCTCCTATATTGTCTATGCTTTGGCTCGGATAACGAGCAATATGGCGTCTGGAAAGCTGGTTCCTATTTCTCCTTTATTTTATAGTTCACTTAAGAAAAATGTAGATTTGTCATCTCCTAAATGGTCGTACGGCGTTTACTATTGCAGAGAGACTAAAATTTTACCTTACTTTCGTCGAAATCCTGGTCTTTTAAGCAGATATGTAACCGTAAGAAAATGTATGTTGCTCCTCTTAATGTGTCTTCGATTAATATGATAACATTGCGCCGAAAACGACAGGGATTGGAAAATTCCACCAATCAGGGCGGAGTCTTCCAGCCGCGGAAATTACAAAGCGAATAGAAATTTGGCAAATCCAGATATAACCGGATCTGAAAGTGACTATGGACTAGTGAGAGGGGTTGAGGGAAAGTTTAGGTACCTGGCCAAAATCTACATTGGTCTGAAATTAAGAAAATTTATATCCAATGACGGAACTATGTTTCGGTATGACGTCAGAATGGTAAACCTTGTAACTATTCAACTTGTATATGCGAAAATGGTATTTACAATTAATCAAAATATAAATAAATATATTATTCAGTTAAAATATGATTACTAATGAAACCTTTCGATTCATTACATTTAATTTGAAGTAAAGAGAATAAATAAATTGTGTAATTAAACCGAAATTGAAAAAAAAATTACTAGGTACAGGGTGCGTAAAAAAGTTGCCATTACTTTCAACTGTAATGGTACATTACATAATAATATTTATAACCAAATAAATATGTATTTATATTATGAGCAATCAATAACTAAAGATTGATTCTACAGTTTCTAATATTCGGAAACTGATCCACTACCCCAGATGGATCCTGTAAAAGTGTTCCACTTAAATCCCTCTTAATTGATATGAGAGCAAGATTAGAAAGTCTTTTTGCTGACATTGTAGATATCAAATATTGCTTTACGCGCTTCATAAGAGAGAAACTGCGTTCAGCAGATGCAGATGACACAGGAAGTGTTAAGATAATCCTTAGAAACGTCAACAATTCAGGAAAGCCCAATTCCATAGTTTGTAGCTGAACGAAAACTCCATGACACCTACGCTTTTCAGTTTACTGTCGTTAGCAAACACACTCTTAACCAAATCCAGTTCCAATTTTAATTTGTTAATATCCTCGAAAAAGTCCTTGTACTTCTCAGCGAAGATCTGAATGAAAGATGGATTAAGGAAGGAACCAATTCTAGGATTGCATGCGTCTATAGCATCACACACAAAATCATTTTCAGTAAATCTGCGCTTCAGTTCACTGGTCAAGTTATCAAGCACTTGAAACAAGACCATTTTATAGTCTTCAGCCAAAGGTGTAGATTGGTCTCTTCTTGCGTTGAAAATCGATGCTGTGACTACATAATCATCCAATATCTTTGATGCAGTTTGAATTCTTAAGCTAGCATCAACTTGAAGATCGAAAGATCTGAATAGCTCCCATGTTTTCTTCCAAATGATAGAAAAATAATCATCATTACGTTCATCTTGCAACGAACAAATCAGTCCATTAACTAATCGTTTTGCGCTGCCGAAGTCAACGTTTTTTTTTTTTTTTTTTTTTTTTTTGCTGTAATGTGAACGAAGTACCATTTGTAAGTCACAGAACTGTTTCAATAGTCCTCGCGCCTCTGCAGCTTATCTTTTCTTTGTTGAATTTGAAAAAATACTCAAGGGCTGTTTTAACTGATGCAAAGCGTTTTATGAAATACACGATGCCCTTGTATTTACATATCCAACGTGTGTCACTTTGAAGTGGCACTTCTAGAACTCGCTCTTCAGGATAAAGTTCATTCTGTACTTCAATAAATTTTTCGTGACGTAACGTGGACACCGACTGGAAAGAATAGATGGCTTCTAACAAACCTAAAGTATCACCAACCACATCAAGTCTTTTAGATACGTCTACTAGCACTAAATTTAATCTATGTACATAACAATGGACATAAACACATGGATTTTTAACTTTCTGACGAAATACGTTCTGTACACTATTAGCACATCCTGACATTAAGGATGCACCATCATACGATTGGCCGATGCATTTCTTTGGGTCTAAGCCTACAGTAGGAAGATGTTCCAAAGCTCTACTCGCGAGTGATTTTGCACTCAAATCTGATAGTTTTATAAAACCGATAAAGCGTTCTTCTATTTCATCATGTTTGATGTACCGTCAAATGGGGTGAATAGAAACACATTTTTGGCTATATGAGTATATAAGTCTGATGATGTTAAAGATTTCGGTATCAGATTATTCCAAACAAAAGGTCTTAATGTGCTAATGAAGTTCAGTAAACGTAACATTAATTTATCAATTCCACTTTTCTTCACCTTGATTTTTCTTAATGTTTCTATTCATCCCATGGGTAGGGGTGAATAGAAACAATGACTTTATTTCCATTGTTGTTTCTTTTATACTATTGGAAAGGTTAAAAGAAACAGCGTATTTGTTGAAACGAACTATTTATTTAATACCTGCAAGATATAAGTTCAATAAGACCTGTATTATATAAGTTACAAACTTATAAAACAATACAATGCACAATATAGGTACAAACGACCATACAGTTTTGATGATATTTGAATAAGATTTAAACCATTGAAATCACCAGGGAAACTTATCATGAGTTGAGTTGATTTTGAGGTTATCGTCCCGTTCAGCAGCGAGGCTATATGAGACGTGGACCTACTGATTAACGTGGAATCAGAACCACATGAGCTTCCGCCGGGAATCGAACCCGGGTCTCCTACGTCAAAGGCGCGTATGCTAACCGCCTAGCCACGAAGGAGCCCGAAACTAATCATATACTTAAAGCGTGTTGACGAACTCCTAATAAAACCCAACAGTTTCGTATCAATATCCTCAGGTCCTTTTTTCCGCTTCTCAAGAATTTTCCACTCAAGAAGTGTTTCTATTCACCCCACTAATTAAAAATCATAACAATAACCCAGTAAAGTTAAATTTTGATTAGAAATAATTTACAAAAGGAGAACTTTTACTATGAACGTCAGTAAATGAAACAACAAACTACAAAATAGGCATATGTTCAAATGCAACAAATATGAAAATGTCATACTTACCAAGAAAGTTTGAGGAGCGCTAAAATACCGTGTAAGATTTCAGTAACACATTTATGCTACTGTCGTCTAGCTCAGTGTTCCCAACTCAGTAAAACATTTTGTCTCTGCCCTGAACACTTTAGCCATATAAGACTATGTTAAGAAATTTCAGTTTTCTTGATTAATTTATCGTCCAGATAAATCCAAAACTAATCTGGGAGTTTTGTTTCTATTCACCCCCATGTTTCTATTCACCCCATTTGACGGTACCTAATGCAGACAGTCATCTGTTCCGTTTTACTAATGTCTCTTGCTTCGTCTAGTATCAAGGAAAAAATACCATTGCTGTACTTACAAACCTCTTCTGCAACATGCTTTGTAATTATTTTCGCAGTTATATCAAGATACTGATTTTGAGAATCCTTAGATGTGTATGTTGCATTTTTTGGCAAGTTCCTTACGTTGTTTCTAGATGTATCACTCTGCAAAGTAACCAGATTTAGAATCTCCAAAAAATTTCCTTTATTTGAACACTCATCGCTCCTAGTCTCACGATGACCTCTAAGTCCAATGTCTTGTCGCGCACATACTATATCTACCCGCGCCATTGTTGCCACTACCAAGCGAAATATCTGTTTTATGTTTTGCACTCAGCATAGATGTTACAGTCCCGTGACATTCAGTGCTTGTAAAACTTTTCCATTTAATTATTCATGTTTTGTGACACTCACTTTCAGCATGCCTTTGAAGTTTTTCACCAATTTTCTTCGAATTTGAAAAGCTAACTTTCACAAAAGTGGGATCTGCATTACCAGAGGTGGGTGGGAAATGGCGGCAAGAAAAACAGGGTACTGCGCCTCCGTGTTCCGAATATTCTATAAACTTGTATTTATCGTACCAGCTACTGTTAAAACTTCTTATTATTATTTATTGTAGTTTGCTTGTAAATAGTCCTTCGGGGCTGAGAAGGTCCATCATACACTGACCGACTCAAGTCATATATAAATGGAACGGGACTGTCTTCATTCACACTATTTGTTTGACCACTGCACACAGATTCTGGTAATAGTTCATGTTGTTCATTCCCATCCAACACCACTCCACTTGCATCACTTGAAACTGATACATACTTCTCTGAATTTGAAATATTTGAATTAGGATCATCACTCACAGTCTCTGAAGCAAGTTTCGATCGTTTACAGTCAGGAGACTCACAATTGTTCGAAAAAGGAGATGAAACTAAGTTTTCTGTAGTTGCACGCTTTTTCGCAAAATATTTAATTATTGTACTTTGTGATTTAGACATTTTACCAAAGCATTACGAGCACACACTGTCATCACCCGCAAATACACACAGCAAAGGGAAAACTGATTATTACACTAAGAAGTAGAATTTAATTTAGCGAATGACCGTGTTGTTTTCATTTTTTTAATTGGTAATTTCTTTCAAGGCGGTATAAGGTCTCAAAGGGCAAAGCCCCATTGTTGATGTGTTTTTGAATACTATATTTTTCTCTCTCATTATACACGGTGTAGATTTCTGCTGCCAAACAGTACAGCACAATGCAATTATAAAACGTAAATCAAATTTCATATAAACGAAAGAACAAAGTGAATATTCAAGGTGGAATTTAGTGGAGGGAAGTGGAAAATTCCCCCTTGCTTACTTTTTATCCCTCTCACATATAAGATTTTTTATATCTGGGGGAACAGTATGATGGAGGGAACATTGTTTTATAATGCAAGTCTATTTTACATCTATTATTTTTGTAGTGCCCTAACCATCAGGCTACAGAGAAGCTCATCGGTACATGGAATTCATGGAATTTACAGACGGAAACTTATAGTTAGCTGCCAAATTTACACTGGATAAAATGACTTGATTGAATTTTACACTACATAAAACGGCATTAAGAGTCCCTCCCTCTACACACACAAGAATCTATAAATACCACACTGGATATATTGGTATAATTTAACACCAGTTTAGACCTAAATAAGATGATTTAAAAAACACCAACTTCGATTTCTACTTTTTATTTGTAGGTCAGACTAGAATTTCCTATATTATTTTTATGATAAGAAGTAAGTCGGACTACGATTAGCGTTCTGTCGTTTTCGGTATAAGCTATAGTGGTATAATTTCGATATAACACCGCATTGTGTATAAGCAATAAATTAATTTTCAGATGATATGGTCTTCCCTTTAACACAACGTTGTTGATAGTGAAGACTTTACAATGTTTTAAAAGGAAGAAATACTGTGTTACATAATCAAAACACAATAAAATAACGACTTGAGACTTGTTCTAAGAACTACAATATCATTTAATACTCAACAAAATGCAGTTTCTAACATACTGACTCCTTCCCCCACCTCATGTTTATAGAAAAAACTTATCACTATACACTTCATTGCATGTTCAAGAATCGATAACATTATACTTCTTGCAAAATAAATATTAATTATCCTAAATATTGAAAGACAATTGAGGATATTAGTTTATCTTCACAGTAAAAAAAAACTGGGGGGCAGGCCCCCCGGCCCCGGCCTAGAACCGCTACTGGACATAAAACTCAAAAATTTCATTTCATTTTCATTAATTTCGACTATATTTCAACCCTACAAGAATTACATAAATATGCTAGATTTGAATTTATTTTGCTGCTGCCCCCCCCCCCTGCCGCTTGCTCCCACACGTCATTTTGATTCCTAACAAAGAATGAGACATATATTTCATGCCATTGTTAAAAATTGACTGGAATATTTTATACTGACTAGTGAGTGGTGCTCGGTATTTGCTTTTCAGCTTTTTCAGTGTTAGTAATAAGGAACTTTCTGAGAAAAATTGTTCTATACCCCAAAAGGTACGCTTTTCTTACGCCTAAGTTATTCTGGTTTCTTCACACTATTTCAGATTATAATTATTTGCAAATGTACCAACAATTCTCACAATTCAACAGATGGATCCGGCGGTACAAACGTGTCGCAATAGTAATTGCCGCTAGATGCATCTGACGACTAGAAAAAACGCCTATAATAAAATATGGAAAAAGAATGCCCCATCAGATGCATTAATTTACGACTAAATAATATGAATATTTACTTTCATTTTTCTGAAACCCTCTCACGTTACATGTTTGGTATCCATTTTTCAGATTCTTTGCAAGCATAGTGCATGGAGTTAGTGTCAGAAACCACCAAAATATTTCACTTCCGGCTACCAGTCTGCAATTTTACACAGTTCTTATATGTATACCAAAGAACAGAAAACCGCCGGGAGACACTCGATCCAGTGTCCAGAACTCGTGCGATGATGTCATCAAAATGGAGGACAGCTCGTTTCAAAAATAAGCCATATCTCCGTTATTTATGGACCGATTTTCTTCAAACTTGGCTCATTTTGAAGAAAATTAAATTTACAATAAAACATGTTAACACACTATTTCCTCTAAAATTAACTGTTTCGGAGTTATTTAAGAATTTGATAAATTAATGCGTATTTATTGAAGAAAAATACAAAATAACTCCGAAACCCTTAGTTTTAGACGAAACACTTAAGTAACGTGTTATATTGCTAATTTCATTACCTTTAAAATGAACTATTAACGAAGAAAATCGGTCCATAAATAACTGAGATATCACATATAACGTGTTGATTACATTATTAAAATGGCGGTCACGACTTCTAACAGATAGTGTCAAATTCAGCCAAAATACTTCACTTCCATATACCAGTCCCAAATTTTTCACAGTATTTATATACATAATAAATAATTTTCAAATACCAGGGAGACACTTGATTTAACACGCTGAACTCCTATGTTGAAGTCATCAAAATGGCCGCCGAGATTAAAAACATAGGTTTGCTTAAATACACTTGACTCCGTTACCAATCATTTTATTGAGTCTTCCAATTATTCCATTTGAAAGATCATGAAATAAACTACAAAAAAATTATTTGATTTTAAATGGTTTATGGCGATGACAGCGTGGAAAGGGGTAAAAAAAAATCAATGTTTTGAAATGGTTACTGTCGGCTTAATATATTTTGCAATGACATTTCTGTTATTACAAGACGCGTTAACTCAAGTAAATACACATTACATCCATTGCAATGTTGCATGCTTGTATAATTTTTTTTATGAGTGATTCATTTTTTAATTATAAATTATACCACAAAAGAGTGAACATGAAAATAAAAATAGTTATTTACATCTTTTAGTGGATCCAATGCCCTCTTTTTACTGATTGGCAAAAATAAAATTTTTAAAAAAACTTTTCTTTTTTAGGAAGGGTAACAGATATTTACAGTTTCTCACAGTAGAAACATGTACAGTCCCTATGGATTATTAACGCAGAAGGCACAACTATTGGAAACAATGTAAACTTTAAACAAAGTGACAAGTTTATAAGATTAAACTTAATTCCTGCATTACCCTCACAACTACAAAGTAAAGTGCACAGTTCGTGTATTTTTACATATCGACAGCGCGTGCAAATCTGTTTGCACTTGCATCCTATCAACTCTTTTAGCTCTTTCATGGTGAAGTTTGGGCTTGTCGACCAGAGAGGCGTGTACTCATTTGCGGTCTTCTTCCACCCCCACTTACAAGTATCCAAGCGTTGACTGTTCCGTGGAAGACAGTTTGTCCACAAAGAACATTGTAGGATGGCCCTCTTCAAGTGTTGCAACAGAGCGTTGTTGGTTGGTGAAATATTCTCAATGGGTCTGTTTTGCTGGGTAAAGAGAATCCGCCTGGCCTCATTGACGGTCTCTGCAGAACTTGATGAATGAATGGTACATAAGAACTAGAAAGCGTTGAATGAGTAAAAACGTGTCGTCATCTTCAGAGATGTTGTCCAGAACTTGAGAATATGCCGGAAAAGCTTTGTCTACGTATCGGAAAGTCATTATTATTATTATTATTATTATTATTATTATTATTATTATTATTATTATTATTATTATTATTATTATTATTATTATAAGCCGTTTGGGCTGTACACTCTTTATGCTGTCAATGTTAAATAAAAAGGCAACGTTGTCATTTAGCTGGACTCACAACATACATGAATGAAGTTACTGTTTGAAATGCGGGCTGCCATCGACACGTTTGCATAAATGCAATCTCACATTATGTTAATTTAGAATCACAAGCTTTCAAGTGTTTAGACATTTGTGATAATAATGTGCAGTGTAAATTATATATATATATATATATATATATATATATATATATATATATATATATATATATATATATATATATATATATCATTGTGAAAATACAGGGTGCCAAAAGTAGGTATACACTCATCTACTGATCAACTCATGGGATTTTACATCATTTATTTATTGAGATCCATAGATGTATTGACTCAGTTTCTTTGTTCTTAATTCCTTTTCACTTATGCCTTAAACTCGGAATAGACCGAAGCAAATAAACTAATTATCTTAATAAATTAAAGTGTCATACTAGATCAATGCAGGTCTGTATACCTACTTTTGGGTTACTCTGTATACTGAGTTCCTTCTAGTTTGCGTTTTTCGCTTGTACAAATTCCCAATGCGAGCCAAAATTCCCCTTTGAGAAATTTTGCTTCGTGTTGCATCATACATTAAGGCGAAGCAGGAATTCCTGTTTCGCCTTAAGAAAAGATGCTTATCAACATCTTTTCTAATATGGCTTAAGGATATAAGGCGAAACATGAAGGAATTGATTGATATCTCCTTCGAATTTTCCTCCTAAACCCAAAAGATAATAGTGGTATAGGGCGTACTGGATAGAAATAATAAAACCGCAAATTTTTAAAACATAGTTTCGACAATTCTGTTTGTATTTCTTAAGTAAATATTTCACTAACAATTCTACAATATACCATAATTCGATTTTATTGTAAGATTGCTCGGCCTACGGCCTCGCATCTCTTAAGTATCAGCCTTTGCATCAACAGTCAATTTCGTGCATTTGCTCTTTAATTATATGTTCTGAATTTATCACACCTGGGGGCTTCGGGCCCCGACCCTTGCGTTTATTCAACCCATGGCCTCACACGTCTTAAACTCACAATTCTACCAAATTTCAAGTTTCTTTTCCTACTTCAACTATCTACAAGATTTTGTATCCCAAGAAAACGCCCATGTAAATAACATGGGAATTTCTTTATGTCCCTTTAAATCCCTTAGAAACTAAAAGTATTCACATTTGGCAATTTTTCTGTGAGTTAATCCCAGAAGGCTACAATCATGCGAAATTTCATCATTATAATCCTGCCGGAAGTGCCTGAACATTTTGGATCGTAAAGTTGTCCCATATAAATAACATGGGAAAGATTTTTCAGCTACCCATAAAACTACTCTACAGCTGGAAATTTTTATTTTCGGTGATTTATTTAATTAACGCTAACAAAAGCGTATACCCATACCGAATTTACCTAAAATATGATGTTATAGGTCCAAAAAAAGGTCCATTTAAATAACATGGGAAACTTCTTCATGGCCACTTTAGACCTCCTAAAAATTAAAAATATTCACTTTTGGCGATTTTTCTGTCGATTAGACTCAAAAAGCTGCAATCATGCCAAATTTAATCATGGTAGCCATAAAGGAAGTGCCCAATAATTTGGGAATGCAAAAGGTGTCCCATATAAATAACATGAAGAAGAATTTTCAGTTCCCCATAAAACCACTCTAAAGTTGAAAAGTTTTATTTTTAGTGATTTATTTATGCAACTCTTCCAAAAATGTACAAGCATAGTGAATTTCAAGTTTTTATTCCAATTTCAAGTACCTAAAACATGAGATTGTAAGTTCACAATAAGATCTATTTAACTAACTAACTCTATGGCCTATAGAACCCGGAGGTTCAATACCGCGTTCACGAAAGCTCTCCACTGAATTCTATCCTTAGCTAACTGCATCCAGTTTCTACTTCGTATTCCAATCTCTGCGAGATCCATCTTAATATTGTCCTCCCATCTGCGCCTAGGTCTTCCTAATGGTCGTTTTCCGATTGGTCTTCCAGTCAAGACTTTGAAAGCGTTTCTACTTTCTTCCATTCTAGCTGCATGACCCGCCCAGCTAAGCCTCCTAAACTTGACGACCCGAACAATGTTGGGTAAACCGTATAAATTATGTAGTTCATCGTTATGAAGTTTCCGCCATTTCCCATTCCCGTTCCTCTTGGGTCCGAATATTCGTCTCAGGATATCGTTCTCAAATACTTTCTGTCTATGTTCTTCCCTCAGATTAAGCGACCATGTTTTGCAATCACACAGAACAACAGGCATGATTATCGTTTTGTATATTTTAAGCTTCAGATTCCTTGATAGAATTCGCGACAAGACATTTTGAACCGAGTAGTAATACGAATTCCCTGCTTTTATCGACATGTAATTTCTTCGTGAATATGATTTTCTTCTGTTAATACTGATCCTAGATATTTGAAACTATCCACTTTATCAAAAGTATTATTTAATATTTTAACGAATCCATAATTTGCCGTATTACGGTCCCGACGCACGTCCATGTATTTAGTTTTCTCTGCATTTACTTCTAAACCCATGTCCCTGCAAGCGTTTAATAAGATCTCTGCATTTCTTTCTACTGTTCTCCTATCATCACCTATTAAATTTACATCATCAGCACATGCCATAACCTGGTGAATACCGTTCAACTCTAGGCCCTGGTTACTATCTTTGATTTTCCTTATAGCGTATTTCAGAACAAAGTTAAATAATAGTGGTGACAACGCCTCTCCTTGTTTCAGGCCATTCTTGACGTGAAAGGTCGGGGACAAAAATTTTCCTACCCGGACTTTACTTTAGAATTCATTTTAACATATCTTAATTAATCTAATTAGCTTTCTCGGTATTCAAAGTTCTGTAAGAACGTTGTATAATGTTTCTCTGGTAACCGAGTCGTACGCTTTTCTAAAATCAATAAATAGTTGATGTACCGGGGTATTGTATTCCTACTTTTTTTTCGAGTATTTGGCGAATGGTAAATATTTGGTCGATAGTTGATCGATTTTGTCTAAATCCGCACTGATAATCTCCAATAATTTCATCTGCGTATGGGGTCAATCTTGCTAATAGAATGTTTGAAAGGATTTTATAAGATGTTGACAGAAGAGAACATGGGGAATTTCTTCATGCCTTGTAACCGAGTCGTACCCCTTTCTAAATCAATAAATAGTTGATGTACCGGGATATTGTATTCCTACTTTTTTTCTAGTATTTATCGAATGGTAAATATTAGGTCGATAGTTGATTGATTTCGTCTAGATCCGCACTGATAATCTTCAATAATTTCATCTGCGTATGGGGCCAATCTTGCTAATAGAATATTTGAAAGGATTTTATAAGATGTTGACAGAAGAGAACATGGGGAATTTCTTCATGCCTCCTTTAGACTACTAAAAAAATTAAAACATTCACTTTTGACAATTTTCCTGTGGGTTAGTCCTGGAAAGCTACAATCATGCTAAATTTCAATTTTCCACGTCAACCGGATGTACCCCTTTATTTTATGTCAGTTCATGTAGTTTTATTTATAGTTAGGATTAGGATTTCAGTTTCGGAGATTATGGTTTGTTCTGGTGATTTTCTTGAAAAACTAGTTCTCATAATTTACTGAATAAACATTAAAGAAATGTACTCTGTGAGTAAATATTATAATTATTTGCCCTATTCCTATAAAATGATGTAAGTTAGGTTAGGATCGATTCCTTTCTGAAAAATCAAGAAAGGATGGTTCACTGATGAGATAAGGTTTGTAATCGCCCAGAGTATCGGGTCACTGTTCAGGTACCATTTATTTGTAATCGCCTGGTAGTGGTCTGTCCTCCGTTGCCCTGTGTGGTTCTGCTAGTGGGTATTCTCCGGAGACCTGGACTTACCTGGGTAGGATGTTGAAGGACCTCTCCAAGAAAGGGTTACAAAATTGTTTCCAAATTGCTCGTTAGTCTCAATGATGAGATGAGCATTAGGCGCCGAGAGGTTTGAATGTCTCGTCTCGAACACCTCACGGACGATCAGACGGTCACCCAGATCATAATGCACACAAACATCACTCACACACACAACGAAAACAAATTGGGTTAAATGACACTATACTTATTTATTAGAATACTATTAAAAAAGAAAAATAAGAAGAGAAACGATCACAACACTTAACACTGATTATGTATAATTATTTGCTTTATTAAAATCACACTTTACTTTTCACTATACTATAGTCCTTTATCGCTTTGATATATATATATATATGAGGGTTACCAAAGAGTACGCACGACCTAAGAGCGCGCAGCACCAATTACACTGAAGTGGTAACAAAGAATTATTATTGCTACGCTGTTTGATGCGTCTTTGTGTGAGTGTTGATACGAAGAAAACAGAGGTTAACGTATAGCTCCAAATAGAAAATACAGATAAAAATAACTTTTTGAATTCTTGATGTAATATTTTAGTACTCTTAGTTAAGAATTTTTTCTGATATAATAGCTAACTACAATACCTTTGTTGCATGGTAGAAAATATGAATATAGATAGAATTGTTTACCATGGCTTAGTTTCGGTGGTCTTGCATGTGCAGCCACTGCGCGTTCGTGAGTTAACAAAGAGCGCGCGCGTACTCCTTGAGATAATTTCATTAAGAGTGTGTGTGGGTAGCGGCATTCATCATACAGACTATATGGTTATTCTCTGTAGTTAGTTAGTTTAAGAAAGCGGAGTGTAACAGAATGTTTGAATGGATTGTAGAATTATTTGCAATTGTTTTCTTCGATTCAAGCACCAACTGTAAATCTTCTATAAGAAGTATTTTCAATTCACAGAATTTCTTAAATTACAATGATAATGATGATGATCTGTTCTGCTCGAAGATCCCCAGTCATGGTGAATCCATGGTAGTTTGCTATTGCCTTTCATGGTATGGCGATGACGTCCTAAGTAGTGAGGAAATGAACGAAGGAAATGATCAAAATGAAAATCCTGGAAGTGTTTCGAAGGAAGATGTTGAGCGAAACATGCCTCCGACTGCCATAGAGAAAGGGAAACGTCATACAAGTACAGAAGTAGCAACTTCAAACACGTCTGTTCATCCGAGATACATCATTCCTCTTCCGAAATAAAAGAAATACGACAAACTGCAGGTACCAAACGTCGATCTGAAATTTTTACTAGTGATCCATTTCACAAGGTCCTTCAGAGCAAACGAATTAAAGGAAATGAACGCCAAAGAAGGAAAGTCAAAGAGAAAACTTATACATCATCTCAATGAACCATCCACTTCAACAGGGAAAACTGCAGCTGAGATCAACCAAATTTCAAGCCTAATGTGTCACGAATTGTATGAAGAACCAATTGACGAGGACTGGATTCAGTGCATGAATTGTGAACGATGGTGACATGATCAGTGTTCGTCTTTCGAAGGGGGTTTGGGTTTCAAGTATGATAGGTGTTGAGGCGCCCTCTTAGGGACCACGAAACGCACTCTTTGGGACAGTGGTTCTTACGAATTTGTTTTTTTTTTTTTTTTTTACTTTTTAACGTATATCTCCATATCTACATTTAGTAGTAAAGTTTTGCATTTCTTATAACGTAGCTTAACCTTCAATTCAAATTATATTCAATTTATATACTTTTTGCTTCATTATCTTTGGCGACTATGCAGTGAAATATATGAAACAGGAGAATGGCCAAGAGATTTTCTGAAAACGATCATGATACCGATAGCTAAGAAATCGAACCCAAAGAGATGTGAGGATTATAGAACTATTAGTCTCATATCTCATGCAGCTAAAATTCTGCTCCGAATACTGAACAGAAGGTTATATGGAAGAACAAATAAAGATGTTGAGGAAGAGCAGTTCGGGTTCAGAAGAGGCAAGGGCACAAGAGATGCTATTGGATTATTAAGGGTGATCGGTGAAAGGTTTATAGAAAAAGGGAAAGAGGTGTATGTTGTATTTATTGATCTAGAAAAGGCTTTTGACCGCGTGAATTGGGAATTGTTGTTGGGAGTTCTAACAAAGATAGGGTTGGAATGGAAAGATAGAAGACTCATAAGAAACTTATACACGAACCAACAAGTAAGTGTTAGGATAGGGGAAGAACTGACGGAAGAGAGTGCAATTGGAAGGGGAGTTCGACAAGGATGCTGCCTCTCGCCAACACTATTTAATGTCTATCTAGAAGAAATAGTGAAAAAGAGCCTACATGATGATGATGGCATTTTGGTAGGAGGTAGAATGATTAGATGTATAAGATTTGCAGACGATATGGCGCTTGTTGCAGAATCTGAAAAGAAAATCAATAAAATGTTAGAAAAAATGAGAAAGGGCTTTGAGGAATATGGGATGAAAATAAATGTTAGAAAGACAAAAGCCATGGTGATTGGAACGAAGGGGTCTGTGCCAAATATAAAAGTAGGAGGGGAGAAAATAGAACAAGTGAATAGTTTTCGATACCTGGGTAGTGTTCTTAGTAATGACATGAAATGCGAACGTGAAATAAAAGCAAGGATAGGAATGGCGAAAGAAGCCCTTAAAAGAAAGAAAAGTCTGTTTTGTGGGACCTTGGACAAAGAGTTGAGAAAAAGACTCATAAAATGTTTCGTGTGGAGTGTTGTACTGTATGGGGCGGAAACGTGGACATTACGTAAAGGTGACGAAAATCGACTGGAAGCCTTCGAAATGTAGGTGTGGAGAAGAATGGAAAGAATTAGTTGGGTCGAGCGGGAAACGAATGAGAGAGTGTTAGAAATGGTGGGTGAGAAAAGAACACTTTTAGATATTATTAGGAAGAGGAAGAGAAACTGGTTGGGACATTGCCTAAGAAGAGATTGTATCATGAGGGACGTCCTAGAGGGTATGGTGGCGGGAAAGAGAGGGAGGGGCCGAAAGAGACTACAATTAATGGATGATATTAAAACAGAAAGATCATACGCGAAGACGAAAAGGTTAGCGGAGGACCGTGGAGCATGGAAGCTTCTCAGCTGCAGCAAGTGACCTGCCAATAAAGGCAGAATACCTATGATGATGATGATGATGATGATCTTTGGAGCTCTTTCAAGATGAATATTAAGTGCGTGCTCTTTGGTAACCTTCCTTTATATATAAGATTATAATTGAGATTTCACTATAAATGCTTTTCTCACACCATCGATGCACTTGGGGTATTAGCACTGGGTGAAGTGTCGCCGGGATAATCCCACGTAGCTGCTGCTCCAAACAGTCCTGAAGAGTCGACACGAGTCTTCAGCAAAATTGCATAGTCTCCAAAGTGGAAATCTAATGTTGGAGGGCGCGTTTATAACTTTATGCACTAGGTATATGAACCTGGGACTTATTGATTGGGGCTAGCCGTAAGAAAACGTCTTTCACCGGCTAATATAATAGCTTGTGCCTCTTAGCACAATATTATACTTGATGCTTGACGCAACGTGCGTGATTGCTGCAACGAAACATGGAGTAACACTCTCCAAACCAAGAGGTTCGAGATACGAACTGCATTGGTCCATTAACCAATGTTGGATGTTCATTCTTAAAAGCACTCAGGTTAAATCACCTGTATGTACATGCAAATAGAACATAAAAAAGAGTTGACGTTAATATTAGTCCACTGGCCACGACGCACGAGACATTGCGATAACTCAGGAGTGTAAAAGTACAGGTAACGAACTGGTAGAGCGATGTGGCTGGTGTCGCTCTGGTATACGAACATCTGGTCTACTCTGATCTGCTCTAATCTACTGCAATATTTCCATAAACGATTAAAGAAAGTACTTAATTCAGTTCTAAATAACTGTAGAATATATACTGCGCATATTAATAAGTCAGGGAGAAACACTGAGAAGCTTCGTTTGCTTACTGAAATGTTCTCACCACAAAGCAATGTTTTAAATATGTACATGAAAAAACAATGAAAGCCTTCTTTGTTCGATTGCGTGGGAAAGAAGCAATTCCCACCGAAGAAAGAACTATTTGCGTCGCAGAATAAAGTATAAATCGAAAAAATAATCACTGTCTTTACGAAATATACAGAGCGTCCACAATACTTCTATAACCTGGTGGCGATTATAGATTCAGACAAAGTCTATTATAACCTTGTTTTTAAACGTTTCAATGATAGTCCTCGATTTATGAACCTATTTAAGAATTTACTTATTAACTAAATTAAGAAATATGAGTGACAAAGTTTAAACCAAAAGAGGCGACGGTGCAATATGGTTGTTTATGTTCCCCATTATTTGGATACAAACTTCCAAAGTGTATTGGTAGGGTATGTACTATTCGGTGGCTAGCGCGGTCTCCGGGTCTCACCCCTATCGAGTTTCTTTTTCTTTTTGAGTGCATCAAGTAATTAGTGTATGAAACAGTAGTAGAATGTAGGAGGATCTGCTTACCAGGGTCCTATCTGCCTGCTTGATTATGCAACACATACTTGGAATATTTGAAAGACTGAGAGAAAATTTCATGAGATGTACTCTCCCAGGAAAAGATAGCTGAAATGGTAGCAGGTGGATGAGGCGTCAAGGTAATACAGTGAATGAAGGAGGGTTGAATACTGCAAATCATGGAAAGCCTGCAATGTTCTTTGAGCAACATCGCGTGTGAATTGTTGTGCAACATGGGGATACCATATATTTTTTAATATTTCTGTATAGTTTTGGTGCATTTTTTGAAGTTCAGCACTGTAACGACGGAACGTGATGTTTCTGACTCGAGGGAAAAAGACATAATGGATCAACCCTAACATAGATCACCATGCCAGCAACAATATCTAATAGAAGTTTTAAAAAAGGTCTTGGAATTTGATCAACATCTAAGCACTGTCCTGATCGTTTGCGTTGTCATAGGAAATCCATTTTTCACCGGAAGTGACAATCCGATGTAGGAAACTTTCCCGGTTATTTATTATAACCAGGAATTGTACACCTCCAGACGGGGATTTTAGCTGGCCAATGTTAATTCTTGTGGCACCAATGAGTCAAGAGTTTTCAATTTACTGATTGTATGGATTCGTCGAACAATAGTGACATGTTGTATATGTTGTCTCACTCTGTGCAGTGGTACGGAAAGTTCGCCGATTATCGGCTTCCACGGTGTCTGAGGAGCCCTCGGAACAGGATGTTGATCGTGATGTCAGTTTGCAATGTTTTGCTACTGGAACAATATTTGATAGTCAAATGACGAATGGTGCAGTAATTGCAAATTCCTAGCCTAAATGCAGTTGTTTTCGGTCTGCTGTCCAGAATAACCCGAGTTTTAATTTGTAAAGAAAATAACTCGCAATTGTGCCTTCTCCGTAGCCCATTTTCATACGACATTGTTCAATGATGCGCTGCCTCCTGAACAGTGCCGGTTCTACCATATGTACAATAGGGATGGCCACATTTTCCGGAAAAACGGAAAACGGAAAATATATCTTCCGGAAACCAGAAAATTGAAAACGGAAGACGGAAAATTTTCCGGAAAAGTGGAAGACTGAAAATTTTCTCGAAAAGCGGAAGACGGAAAATTTTCCGGTAAAACGGAAGCCGTGGGCATTGTGGGGTACAAACAACGTATGTATGGGTTTTCTCGGGGTTCTCCCGTTACTTTCCATTTTCATTCCACCAATCATTCCATCATCATTCGTTAGGCTGAGTCAATGAGTCAAAGTTGCCGAAAGAACTTTAAGTTCGAATTGAAAACTATATTCAATATAAGTGAATAATATAAAGTGAACATAACATAGAGACACAAATAGAAACAGCAGTCTGACCCAAAGTTGCCTGAAAGCAGTTTCAAGTTTCTCTTTACTTTTGCCATACCACTGTTACCACATTGTTCTTCCAGAGGAAGATAATGTAGCTATAACAGTCTATTTCTTTCGTCAGCTCACTGACAACAAATTAAGGAATAAACTACATGTTTGCGTTAGGTCCAGGAAAATACCTTTGTGATACATGTAACAAAATAGGATGACTTGAAGAGGACAAGGTGTTTAGAAAAGACGGAAGGACGGAACGGCAAAGTAAAAAATAAAGACACATAATCCGAAAGCAGGGCGTCTGGTAACCTGGGTCAACGCTTGGCTCACCGGCGACCAACCGCGTGACAAAATGGACTGCAACCAACGACGGGTTAAGAAAAATAAAAAATGCTACGCGAAACCAAGCAAATGAAGTAATGCTCTTCAACATCTACTGCTATAGAAACGCAAATCGAACTTAACAATGGAGAGGAGAGCACAGGTCGAGCAACTCGGCGTAGAAACATTTCTTCCTACCACATCTACTTGAACACTTGCGTGGGGGCATTCGGATCATTCGTATGAACCGGGAAATTCCCGATCATGCGTTTTTCGGGGAATCCCTGATTATGCGTGTCCCTGAGGGCAGACCCCTGGTAGGAGTTAAAAGAACTTTAGATTTCACACAGTTCAGTGATCGCTTGTTAAGATCTCGTAAGGTAATAGTCATACGTATAAAATGGGGAAGTCGAACATTTGGAAGCATGTCAAACGTGAGAAGAATGCTTTAAGTTCAAAATGTGTATATTGTTTTTCTGTAATTAAGTCTGGAAACAGTACTGTTGTTGTATGGTCTATGGTCTATGGTTGAGAGCAAGACATCCAACTATGATAGAAGAAAATACAGGGACGACCACACTTTCTCAAGATGAAAACGTTGATGATGTCACACAAGTTGCTGAAGTACGAAGACCTTCAGATTAGGGATGGCCACATTTTCCGGAAAAACGGAAAACGGAAAATTGAAAACGGAAGACGGAAAATTTTCCGGAAAAGCGGACGGAAAATTTTCCGGTAAAGCGAGAAACGGAAAATGTAATTTCCGGAAACCGGGAAAACGTTTTTCCGGAAATGGCCATCCCTAATGCGCAACACGTATATTTACACGGGGCGGCAAATTTCCGGGGGCGGTAAAATTGTCGTAACTGTGTCATTTAAAACAAATATTTCTTGTTAGAAACATATTTTATGATAATGTTAGTTAAATTTACTAAGCTGACCTATTTGAATACTTCAGTTATAAATCACGTTTAGGTAGCATTAGTTTAAGATCACATAAACAGTGCTAAAGCAAACGATCAAACAAATCCCAGCATGAATTGTTTGACTGTTTTTCAAATAGGTTACAAAAACTCAATTTTCGAACAGCAGTGAACACCTGTTCCATTTAGTTAGTTATCACAGTTTTGATATGGAAACTAGTCTTCTCTTTGTCACAAACAAGTTCCTTATCATTGAAGGTAGAGAAAGTTTTTTTTTATTTTTATTTTTTAATGTATCAGATGTAGAAGGTGAAAGAGTTAGTTGCACAATATATAACGGATAATCATATTTCATCTGCAGTAATGTTTGCTTTCACTAACATAAGAGATTATTATTTAAAGAAAAACAGACACAACGAACTTGTATTTCTAGTGTTTAGGCCTTTGAGAGTGCGAATGGTCTTTCCCTTTTCTTCGTTGTTCATGATGGTGTAGCATACTTAAAATCGTGGCTTTTAAGATTTATTCTTTCTGGAGAAAGTGAGGAGAAGGGAGTAAATGATAGATTTGCACAGTGCGGCAAATTTCCTAGGGCTGGCCCTGCTACTGACTATGTGGGTATCTCTGCCTGATTGCTGGAGATATACAGAATTTGTAAAGTTAGGTTGTAAAGTTAGTTTTGCTGAAACGAGTCCTGCATTTCATTTGAACCCAATTTAGTGTTATTGTAGAGCTAACATTCTTTTGGGCAGACATATACACAAATACAAATAGAGTCTAATGGTAGATATACAAATGACGTTGGGCTCGATGAAAATTCATTCTAGGACTTCGTGATCGTTAAAACTTAAGTTCATCTCTTAATATTACCTAGAAGGAAAGTGTGATGGTAAACTTTAACGATATTGTATTTTATTTCCTGAAGTAGATCAATCACCTCTTTTTCCTTCGGGTAATGGTAAAGAAAAGAAGAGTAGTAGAGCTTTGTTTCGGTTTCTTATCACCTGATGGAATGAAGAATTTAAAAAAGAAAAAACCTTCAATTTTAAAGGAAAACATCTGGAATTAGATCAAGAACGCACACGCAAGAGAAAGCCCAATGTCAGATTTGTCGTTCATGAACATGACCTTAAACTCATCTTCTTAGCACTACTCCTGTATCTTAGTTACAAAGTGAACGTATATTTGAGAACTTATATAGATAGTTACTGGAGGTCCAAAATGAATTTCTTGCTTGTGTTTGTAATTGTTTCTTTTGTTTGTTCTAGTGCCGGTAGATTAACCACATCATCTCCCATTGTTCAAGTGACTCAAGGTTCTGTCCAGGGAGGTATTGACACTACGTTATCCGGACGAAAGTTTTATTTTTTTCAAAAAATTCCTTACGCTAAGCCTCCTGTCGGACATCTGAGGTTTCAGGTAATATTAGTTTTTGACGTATATTAATCATTAATTGGTTAATTTGAATTTACGTCCTTTGTCAGCAACGGGGCTATATAGGATGAGATGTACTGTTCCAAGTGGGATTTGAACCACTGTTGTGTACTCACCTACCTGTGGTGCCGTAGCTAGGAACACATGTTCCAAAGGCAACCACTCCAACAAGTAGAGTATTATTATTATTGGTCCACTTTCAGCAAAGAATAAGGTAAACTTTATTAGTATAGATTTATATTTTTTGGTAAAAGATATATTTATACGTATTTGCTTAATATAAGCAGTAGGGTTAGAATGACAACACTAGATGGGGCAAGAAGGCGGACAGCAACCTGGTGCTTCATCTATCCCCAGACTGCTCCTCAGAGATGCATTTTAAGATAGACCTAGTAATATACAATTATATTATTTTCGGCATACACAAAACAGAAGTTCTGTCAAAACGTATCTACCTTTGCACTTGCGCCCCAAGAAGTTAAGTTGGCATCGTACCATACCTCCGGGCGCCGCCAGGAATGTCTGGGATCGAACTGTATTCTACGGGTCTACGAGGCAACCAACTAAATTACGGATTTAAATATTTAATTACCTATTATTACATTGAATCTATGCCTTGTATGTTGTATGTAGATCACGAAATGAGACATAAAATTGTGTTGTTTACGTAGTTCCTATTAGAATCAGATAGTGAAACTTATAAATTGTGTTGTTTATGTAGTTGCAATTAGGATCATACACTGAAATTGATAAGATTAAGTTGTTTATATTGTAATTATAAGATTATGTTGTTTATATAGTTACTACCGTATTAGGATAACGCAGTAAGTTATCCTAATACAATTACTAGATTGTAATTGTATTACGATTAAGATTGCAGTAAGATTTACTAGATTGTGTTGTTTACGTAGTTTCTATTAGAATCACACAGTGAGACTTGCAAGTTTGTGTTGTTTGCATAGTTATTAGGATCAAGCAGTAATTGTTTATGTAGTTGCTATTAGGGTCACGCAATGAGACTTAGAAGATTGTGTTGTTTACGTAGTTGCTGTTAGGATCACCTAGAGATACTTATAAGATTATGTTTTTAATCCATCCATCAGTCCGTTACCCTGAACGATAACTCTTGAGTGGATGTGAATTTTTCAATTCTAGTATTTACAATAGATAGCTAGAGGAGTTAGCTTGGCCAAGTTCATTAGAGGAGTGAGTCCGTTAACAACTTAACGGGTAACGATGACTTTAACAGTGGGCCTATATTCTATATCTCATACATATAAACGGATTTCTGAATTCTGTTTTTATGCAATAGATAACTAGAGCGATTATCTCGGCCTAGTTCGTTAATAGAACCAATTCATTAAAGTATTAACGAATAACCGTAACTTTAATGGTGGCTATGTAAGCCCATATCTCATATAATTATGTAAGAGATTTTTTTTTGAATTGTTGCTTGCAGTAGACAGCTAAAATGATTATCTCGGCCGATGAAATCAAACCGTTAACATATTAGCAACGGGAAACGGTGACTTTAACGGTGGGCATCCATAGCGGGACGGGAGCCTATATCTACAGTCTAGAGCAGCCCTGGCCACGGCGAGCAGATAGTGGAAACTCTCCTCGTGAACGCTCACGAGCATTCTACGAGCAAATACCGTTGTTCGGTGCTTCGTGAATCTTCGGGTTTTGTCCTTAGAGGAGCGGAAGTGTTGTCAACCTTGGCGGTAATCACGAGCTAACCAAATAAAAAAAAAAAAAAGTATGTATGGTAACTGATTGCCATTTAGTGTATAGTGTTTTTTACAATGTGGTAACCGTTAACTATAGACAACACAAACTGGTAACAGCAATCAAATGATAAACTATGTACGTTCCTTTTCTTCTTTTTTCTTTCCTTTTGTTAAAGAAGGATGTGGTGGAACCAAACCATCGCTTACATTTATAAAAATTTGCCAGTTTGCCCAATGGAAAACCAGTTTTCAATATATATATATATATTATCAAGTTCTTAATCCGAGTGTGGGTATGTTGTTTCGCTTTTTAGGAAAAGAGATAATCTGTTGATACGAAAAAAAATACTGTAGCACTTGTTTGTAATTATCTAAGTATTATCTCCAGAAAATTAGCTTATGCATGTATGTGTGTACGAATAGGCTTAGCAAGGGGTTGGTTGTGGAGATTAGAAGCCACTATTACACTATCAATAGGAAGAATAGTATTTCTTACTCCACTTTTAAAGTGGGGCCGCGGTGACTCAGTGGTAGAACGTTCACATCTGGTGCTTGGGGTCCCGGGTTCGATCCCAGCCCCCGCCAAGTGAACTTTGCGGTGGACAAACACCGTGTGCGTGGGTTTTCTCGGGGTTCTCCCATTTCCTCCCACTTTCTTCATTCTATCATTTCATTCATCAGTCATCATCACCGTCTCCTTTAGCCTAACCGGTATAACCGTGGGACGTAAAACCCAAAGATTTCATTTCATTTTTTCCACTTTTAATGTTACTTTGGTCGCAAAGAATCAAACAAAATATTAAGAGAGCCAAAGAGATTTTCCATTTTTAAGAAGTACCATTAGTTTTTTTTTTTTTTTTTTTTAAACAAGGAGTGTCTTTTTAATAAGGAAAAATATATTGTCCCTGGCTGGTTGCTTGCCGGTAGCTTGTTAAAAGTGAAAAAGAATGTTAAATCATATCAACGACTGAAGCTACACGCTTGTCTTTCTTCGATAGTTACTGACTGGTTTTGAAAGTCACGATGTTGTAGGCCTACTGTAACAGCGTAAACTTGGAAGGGAACGTTCCAACTGAATGATACGAACAATTATTCCCAATGTCTTGAACATGAAACGTGGATTGCACGGATAACGCTTAAAGTGGGCTGGACTGCACTGGAATTTCCTTCCGGCAAATTAGTGTTTGGTCGGAACTCAGTTTTTCTGTGTAATTGTCTCTTAACAACATTTGAACATTTCTTTTAGATAATAATATCTAACTAACTCTGGCGTCAATGCGGCGTTTACAACATATTTCCACTAACTTCTGTCCTTAGCCAACTGGATCCAGTTTCTACTCTGTACTCTTATTTCTGCAAGATCCATCTTAATATTGTCTTCCCATCTACGTCTAGGTCTTCCTAGTGGTCTTCTTCCAATTGGGTTTTCAGTTAAAATTATGAAAGCGTTTCTAATTTCTTCCATTCTGGCTACACGGAATGGCCACCTGAGCCTTCTACACTTAATGAAACTAACAATGTTAAGTGAGCGGTATAAACTATGCAATTCCTCGTTATGAATTTCCTCCAATCCCCATTTTCATCCGTCTTTGGTCCGAATACTACTACTACTACTGCTACTACTACTACTACTACTACTACTACTACTACTACTACTACTACTACTAATAATAATAATAATACGCATTATTATTATTATTATTATTATTATTATTATTATTATTATTATTATTATTATTATTATTATTTTCAACCTCTCGTCGTTCTGCTATCAATCTAGCAACGAAAGGAGTTCACAACTTAGCAAACGTGAAGCGAGTGACAAGTTACAGACCGAGTGCTAATGTAATACAATGTCACGAATTGTGTAAGCAAGCTAAAAAAGGCCTGAAACAATTCGTTTCCGATTTTTGCAGTCGTTTTTACGTCTGTAAGCTGACATGTTTAATATTAGTTTCTTTCTTTCTTTCTTTCTTTTTCATTTGTTAGTTACTTCAACGCCAACCTCTATCATGCGTCTTCCTCGATCAAAAAACGTACCAATTTTATTTCCTGCAGTGTTTTCGCGTCACTACTTTCGAAATGGGGAGGGGGAGAGCACACCTTCACATTTCACGCTTGCGTCTGCTCAATGCTTCAACATCGTGCGAATTTGTGACCAGGCTTGGCCGTAGGTTTTTTACCATCATGTGTAGTTGGCAACACTTATCGGATGCAGTGGAAGGGGCGGAGCTACCAACACCTGTGCTCACCTGTTCTTATCTCCGCTCGTTGTCGCTCACGCTTCGGCTCCGGGAGCCAATTCATGGGCAGGCCTGGTCTAGAGCCTATATCCCATAACTGTAAACGAATTTTTCATTTCTATTAATCATAATAGATAGTCTGAGAGATTACACTAGTTAACAAATTTAAACTTTTTGTTTGTTACATGAGAAAAATCACCTGATCTTAAAGGAACTTTTTGCGCTGAATTCGAATATGCACTCGGTTTCTCTCCATCACGTACAGTTTTCCCGTAACAGAGGGATTTTCGGGAAATTCCTCAAAAATTTCCCTTTTTCAGATATTTTATTCCCCTAGCTCCTGTCCCCTTACATATAGTAACATAGAAATTATACCTAAGTATACCTTGATTTATATTTAATAAACCCTAAAAGTTTCGTAAAATCGCTTTGTTCTTTCTAGAGAAATAAATATATTTGTATGTATACTGTGTGCACTGTTTATTGCACCTGATAGTAATGCTTTCAGATCTCCTGAGTTGGGGTAAAAACGATTTGCTTTATTACTACAAACACAGACATAAAAATGAATATTTACAATAGTCAACAACACACTTGTATTGCTCTCTGTAAATTAGAAACGTGTATAAAAATAGAATGTACTTCCAACGTATATTTTTTTTAAACGTACAGTATATGTATATCTTAATACATATATATACAATTCTCCAAGTTTTTTCGTTTTGTTCATGAAATGGTTATCAATATTTGTTATCCGGCAATGTGAACTTAATGACCTAGTCCGTGATTTGCACCTGACAAAACAAGAGGCGGAACTTCTGGGATCATGGCTCCAGCAGTGGAACTTATTGGATGCAGAAACGAACATATCAGTGTACAGGAAAAGGCATGTTCAATTTTTAAGCTATTTCTCAATGCAAGATAATGTGTGCGTATGTACGGATATAAATGGGTTGATGGCGGAGCTAGGAATTTCTTACGTTCCAGAAGAATGGAGGTTATTTATCGAGCGTCAAAGGTCAGCCTTAAAGCTGTCCTTTTACATAATGGAAATAAAAAACCTTCTATACCACTCGCGCACTCAGTGAAGATTAAGGAATCCTATGACACCATGTCAACTTTGCTAAATCTTATAAATTACAAGGGCCATTGTTGGCAAATATGTTGTGATCTCAAGGTAGTTGGTATTTTATTAGAACTGCAGTGCGGTTACACGAAGTACCAATGTTTTTTATGTTTATGGGATAGCCGAGCTGATGACAAACATTATGAAGTGAAGGAATGGGAACCTAGAGTGAATTACGTACCTGGAGAATGCAACGTCAAATACGCTCCTTTAGTAGATCCTAATAAGATATTACTACCGTCACTTCATATCAAGTTAGGACTTATGAAAAACTTTATCAAAGCCATGGACACATCTGGTGAAGGTTTCAAGTATTTGCAAGATAAGTTCCCTAACCTGAGTGATGCTAAGATTTCAGCGGAAGTGTTTATTGGTCCCCAAATTAGGAAATTAATGCTTGATGATAGCTTTGACAGCAAGTTAAACAGTGCTGAGCTAGCTGCCTGGACAGCATTTAAGTGTGTTGTGCGCAACTTTCTGGGCAATAACAAAGCTGAGAGTTACACAGAAATCGTACAGGACATGATACAGAAATACAAAGAGTTGGGTTGTACGATGTCTTTAAAAATCCACTTTTTGCACTCCCACCTCAGCTTCTTTCCTGCTAACCTAGGTGCTCTCAGCGACGAACAGGGGGAAAGATTCCACCAAGATATAATGGCAATGGAGAAAAGGTACCAGGGACGATGGGATCCTTCAATGATGGGGGACTATTGTTGGGGTCTTGTTAGAGAATGCAACATTTCTTACAAAAGAAGGAAGTAGTGTACGTTTTTGTAACCCAATGGAAGTTTCATATAAATGTTATTATGATAGTTTTGATTGTCTTTTCATGACCTTTTGGTACATTTGTATTATTGTTTATTGTAAATTGTCACACTTGTAAATTATATTGTATTATATTTTATATATGTGTTTGTGGTAATAAAGCAAAACGTTTTACCTCAACTTAAGAGATCTGAAAGCATTACTATAAGGTGCAATAAACAGTACACACAGTATACATACAAACATATTTATTTCTCTAGAAAGAATAAAACGATTATTACGAAACTTGGAGGGTTTGTTAAATAAGAATCAAAGTATATTTAGGTATAATTTCTATGTTAGTATATGCAAGGGGACAAGATCTTGGGGTGTAAAATAAACGAAAAGGGAATTTTTTGAGGGATTTTCCCGAAAATCCCTCTGTTACGGGAAAATCGTACGTGATGGAGAAAAACCGAGTGCATATTCGAATTCAGCGCAAAAGTTCCTTTAAGAACAGGTATTTCCTTTTATGTAACAAAACCTTTGTTAACTAGTGTTATTAGAGTCGTTAGTAGAGTTAATCCGTTAATAAATTGATGAATAACGACGACTTTAACGGCGAATATTTAAGCACATATCCCATACATGTAAACGAATTTTCTGAATTCTGTTTTTTGCAGTAGATAGTTAAAATGGTTATCTGGGCAGATGGAGTCAAACCGTTAACATATTAGTAACGCATAATTGTGACTTTAACGGTGGTTATGCATATCTCACTCATATATTTCACATGATCCTGTCTACTGTCTGTACTAGAGTTGATCAGCTATTTAGAAGGATTATATTTTTATTGTTACAAAAGGCAAGACTTAAACTCTGTTCATTGTTGCGCTCGTCCGTCAGTCAGTATTATTGTTTTCGGTCTTCTGATATTTCCGTAGTGCTGGAGACAAACGTAGCAACAGAATATGAAAGTTGATAACCTCGTGGATTTACGAAAATGAACAAATAAGCAATCGCTAAAATATGTCATGAATAAATGAAACATGTTTTTTATTTCACGAAGGCTCGTATTAACAGGGGGCATGAGGGACCGGTCCCCCCAAAATGTTTACTGGCCTCCATAAAATTTTTAAGTTGGACTTGCAAATGAGCTATAATATGATGATCAACTATAATATGGTTGGATCGGGCTCCCTGTAACTTCTACCCCCCCACCCCATTTTTGGACTGGCCTGGTTTCACGGTTGAAAATGATAATAATCTTTATGACTATATTTTTCACGTGGAAGATAATATGTATTTGAATAAATGAACAGATACCAGTATTTAATTCAGAAATAATACATATTTTGAAGTGTTTTCAAAATGCTGCATTATTGTTTTATGCCACAGAAACATTCTTGCTTAGCGTGCAATTTGAAAGGATATAAAAATACCTGTAAAATCTCTTGACCTAAAAATGACACGAAAAACATTTAATTTGGGCATTGGAATGTTTGTCTTGAAATATGAATAAAATCAGCAAAGTTAAATTTGCTTTCGGGGGATGCACTGCATTGGACAAGGCGATATATGGTAAGTTTAGGTGACAAGAACTTTGGTTTGCCTTGAATGTAGATAAACTCATGACTGGTGTTCGGAATCGCGATATTCTGACCAAAAGTCACTAAATTCATGAAGGCGAAACTCAGCGTAATTCGACAACTTCACGAAGTGAGCGTGATGTGGAGACGATAATATGAGAGTGAGGTCGAGTGAGCATGATGTAGAAATGATATGAGTTTGAGGTTGAATGAGCGTGATAGTGTGTTGATGGCGTGAGCGTGACGTTAAGTGAGATTGGAATAACGTGGATACCTTTACTTCTGACATATTGGGTACATCTCAGGAAGTTGCACTTATCCTCCATGGCTATGACATCTTTCAGGGAAGGAAACACATTTGGACGTCGTGCACTTCCTGAGCGATAGAGTGGATGTTAATGAGGATCACTGGAGGAACATGGCGCGAAATTCCAGAGTTTCGTATGGCCTCCAAACATGCCGAGTCTCAACCCAATTCAGCTTCTGTAAAATACATATCCATCCCTTTGAAAAATTCCTAAATTTTGGAACTTAGGACCTCATTACACACAGCCTGAGTATACCAGCGGGCAGTTACTAATACATCACTACAATCATGTCATTTAAGATTGCGGTTGTACGAAAGGCAGCTACGACTTATTCGCTATTAGATTGTTGATAATAATTCAGTGATTAATCGTCTAATATATGTATAGATCATTTATTATTTCCATGTATAAATCGAGAATCTGCTTATCTTGCAGCCTCCTGAACCTGCTGAGCCTTGGATTGGGGTATGGAACGCCTCCCGGAATATATCCATTTGTTTACAATATTATTTACTCAGTGAAGATAAATCATCGAGAGTTAGAGGCACAGAAGACTGTTTACATCTCAATGTTTACACCCCTCAGGTAAGAAACACGATAGTTACTTTTTTATTAGGGCTAGTACAGAGTTCAGCGAATGAAAGAAAGTTACTGTAGAAATTGTTGATGAATAGGTAATAGGTTTCCATTTACTTTTCCGAATACAGTAAAATATGTTAGGCTTGCTATCACTACAACACTACCAAATGCTTAATTTGGTCACACATGTATTAAATCTTGTATAGGGTTGATATGAATGAAATCTGGAAATAATGAGAGAACTGACAACTAACATACAATCTTAAAGCAACAAATTACTTGGTCTAAGATAGATGGGCCGATGCTAGTTGCAGGATTGATTTAATATTTATACAAATATTTCTAAGTGGCATTTTTAGAGAACATCCAATGCCCTCACATGTGTTATATACTGTATATGACATTTGAAAGTGAAGCTGTATATTTCGAATTTGGTGATTTTTACGGACTGAATATAGTACGTATTTAGAATCTTCCTAAATTGTTTTGTTTTTGTGCTGTTTTAACTGACAACCAGTGGCGGTATTTGTATCTAACCTTGGTGCGTTAAACTTATCAAATTGCTTGAGTCGAAGACAATCAGTAGATAAGAGTGGTGTGTTCAAGGAGATGATGCCATGCTGAACTTGTGGCAAGAAACTCAGAGAAGAGAGATAGCGAATATAAAGTTAGGTGAGAAGGATTGAAGGGGATTACCACCAGTGGTCCATTGCGACCAGATTGTTAATATTTTCTAGGTGCCTGGAACTAATTTCTGAAATTGTGTTCATCCCTACATCCAGTACTTACGAGAAATAAAGTAAATACTCGTAGTATTATTTTTGAGAATCTAGTAAGTAGTAGTATTCTGAGTATCGAGTAGTAATCCCAGCTTTCAAAGAGACAATTAAAATATGCTGTAGTCGAGACATGACTAGAGATCCGGAAAAATAAGCTTTCTTGGGAGGGAGGGTTTCCTATGAAACGCGGTTTTTTTTGGGGGGTGGGGGCGAAAAGGAAAATTTTTGTTTTCTGACGTCTAATAAATTTCTTGTTCATGTGTCATTTTTATTTCCCTTTAACAGATTCTACAATTTAAAGAAGGGCATTTAAAACTTCCGGTACTCATGAGTACCATGTTCAGTCTAGGACTGCCTGTCTTGATTGGTTTTCAAACTGACATTGTAGTTGTGGCCAGTAAGTGTACAACCACGTTAAAAAAAATGGCGCGTATACTGTAACTTTCATTTTTACGCATAACTTTGTTTTCTTAATGTATTACTTTTTCTTTGTCTGTTCATGGGAGAAAGAAGTTAGAAACCAACATTTCTTTAATATTTTATGCAAAAATAGTGGGAAATAAAGATGATATAAGCGAAAAATAGAAATCAATAGCGACTTTCGGCTCCTACAAACATTGGCTAAACAAAGAAATGATAGCACAGGCATTTGGAATCAAGGTAGACATGAAGTTTGAAACCGAGATTTCACAATATTTCTGTTTTAATTTTAATGCACATAGTACTGCAAAGTCCTAAAGTACTAATTAAGTCAGGATTTTACATTCAAATTAAGTTGTAACATAATAATTCTCGTTAGAAAACCCGAATCGGTAATGCGAATTTAAGATTAACCTATTTTAGATAGAATGAAAAAAACGTAAATAGTGTAACCTAAGTGTTTGGCCGAGTTGCAGTAACCTAAATCCTGTTCGGCCTAAGTTCTAAACTTTGATAAACAAAGCCACGTGAAACTAAATCTCGCTGATATGCTGTTGGCCTACAGACTCTTGTACTCCTCCGCAAAATAGTTCATATGATTTGCTTATTACTTGTACTATGAAGCTCCATATAAAACTGCTACATTATTATAAATGACAAAAATATAATACTGTAATCGAGTGTGGTTAATAAAACAATACAAATAAACACTAAGCATGCGCAGTAATTATGGCGCCAATTCAACTGTGGAGGCGTGTTCTGCTTTTAAAGTCTGAAAGATGGCTGACATGAATCCCGGTTCCACGAGTATTGTGGTGAAACACCAACAAAGAAAACCTTTACTCATTAAGCAAAAATTGTTTACCAACGAAATTCAAATATTTTTTTTTTTAAATCGAGTTTTTTCTTTCTTTTCTGCTGTTACTGTATCTGGACAATACCAGACAGTATTGTCAAAATGCGCGTGTACAATTTGCTCCTCCCCTTGGGGAGTGGGAGTGATACATCACTAGCCAATCATATTTGTGACAAGCGTAAGGATACAAATATTTTGTTTATCGGAGTTTAGAGCTTACGCTGAATAGGGAATAAGTGTTTGGCCGAGTGAGTAGCGAAGCGAGTTAGCAAATTACATGTGTTCTGCGCGGCAGTTCGAATCCGCCTCACTTCTTAATTTTTACAGTTCGTCCGTGATCTTCGTGCAGTTCACATGTGTGCTATGTTGTGTCTGTACGAGTCGAGTGTTTGGTGGAGGGTGGTGTCTGATTAACTGTAATTGCCCTCAATTGGTGTTATATTTGCTGCCTGTGCAATTGAATTGCATTGTTTTTTTAATTTTTAATTTTTTTTTCCTTCTAACACTAAGTTATTCATTGCTATTATTCAGTGACTCATGGCTTCTTTACGTCTTAATACGATTCGTATTAACTTCCAGAGTGTAGTAAATGTCCCTAATTCTATTTACTTACACGAATGGATACACGATGAATTTAAGTTTGCGTTAATTAATGTGTTGAGCATCGAACTTGATTTTGCTCGTAAGTTTCTTTATATTAAACTTTCTAATGCGGACTTGTGTGATCGGATCCTCATGGATCGTAATGGTGTTGTGTCATATACTAACGCTGAAGGTACTTATGAACTGCCTTTGGAATCGGCTTCTCACATGTTGAAACTGGTGAAAATTCATACAGTTCCTATGGAAATTTCAGATGCCCAAATAAAGCAAGTGTTCGGTCAGTATTAGGGATGGTATCGAGACGAGACGAGACGAGTCTTCGTACAGTCTCGCTCTCTGTCTCGTCTCGGTTAACAGATGCTTGTCTCGATCTCGGTCTCGGTCTCGAGGACCAAGTCTCGGTTTCGTCTCGAAAGTCTCGAAATAAATAATGTGAAATTAAAATTGTGAAATATTATTATCTTGTAGTCTGTTGTTTCCGCTTGTTTCCCCTTCATTCTTGACTTAAAATTATGATATGGTGTACCTCTTCATAGGTAATTTGCTAGCGCTAATTGCTTTCCATGCGTGTGTTCCAGGTTCAATCATCAGTGGGTATATCATACCTGGGATAAAACCCTTTGGTAACCCATATTTCACTTTCAGCAATAGACTTTGTCTCATATAGCCTCAGTATTGCCTATGCAATTAAACTCTATAGGCCTTATGCAGAGTCGTTTTGGCGTATGATTAGCGTCATACCAAAGACCTGACTACTGCAGGAAACATGCTAATCGAACTCTTTAGTATGACATTAATTACGCATCAGAATGACTGTGCATAAGGACCTATTAAATTAACTCCAGTACTATACAGTAGTTTATTTCCTTCCTCTGAATCAAAATTGTTCAATACCTCCTAACGGATAAAGCAGCACATAGCAGTACGAATGTGTTTATCCGTACCGAAATTGAAATTTTACAATTTCTCATTTATTATCCAATACATTCTCCTTTAACTGTCATTTTAAAAACATAATATGAATTTCATCTTTACAAATAGGGTAAATTATTACTACAATATATTTTGTTTCAAATTGATCAAATGCTTTATTACCGTTTCACATTTCCGCGTTTAATTGACACTTCATAACACGAACTTCCTGAAGCTTGTGATGGGAGCTGCGGCACTCATCTTTGCTATGTGGGGTCTTGAGTTGGATCATCAAACAAGTTAGATTCAGTCTGCTGTTTCGCATAGTTCGTGTCTCACTTTAAGTTTAATAAAAGCATACTACTTTGTAACTACTTAATATAGCTTAGTAAAGTACTGATTATAGTATATTAATCAGTATTATAGGTCTTACTTAAGAAACTGGTTCTCCTGTAAAATTACGAAGTTATGACTCGGTTTAGTTTGCCTCTGAGGTCCAGGTATAATAAAATCATCACCATCCTCATAATCAATGATTAACAATCCACTGCTGGATGAAGGTCTTCCCGAGTCTTCTCCACAACTATCTATCTTGGGCAATACTTTTCCAGTTTACTCTCCAGTGGTTCTAGATTTCGTCCTACCTTCTTCTATGCGGACGTTTTCTTGGCTGCTTTTGTTTCGTGGTATCCAATCTAGAATTGTTTTCGTCCATCGATCATAATTTCTTCTTGCAATGTGTGCAGCAAATTTTCCAGCCCATGTTAAAAATTATTTCATTAGTACCAGTCATTAGTTGCCAAATAATCCATTTCTATGTATTTGGGTTACAAATAGTTCAAATCCGCTACTTTTGGAGTACAGACACGCTACATTTTGATCTTCGGATCTGGCATCACTGAATCAATTATTTAAATCAACACACTGTGAGGACCCCCATTTGGTCTAACGGCTAGCACGCTTGACTTCGGTTCGCGTTGTCTCGAGTTCGATTTCCGTTGGGGGTACATTTGAACGATCGAAGTGCAGTATAATCAGTAGCTTAATGTCTCCTTTAGCAGCCCTAGCATAATCGTGGGACGTTAAACTAAAACGTACCAAACCAAAAATCAACAAAATATGTTTTATTAACTGTAAGTCGTTGAATAATTGTACATTGCTATATAGTATGGATCGAGTTTGAGGTGGTCGGTGGCCAAACTAAAACAAGTGAACTGTAATTAGGGTGTAATTAGAACTTTTAATAAGGCACGGTTTTAATCTAAAGTGTACAAAATGCTTAAGGCTAAGGGGGAACAATTGGGCGGTGTTATGCAACAACCATTCAACCCACAACGAGTCAGTTTTGGGGAAATCGCAGTTATAGGTTTCTCGATCTCATAAGATATTATCGTAGGCGGGTTGACTTTTCTCTTCCTAGATGGCAGACCGATCGCAAACGCGTTACCAGGATTTTTTAGTATGTTCCTTATATATGTTCGAACCCTCCAGCAGGGTAAACTCATTTTTTTAAAAAAATGTGGGTTGATTGGTTGTTGCATCACATCGCTCAATTAGTGTTACTGAAAAGTTATCAGTTATATTTAATTTCAATTAAAATTTGTATTTACATATATTCCTGGAACGAAACCTTTGACATTAACATTATAAGTAGCCCGAAGATAATGAAGAACGTCGTCTTTTGGAAACATTTTTGCACCATAAAACAAACTACGAGTAATTTTAAAATATTCTGCTGTTTAGCTAAGTTATTTGCACTATATTTAGCATAATATTTAGCAATTTATTTAAGTTAGCAACACTGCTTAAAATAATGTAACTGCAACTTGTAATTAAAATCACCAAAAAATATTTTGTAATGTTATAGAAGCAAAGGAAAGCAACAATCATTATTAAAATATATATATATATATATATATATATATCACAAATACGTCATTTTAAGCAGTATAACAATCCTCTCCATATGTTTGGTATCTCTGAAACGGTTTGAAATAACGATTGCTATAAATGGCATTATGATCATTCAAGTCTTTTGGAAGTATCTACATGATGAGACGTGATATGTCAGCACGTTTTCCAAGTAAAGTCCTTAGTAAAAGTTAAAAATAGTAAAAGTAACTTCATTCGAAATACGTTATAGCATGATCATAGTATTTGACGCTGAGATACAATTGATGTGTATTGTACTGTCCATGCCACTTGAGTTATAAAAGATTTTCAAACTGTTGATGTTAGTGATACTATATTGTTCTTTATTACACTGAATAGTGTATGTGGTATTGTGGTTTTATATAATATCTAAATTAAAAATGTGTAATATAGGCTATTACGTAGTGCAATTTGAAAAATTACAATTTTATGTTGCGTTGGCAGCACTGCTTGCTCATCTAGAGGTATTGCAAAGTATCTAGAAGAATTTCCCCTTCAATATTTCACACAACATTGTACAAAATTTCAGCATTACATATATAGGATGTAACATAAATGCGCGGCCCAAAGTGACGAGATGATTGAGAACATCCAAATAAGCAAAAATACTCCTATAAACATGGGTTCGATGCCGCTTCGAAGCGGCATCGGATCCATGTTTTAGGGACATTTTTACTTATTTGGATGTCTGCAATCACCTCGTCACTTTTGGCCATGCATTTATTTTACACTCTCACCCTGTATCTATATCTATATCTATCTATCTACACACACACATACATACATACACACACACACACACATATATATATATATATATATATATATATATATATATATATATATATATATATATATATAGAGAGAGAGAGAGAGAGAGAGAGAAGAGAGAATGCTATACATCAACAGTAGATTTTGTTTTGGGAGGGGTTGAGCCCGATATCCGCCCCCTATAATACGCCACCGTACATCAGTCAACCATTCCCATATTATCGAACACAGCAAGGAAACAAAATTTGTGTAAAGGCAATTTTAATAGCTATCAATATTCGAAACGAGACCGAGACTTTCGAGAGTGACCTAAGTCTCGTCTCGGTCTCGTCTCGGTATATAAAAGTCCGTCTTGGTCTCGGTCTCGTCTCGGCGTATAAAAGTCCCTCTTGGTCTCGGTACCATCCCTAGTCAGTATTGTGAAATAATTTCCATGGACGAAGAAAAGTACACCACAGGCCATCAGTGTCCTGTACGAACTGGTCGAAAACTCTTAAAAATGATTTTGAAACGGAACATTCCTTCCTATGTGACAATGTGTAATTTACGGTTTTGGGTTACCTATTTTGGGCAATTTAAAACATGTGCGAAGTGTGATAGCTAATCCCACCTCGTTTCCTCTTGCCCTTATCGCTAGGCCAAGCCAGTTCAGTCTCATAGGCATACGTCAAGGTCAGTGGCTCCAGGTGTTCGTATAAAAAAATACTTTGGTTTGAGTAATATTTACCTGTACCTTGGGCAGAAAGTACTCATACATGTGCACTATACTTAGTAGAATGTTCATTTCATATTAACAAAAGAAGAATGTTTTTAATATATGTAAGTGAGTATTATGGGATAGTTGTTGATATGGACATGTTTTATGGTTACCTAGTCAGTGAGTTTGTGTACTTAACAGTTTTAAGAAAAGGATATTATAAGTTATATCAAATAATAAACCAGTTTAGCACCGTATATAGACGTTGTTATTTTTATTAAAAAGGTGAGATTAATGGTATTTAAATATCGAAGTTAATATTTTCATGCCAAAGAAATACTACCACTTCGAATTTTTATCTCAGCAAACGAACCAGGTTTACGACTATCATTTTGATAAGTCGTTGTAAAAATTTTGGTTTACCTCACCCGGGACTTTGTAAATTCAATTCCCGAAGAAGAGTAAGGTTGAATTTACTTTTATACTACAGTTAATGAATACGAACTTAACCATATTGCGAAGTGGTAAAGTAATCATAAGAAAAATGGACAACGAAACAATGCAGCAGGAATCAAATACTAGTGACAAAGGTGAAACTAGTGTAACACCAGGATTGACATCGGAGGATCGAATCTTGTTAGCTTTACAGCGACAAATGATGCAGATGTCTACCGAGATAAAGCAGACCATGGAACAGAAGTTCAACGAAGCTAACAAACAAAATGAAGAATTAAAGCAGACCATGGAACAGAAGTTCAACGAATCTAACACGACCATGGAACAGAAGTTCAACGAAGCTAACAAACAAAATGAAGAATTAAGTAGACGAATGGAACAGAAGTTTGACGAAGCTAACAAGACCATGGAACAGAAGTTCAACGAATCTAACAAGACCATGGAACAGAAGATAGAACTGAGGTTTGACGAAGCTAACAAGCAATATGAAGAATTAAGTAGACGGATAGAACGGATAGAACAGAAATCAGATGAAACGAAACAGACAATTGTCCAGGTGGTGAACGACATATCCTCACAGTTCGAGGAAAAGTTAAAAAGGATATCTGATGATTGTCAAGAAAAGCACAATCACCAAAACCAAGAAATTAGTACTGTAAAAAAAGATTTAGAAGTAATAGAATCTTCCATTAAACAGCAAAAGATCCAGGTCAGCAACAATTCTAATAACATACGTGTAAATACACAGTTGTTAGCTACTATTCAGGAAGAGATTAGAACGTTACAGGCTAAAGACAACATTTACCGTAATAACTTGGGTAGTGATCGCTTTGAGTTGCCCCACTCACCAGAGATGAACTCGCCTTCGCCGGGGTCTGATGAGGATATTATACTAGAAGAAAGTTGTCCGAAGAGTACTGATGAGCGAAACGTAGATGGTGCGACGACACAGCACGTCATGGATAGGAACTATCACTCAACAAGAACAAGGAATGAGAAAAAGAAGGTAAAATTAAGTGTTAAGATGAGTGAAATTCGAGCTATGAGCAAATTCAGTGGTAAGTGTAATGAGAATGCTACTTCTTTCTTAGAGAAATTCCAAGACGAATGCAATATAATGTGTATCGATCGATCACAATATATGAAATTAATACCCCATGTATTACTCCCACCTTGTTCCTTATGGTTTAAAGCAATACGTGATCACATTAGTACATATGAGGAATTCAAAGCGGCATTGATCGCAAATTATGAAAATGACTTTTTGCTGGCAAATAGAGATGCCACCCTTAGAAATCAACACTTCAATCCTCGATTGCATAAACCTGTTGTAGAGTTTGTTGTAAATGTCTACAACGAATTAAAGGTCGTTAATCCTTTGCAATCGGAATCGAGAATAATAGCATCGATTCGAAATTTGCTTCCATTTAAATTGCAACAGATCTTATTTTCCACACAGTGTATGAGTTTCAGCCATTTATTGATGCTTGTCCAATGCTACGAAACTCAATACCATGCCATGAATCCACAATCAGGAATGGGTAAAAATAAGAATAATTCAGATCATTTGGTGCCAGTTCGGAATTTAGATATCCGAAGTGTGAATGATATGAAACCTAACCTAAGCCGAGTATACTCTAGCAATCCAAGTGAGCAAAATAGGCAAAGTTATGTAGGGAATCCGCCTAATCTAACTAATCATGGTAATTATGATGTCAGATCACCCAACAGCAGTAGATATAAAAACAATCGAAGTACCGAGAGAAATTCCAGGAATACAGCGAACTACGTGGATAGACGTAATTGGAGATCAAGAGATGGCACTTCATATCAAAATCAAAATCACGATGAAAGACATGTACAACATAATGTAGAACCTAATCATGATTGTGCGGTACAATGCACTTTATTAGATTCATATGCAAGTACGAATGTAACATGATTACCGTCAATGAAATTAGGTTAAACCCATATTAGTTATAGATTCTTGTGAATTTTCATTTTAAAGTTTATGTGTTAATATCAATAATGAAAACGATTCTTAAAAATACTTGAAATGCTTAAATAGAGTTTTAGGTAGACTGGAAAATTAATTTTCAAATGATTTTTATTCTTTCTTGTTAATGTGAAGAATCATAATTCGATTCATAAATGATTAAAAGCAAAGATTATTTATATTAGATTGATTTGTGTTGAAAACTTAATTGTCAAAGATTATGTTAAGTAGAAGATCTATTCTATAAAACTAATTATTCAACGACTACCTTGAATGAAATTCTTCTTTATTATAACATCTTAGTGCTACGATGTATACCTTTAAATGCAACATCTAACTTATTTATTATATAATGCGCTCGAACTATTTGTAACCCACGTTTGTCCTTTACGATTTTTGAAATCGCACCCGTCGACGACTAATTAAATGAGCGACGATATTTTTAATAAGAAAATGTAATAATAATATAATGGATAATAATGAAATAAATATAATTAATGTAATTAAAGATAAATATTGATGAAATGTAAGATTTGTTTAATGTATATGTGAAATGTAATGAATAGATATACAAGGTGCGATCAAAATATGATGGACATATGTAATGTGAGAACACTAATGTAAATGGACCAGTGGTTCTTGAAGATAAAAGCCAAGCCAACTCATGACTTTTATATTCAGTCCCTTTGTCGAGCGACATTTTTATATAACAAAATACTTTGGTTTGAGTAATATTTACCTGTACCTTGGGCAGAAAGTACTCATACATGTGCACTATACTTAGTAGAATGTTCATTTCATATTAACAAAAGAAGAATGTTTTTAATATATGTAAGTGAGTATTATGGGATAGTTGTTGATATGGACATGTTTTATGGTTACCTAGTCAGTGAGTTTGTGTACTTAACAGTTTTAAGAAAAGGATATTATAAGTTATATCAAATAATAAACCAGTTTAGCACCGTATATAGACGTTGTTATTTTTATTAAAAAGGTGAGATTAATGGTATTTAAATATCGAAGTTAATATTTTCATGCCAAAGAAATACTACCACTTCGAATTTTTCTCTCAGCAAACGAACCAGGTTTACGACTATCATTTTGATAAGTCGTTGTATTCGTACCTTACTGAAGGGACCCCCTCCCCCAGTACAACTTGAAAGTGAACCGGACCTTGCAAATTATAGTGTTTTTCCTGTGTTGCAACCGAAACCTACTTCTGACCCTCCCGCCAATACCAGTGTTGAGTGTGTTTCTTCTGTACCAGGCCCCACCCCTTCCGTAACTGGGGAAGTGCTTTTTTCAAAAGTGGTTCATAACAATTCTAAACTTCTATCTAATGCTGATTCATTTTTTGAAGCTGAACCTTCTAGTGAAACATGCTCCCCTCCGGATCATGTATTTTGCAGTTGCAGCAACAGTCCCACTCCCGTAGTAGAAGAATTGCCCGTCTCTCCGGTACCCATCTCACTGCCTCACACTGTTGAGACCCATGTGGATCTTTCTATATCATGTTTGAATGCTTCATCTATCAAGGATCTATCATCTATCAAGAACTTCTCCTCAAGTTCTTCCCATTTCTACCACTACGACTAATTCTGACCCTATGGTACTTGACAGCGTTTCAACTGCACCTCCTACCACAGAAGTCAACCGTTCATCTTCTGCATCTCCCGAACGAAGACGTCGAAAACGTAAGAAACGACATGAACTTGGTAAGTTAATCTTCTCTGAAAACGCTCAAGTACAAGAAGAAACGCCTAGTGTTCCCGAGGATATCAGTGCTACTCAGTGAACTCGCCGTTCTTGTGTAAATTGCGAACTACAGTGTCTAGTGAATACTTGATATTGTTTTGTTTTTATAATGAATCTCCTCCTGATCCGTTTTTTACTTTTATGGCCCCTCTTAATAGGGCTTTCATCGTGTTTGTTACCGTTTCCGTTTGATTATTTCTACATGTTTTCAGTGAATTTTGCCATAATTAATGTTAATAGCTTGTCTTCTGCGGTTAGAAAAGTTACTTTAGTAGATTTTATTTTGGTCCATTCTCTTGAGGTAGTGTTTTTACAAGAAGTAAACTTTTCTACTCTTCAGTTACCACATCAGTATATCTATGTTGCTAATGATACTCCTTCTGGTACCGGAACTGCTCACATTTATAGGGCAGATTTGGCAATTGATAATCTATATTTACATCCAGAAGGTAGACTGTTAACAGAAAAGTTAGAGCACTATCACCTTACTGACGTTCATGCTCATTCTGGCAGTAATCAAAAAGCTACCAGCAATCTTTTTTTTCTACGGATCTTGCGTCGCTTTACATGCCAGTACTGCTCCTATTATCTGCGCAGGGGATTTCAATTGTTCTCTTCTTGCGCAAGATCATCATTCAGGACGCAATTTTTCGTCTACTCTGCAACAGGTAGTCACTTCGTTTAACCTTATCGATGTTTGGAATTATTATAAGCCTACAGAACTCGGACATTCATTCTTTACTAGCCATAGTTCTAGTCGGTTAGACAGATTCTACATATCTCAATCCTTAATTCCTTGTGTGCTCGATATACTACTTTATCCTGCTTCGTTCACAGATCACTGTACTGTCTTGTTAATATTGAAGTTACCTGTTCAGAAATGTTTTCAGCGTTCACCAGTATGGCATATGAATACATCTCTATTACCGGATCCTGAGTTGCAACATCGCCTTATTACTAAATGGCGCCAATTTTCTAATTATAGTGGACGTTCATCCTTGCTTACTCGTTGGGAACTTTATATTAAACCAGCTTTAAGATCTGTATGTAGACATTGTATAAGGAGCGTTGGCATGACTATCATACCTAGTTTAATTATTATACTAGTTTACTTCGTGCCCATTACTCTGCATATCCTGGACCTATGCCTCCTTTGGTGTTTGTCAAGGTCAAAGAAATTAAAGCGCTGCTGATATCTTTGTATCGAAAGCGTACAAAAGGTTTTTTTTTGGTCAGAAGTAAAACAGAAAGTTGTAATGCAACGGAGGATGCGGCACTTCAGCAAATTTGTAAAGGGCGCAAACGCACTCAACGTAGACTTATAAGTAAAGTAGTGAATCAAAATAATACTGTGCATCAGGATAATTAGGTGGTGCCATGCTTTAATAATTATTATACCAGTTTATATACGAATGTATCTCCCGTAAATACCTCCTCTTTCCCCTTTTCTTGTTATGCTTCCTAGATTAGAGGCTGCCGATCGAGCTACTCTGGATTCACCATTTACAGAACAGGAAGCTAAAAATGCCATTCTTATGGCTAAACGACATAAGGCTGCAGATCCTGACATGATCCCCAATGAAATGTACTTAATATTTACTGACTTGATATTACCCTTCCTCACTCAAATGTTTAATGAATTTTGGAGTCTCCCTCACTTGACTAGGTACATGAAGAAAGACTTTTTCGTATTAGTTCCTAAACATGCCCATTCTACTTGTCGTCCATTCAGGATTAACGTCCTATTGCGTTACTTAATTCTGACTACAAGATTCTTGCTTGCCTTCTTGCAAATATACTGGGACACGTCTTACCACGTTTATTGTCTCCATTTCAGTTTGGTCATGGCTCTTGCCCCCCTTGTATGTCACCCTAAGTAATATCAGGGACACTATTGCTTATTTTATCAAGGTTCATGGTTCTACCACGGCATTACTATCAGTCGATATGGCACAAGCTTTTGATAATATCCATCTCGATTATTTATATCAATTACTGCCGTCTTATGGCATAGGACCTCGTTTTAATCCTATGATAAAAGCACTTTCTTCCGATCGTTTACTTCAAATACATTGTAATGGTATTTTATCCCAGCATTTGGTTGTGAAAAGAGGTATCCCCCAGGGATCCCCCTTAAGTTCCATTTTATACAGTTTAGCTATTGCACCCTTAGTATACAAACTTAATAACTTTTTGCCTGGTGTCTGTATTGAAACCAGGGCCATTTGCATTCAAGCTTACATTGATGATGTCCACGTCATACTTAATTCCCCTGCAGATTTACAGATGGTTCAGTCTGAGCTTAATAATTGCGCTGGTATTTCCGGTGCTGTTGTTAATTATCACAAAACTAAACATTTTTGTTTTCCCTCTGAGGCTGAACAGTTTTATTACATACCTCTTACTCTTGTTTATGGTTTTAAACTTTTAGGAGTCCACTGGCGGCTAATGAAGCGCTTGCTCAAAAACTGTGAGGAAAATAGTCTTACAATTTCTCTAAAGGAAGATTCTGAGTGCGTTCTTCACTCATTGCAGATAATATATGCGTTTCCAGTTCATGGTAACCCTGGATTTTCTCGTGTTGAACAACATGGCTCTCCTCAATGCCGTCTCCAGAAGGGCGGCGATATAAATACGTATTATGAAGCACTGGAATCAACATTTTTAGTTAGCGAACCAAATATCTAAAAATGTCTCAAGTTTATTTCTTTATACCTGCGACCACCTTAAAAATTCATGGATCCACTCCCGATATCGGCTGTTTCCAATTAACTGCTAATGGTCATAGCTTACCTTTTGAAATGTTTTCAAACGTTCTTTGCATCAGCAACAGTTTTCCGTATTCTTTTTTTGCCCTTACCCTTTTACTGTGCGCCCTGGAGCAACTGTTCCACTCGCTCCATTGTAATTACGCTACTGCTTGCAACCACTGTGTGTTTCAATGACTGCAATTTTTAGTAATTCTATTACTTTTACTTTTGAAAAGGTGAAATCACTACAGTGGCGGCGATACCGGCTTCGGGGCCTCCCCGCAAAAACTGAACAGAGTGGACATGTGTTACTCGAACTTCATTTACAATTTTTATATGCGTACTAATGTACCATTTTACAATGTTAACAGTATTACCACTATGATTACAGCTACTATGAATAATAATAATAATAATAATGCAGTATAACCACGGTTAACCGATCTAAAGTAGGGGCTTATTTCGGATATTTTTGTTGTTGTTGTTTGTCTGTTAAGTCATGGACATCTGTTTCCGGGCCTGTACTACAGTATTTCTTATTTATCTGAAATGTTTTGAAGATCAAATAACTTCAAAACTCTCTTTGTATGCTACACTTATGTTCTTCATTAAAGTTAAGGAGTTCCATAATTTAGTGGTTACAGCGTTGGATTCATAGCCACGTGATCCTGGGTTCAATCATCCGCTGGAATACTCCAAATTTTTTACGTCTGCCCAGCGTCGCGTCGTGAGGAAAACTGAGGAATGTTACGCCTCTTGGTGGAGGGTGACGCAATGGGCTGACCACCTGTTCGTCATCCAAGTAGTTGTAGGCAGGGTGGATTGATTTAAATCAAAATCCGAAATAAATTAATTTAAAGTGAAAATAAGTAAAATTCCGTTACTGTTCTGTTATTTCGATTATGGAAGATAATAATCGTAATACAATCGGACTCAAATGTATGTAAGCACAGTATGGAAACGAGTATCATGCAAAGGATGATTAGAGAAATCCTATTTTGAACGGATAACGGGTGAATCCTGCTTACGGTTTTTAAATCGTTAACTATTCCAACGGGGAAATCACCATGAGCATTTCAAGCGAAAATTTTCTTCTGTCCACGTCTATTTCTTTGTTTCCAGATAATACGAGCGAATTTAGAGGGGTCCGATCCCCTCTCCTAAAAATAAATAAAACTAAGTGAAATGTATGGACTAAATGCACAGAAGTTCCTCGGGTTCATAATACGGCAATTTTTGGCCGCGTTAAAATATTGAATAATACTTTTGATAAAGTGGATAGTTTCTATGATCAATATTAACAGACCGAAATCATATTCACGAAGAACTTAAATGTCAACTAAAAGCAGGGAATTCGTGTTATTATTCACTTCAAAATCTCTTATCGTCGCGAATTCTGTCGAGGAATTTGAAGCTTAAAATACATAAAACGATAATCATGCCTGTTGTTCTGTATAGCTGCGAAACGGTCGCTAACTCTGAGGGAAGAACATAGATTGGAAGTATTTGAGAGAAAGATCCTGAGACGAATATTCGGACTCAAGGGGAACGGGAATGGGGAGTGGCGGAAACTTTATAACGAGGAACTACATAATTTATATGGTTTACCCAACATTGTTAGGGTCGTCAAGTCTAGGAGGCTTAGGTGGGCGGGTCATGTAGCTAGAATGGAAGAAAGTAGAAATGCTTTGAAAGTCTTGACTGGACGACCGATAGGAAAACGACCATTAGGAAGACCTAGGAGCAGATGGAAGGACAATATTAAGATGCATCTCGCAGAAATAAGAATACAAAGTAGAAACTGGACCCAATTGGCTAAGGATAGAAATCAATGGAGAGCTTTTGTAAACGTGGCATTGAAGCTCCGGGTTCCATAGACCATAGAGTTAGTTACTTAATTTTAGGTGATATATATATACTTTATATGCATTTCGTGCCGCTAGCTAGTTCCGATTTCTTTAAATGTGCCCCTGCGAAATATCAGTAACTTTCGTGAAAAGAAAAGTGTCATGCTGATAAATGTTGCTGTATTTTTTCCTTAATGCTGAAGAAATATTGTTTGGGATTGAAATAGGTAAACGACTGGAGATTAATTCAAAACTCAACCCCAATACTTTCAATTAAATGACATAACTAACATTTAATACTAATTCCTAATGTTTTTCTTCAGTTTGTGACTTGTATTATACGAGGAGAAAGATTTGATTTAAATTGAAAAAATCAATTTAAATAAAAAATTCAAAAATGATTTTTTTAAAATAATGATTTTTTTCCAACCTGGTTGTAGATCCACCAGTCGTTAACATATGGCATTGAGACCGGCTCAGGACTTAAGGTCTGTTACGCCAGTGGTTTCAGTTTTCAGTTTTTGTAAGTTAAATGAACATTTTTAGGACTACAGTACATTTATATGTAGTTAGCACTGTAATAGTTTACATTTATAGCATATGGATTAGGTACAGCCTAGCGCAACCCCGTCTTCTAGATTATTCCCGTACAGTACAGTACAGTACCTGTTTATTGGATTTGCGATTTCGGATAATTCGGGCTTCGGTTATCCGGAATTATACTGTAACTACATTCCACACAGAGGAAAATTAACGTAGAATATTTTTTTGTGTACTCGCGTAAAATACAGTGTTCTCATTGCCTAGAATAAAACGGAATGGAAACTCTTCTTGCATCGTCACACCGGAACACGTAACACACAAACCCACATGATAAAACTAAGGAGAGGTATTGTAAGCGTCACTATCACTATATTTCACTTGAAATGGAATGGAACACAAAATTTGTAAGAACTGTTTACCTAACCTTCAGTTCTTCAGGAGCAAGAATTTGTCTATAATTTTATCCATTTTTTTTTTTCATGTTCGATGCTCAAAATGGCAATGAAACTGTTAGAATTAGTTATAGGCTGTGTAGAAACGCTTTCAAAATGCACTAAAATTATAAATGACATGTAAAATGAGTCGTGCTGAGCGTACTTTGTAGGGGCCCCCCGCACCGCGGGGTCTGCGGGCCCTTATCGCCGCCACTGAATCACTACGTTCTTTTTAATTTAAAATTTCCTTGATTTATACGTAGTCAATGTTGAACACAGTTTATATTTTTCTACGTGGCGATAGTAACTTCCAAATAATAATAAATCTGAATGATAAAGATATTTTTCAACCTTCTATTAAAATTTCTGTGGGCTTCCCTGAATCTGGATATATGGTTTTTATTATGAATAAAGAGGTATCAAACAAGAATTTGTCAAATATGATTTCTATAAAATACAAAATCGCCTTATCAGTTAGTTTACAAAGAACTAAGCAACTGACGTTGTTCCTGTTTGTTTTTTAAACACTATGGCCCTTATGTAGGGTCGACCTGATGGGTGATTAGTGCCATACTAAAGAGATCGACTAACATAAGTTTCCTGCAGTAGTCAGGCCTTTAGTATGACTCTAATCATACGTCAAACGACTTTGCATAAGCCGGAATGTTACAAAGCACAGAAACTAGTAGAAAGTCACGTGACATTTTGCCTGAGGGCAGCTGCAGTGCTAAGACTAGCATTCTGTCAATATATTGTGTAGCTATCCATCATTCACACAGGTTCTTTCCAGACGTTTGGTTGCAACAGAGGTTATTCAAAGCATGTTGTTGTAGATAATGGACGAGAATCCAAAGGACCGCATTTTAGTTCTCTCAAATGTCGGCTTTAGCGTTGCGCAACCAGCGATAAATGTTGGAGTTTCCACAAGGATTGTTCAACGGTGGGTAAAGCGATATCGAGAATCTGCTACACGTCCAGGTAGTGGGATAAAACGTGTTACAACACAAGAGCAAGATAATCGACTCATTGCTATTGTACAGCAGAGACCACACACGAGCTCCCGGCTCCTGAGACAGATAGCAAATTTTCCTCCTTCCCGATCTACTGCTACAAGACGGCTTAGGACACCAGGACTTCTCGCTCGTCGTGCTGCAAGAAAGGAAGTCCTCTCATAAGATCATATTAGACTGCGTCTTGAATTTGCAGAGACGAACAGGCATCGGAATTGTAGCAATGTGATCTTCACAGATGAATGCGTGTTTGTCTCTGAATGTTGAGGACCAGTTGTCGTGTATAGACCAAGAGGAACTAGGTATGACCTAGATATGTCTACCACAGACGTCATTGTGGGCGTGTTTCGCTGTCTGCCTGGGGTTTCTTGACGTCAAAGGGCTTAGGAGTACTTCATCAGATAGAGGGATGTCTGACAGGTGAACAGTATGTGCACATTCTTCGGAATGTCATGCTGTCATCTGTTCGACAGCTTTATCCTGATGGGGTGATTCACTTGCAGCATGACAGGTCACCCGTCCATATCTCTCGGGTAGGTCAAAATTGGCTGCCGCAGCAGGCTGATGTGAATGTTTTGAATTGACCTCCGCGTGGTGCCGACATGAACCCGATCGAGAGTCTGTGGGAGGAAGTTAAAAGAGTTATGAAGGGACACTGACCTAATCCGTCATCCACCACAAAAACATAATTGTGGAATTTAATTTGTGATGTCTGGGAGCAAATTTCTGAAAGCGAGCGTTACGTTTGGACTCTCATTGAAGGGATGCCGAGAAGCATCCAGGCGGTTATTAATACCGAGGGACATTCGACATTCTATTAATTGGATAATCAAAACAGCCCTTTTCAGGGCTAACAAATATATTCCAGAAGATTTCTCACTTGATTTGAATGCAGAGGTTTCAATCACTATATAGAAGAAACCATATTTTTTAAAAAATCAGCTGTAGGGAAGAATATAACTCAGAACTCCTTGATTTGAAGCCCAGCGCCTGTCCCCTACTTCATGGCATCTCCGTCAAGATTCACTGGACAGTGGTATATTCTACTACCTGTGTCTGGGAAGAGCGCATTGGAATAGTTTGAAAGTAGCATTCTTGAACGAAAGTCTACAGTCATGTAAATGCAGACATTACGAGAAACTAAACTTCCGTTTTAGTTTAGCGCACTATCACAGTTTTTCCTTACTTCTTTTTCAAATCAATATTAAACAGAAAAAAGGTGCACATTGTTCTACTTTACTGTTATTATTCAATACAATATTTCACAATTTAGGTAAGGTTATAATGCTCTTATCGTTTCTGTTCTCTCTTCATCTTCAACGTTTGGATCTATTCCGGACATTATAGTAAGTAATACAAAGTAACAAATTGTAACAGTCCCAGTGTGACATTGCACAGTACCAAATTCCACATAAAGAAAACCACATGTTAAGGCGATTTGCATATCCATACTCCTAACTATGAAAATATTTACGATCATTCCAACCCCAATCACTTCACAGATTCAACCTGTTCTGTATAAGTTATTAGGACGTAAAATCGAATGTAATTTATACGAAAAAGACTTCTATACATTGCAAGACCTGTAACGTCCAAATATTTACCACAAACTCCTAGTCGTACCGACATAAATAAAAGCGAGTGTGGAGCAGAAAACAACTTTACACAAAAGTCAAAAGAGACTCCGTGAAGGCATACAAAATAGTCGAGCGGTTTGGGTCAGTAGTCTGGTAATCAGAAGTTTATGTGTTTAAACCCTGTAGGGAGTATTTTTTTAAAGTGTGTTAGTATTTTCATCAGAGGACTGGGAATATTTCTTTGAATAAGTCTTTGGCAACTACTTTTCTTTGGAATTTGATTAGATCAAAACATTATATGAATTGCAAATCTAAAATCCATAGCTGAAAACAAGATATTAAGTATGTTCAATATTTCATTATTATCCTTAAATTGTTTATAAGCATTGGTTATTTCAGAAGATTCTTCCAATATATAAAGGACGGAAAACGCCAAAACACTGTTAGTCCACTTTGAGCATGATCGAAGATATGGCCCCGAAGGGGAAATTTTTTTTAGGTCGACAGAGTCTCAAATTTTCCCTCAGGTCACCCCCTGAAATCATCACTGAAAGGTTTTCTTAACAAATAGAATATTATATTTAATTCTTATTCCATGTTTTGAAATGGAAAAATCATAACTTAAAGAGAATTATAATATGCACAAGAATAAAGAATTATAGAAGTAATGAAGTAAATATTATCATTTAAGTTATCAATTTCTACTCGGATTAAAACTCGAATATTCGTGTGGATTACACTTTAAAGTAAATCCTCTCTATATATAATTCTTACTAGAAAGGCATTTTTAACTCTAATTACTAAATCAGTATTTTTAATAATATATTTTTATTGTAATATTTTTACTATTCATTTCCGTTTATATTGTAATATTTTTACTATTCATTACTGTTGTATACCTTCATTTCCCCAAGCAAACTCTCGCAAATGTATAGTGGACTAGTGAATATTATCAAATAAATTATTATTTAGTTTTCGTAAATGCTGCATCGCCTCATTTTAAACTTCGCACTTTAACTAATAATAATAATAATAATAATAATAATAATAATAATAATAATAATAATAATAATAATAATAATAATAATAATAATAATAATAATAATAATAAAATCATAGTCGTATCTTTATCAGAATTTTTGGCTTAGACAATAAATCAATTCTACGTCGTCTCTATTTGAAGTTCTATTTAATCGAATCCGATATAAACACAAAGAGAAAGAGAAACTTCGAGTACAGGTAAAAGGAAAATCTTACTTTGGTGGATCTCGAACTAACCATTAAGAGTGATCTACCCGCAAGCGGTTTAGACCACTCTTTTTCTTTTCTTTAAGGTAACTGATTTACCGAACGTATCACGCAAGGAGGAAGCATACTTTGGTAAATGAACTTCGGGGCCATTTTTTTCAAGGTGATAGTGCACATTTAAAGTGTTCATATTACAAACTGGAAGAACGCAATGGCCTAATATAGCAGACAAAAAGCGTCTTAAAGTTTTCGACTCGTCCCATATATCGTATCTTGCGCCAGTTTACTAAGTGACGGCGTGGCAGAATCAGTAGCATCCTTGACTTACGTGCCAAGGGTCCCACATTCGTTTCGCGCTGGAGTCAACTTTTTCGTTTTCTACTTGAACCAATAAAGTAGCCACTTCTAACTATAAGTAAAATGTTAATTCTTCATATGTTTATAATGAATTAAAACAATAGAAATATTCAAATCAGTTGTAAAATCTTTCAATGTTCCACTTAACTAGCAACGAAATGTAATCTATTTCGTAAATATATTGATATCAGGAGTTATATGATGTTACCACAGTCGTCGTGTAAAAAATATTCTTGACGCTTCGTGTCTACATCTGTAGACAGTGTGAGAATTACAAGGGGGGATGAGAAGGAAATCCCTTTTGGTAATACTGGATGTTACTATAACCAAAGAAGTTTTTCCCCTTCCCCTTGTAATAAGCGGCAAAAATCTGTTTCCAACAATGGGGGGCTGGACGGGTAAGGCCGTTCCCATATTTTTAAGGTGATGTTCAAAATATTTATGAAGTTGAAAAACAGTACTGTGGAGAAGCATGGGAGCAGAGTTGTCTTCAAATTTGGGAGGTGAGCAGATTTGAGGCTTATTCTGGGGGATATTTACTTCATCTCATTTTCCTTTGTGGCAATCGGACACAAATAATCACATTTCTCCCCAAAACTCACATTTCAAATCAGATTATTAGGACAGTCGCTCAGTTTCAAGATTGGAGGGGACATGTCCCCCTCATCACACCATGCCATTTGAGCCAGTGCTTGTAATACACACATTGTCAACAGATGTAGACACGAAGCGTCAAGAATATTTTTACACAAAGACTGTGGTAACCATTACATAACTCGTGATATCAAAATATTTACGAAATAGATTACATTCGTTGGTAGTTAACATGGAACATTGAAAGATTTTAGAAGTGATTTAAATATTTCTATTGTTTAATTCGTTATAAACATATAGTGAATTAACATTTTACTTGTAGCTAGAAGTAGCTACTTTAATGGTTCAAGCAAAAAACAAAAAAACGTTGACTCCAGGGGAATAGAACCCGGGACCGGGCATGTGTGTCAGAGATGCTACTGATTGTGCCACGCCGTCACTTGACAAATTTGCGCAACGTACGACATATGCGAGTCGAAAACTATAAGACGCTTTTTCTCTGCTATATTACACCATTGCGATCTCCTAGTTTGTAATATGAACACTCTAAATGTTCACTATCATCTTGCCAAAAATGGCCCCGAAGTTAATTTACCTTAGTCTGCCTTCTCCTTGTCAGTAACTTGTCTGTATTTTCTACTCGATACACACGTTTCAGTTATTTTCAGTAACCTTGGACGACAGGAATACGAAAACAAAAACATTGAGGACAGTTAAAATTCGACATTTTCTCTCAACGGCAATCGGATCCGGAACCCCGTACACCAATGGCACACATACTAACCACTATACCGGCGGGGAGAACAAACGAAAGGTATGTTGTTTTGTCTGAAGTTTAAGCCTATTTCACTCTGATGTAATATGTCTATTGATCGCATGTTTATATTTACCGTATTTGTTACATTGAGGAATCATGTAAATTATTGATATAGGTTCTATTACACATTCGTTCATAATTATTATATAAATTAGCAGAATTATTCTTGATTTGTCATGGAAATTCACAGGTGTGTGCATAATAAAAGTAATTTTGTATACTGTTAGTAATATATATATATAATGCGTCAGATAAAAGGCGTGGGAGACCCGGTGGTACAGATTCCACGTTAATCAACAGTTCCACGTCTCACATAGCCCTCCTGTTTAAAGGAGACGTTAAACTCAAAATCAACTCAGGTAAAGTTAAAAGAAAGTTAAGAGATAGTTTTCAATTGTTTTGGCGTATGCAATTCTACGTTAAATAAAACTACATATTTGATAATGGAAGTATCGTCAAAAATACAGTTTCCAATAGAGCAAACCATCGACGGAGGTTTGTCTCAATATAAATATACCTATTGAACATAGTTGAAAAAGTTGCATAATGCAGAAATGCTATTTTATCGTGTGTGAACTTGAGGCTTCTGGCATGGGAATTTTCATCCATGTAGTGTGTGCTAATATAATTCGTGATTTAAAAAAAATTAAGAAGTGAGGCGGACTGGAACTGCCGCGCAGAAGACATGTAATTTACTAACTCGCCTCGCAACCAACTCGGCCAAACACTAAGGTTACACTGTTTACATTTTTTTCATTCTATCTAAAATAGGCTAATCTTAAATTCGCATTACCGATTCGGGTTTTCTAACGAGAATTATTATGTTACAACTTAATTTGAATGTAAAATCCTGACTTAATTAGTATTTAAGGAGTTTGTAGTACTATGTGCATTAAAATTAAAACAGAAATATTGTGAAATCTCGGTTTCAAACTTCACGTCTACCTTGATTCCAAATACCTGTGCTATCATTTCTTTGTTCAGCCAACGTTTGTAGGAGCCGAAGTTGCTATTGATTTCTATTTTTCGCTTATATCATCTTTATTTCCCACTATTGTTGCATAAAATATTAAAGAAATATTAGTTTCTAACTTCTTTCTCCCATGAACAGACAAAGAAAAAGTAATACATTACGAAAACAAAATCATTGCGTAGAAATGTAAGTTACAGTATACGCGCATTTTTTTTAACGTGGTGGTACGTTATGCAACTATCATATCCCAAATGTGGTTTTGGTTGCCTAACCATCCTATCGAGTATCTGGAAGTTATATATATATATATATATATATATATATATATATATATATATATATATATATATATATATACAGTGAAACCTCTCTAAAGCGGACAGCCGTGGGGAATCAAAAAATGTCCGCTATAGAGAGGTGTCCGCCTTAGAGAGGTTTGCCAATATGTTTTTTCCTATTACAGTGTTTGGGGATTACAAAATATGTCCGTTATGAGAGGTCCGCTTTATAGAGGTGTCCGTTAGTAGAGGTTTCACTGTATATATATATATATAATCTTACTAGTTGCCGAGATTCAATTTGAAAGACTAGGAGAAAGAAAGTACCATAAACCAAGAAAGATATAGAAATTTTTAGAGATGCAAAAAAGCCGGCTTTTTTGAATCGATGGTTTTTTGCACATAAAAAGCCGGCTTTTTTGGGGGAAAAAACGAGAATTTTGGAAATTTTGGCTTTTTTCATTTTCATGATTTTTCTGTTTAAATAGCTTTCTTATAGTATACTCTTAAGTTAAGTAAGATTCCATGACCTGAATGCCATATTTCGCTCTGGAATTCACCATCATGATGGATGGAGCACATGGTTTATGAATTAAAGTAGAAATAAAATACGTAGTATTTGAGGGCTATTTTAGAAGCTATTTAACTCTATTTTAACTTCTGAATTATCGACACTTTTTTCTTCTCTAGATCATTTTTTTAGTCATCCGTGTTTCACTTCTTAGAGCTTAGTACTCTAGCTTCTAGCACATAATTAAACTTATGTTTCTTAATATTTCCGTCAGAGCGAACGTTTTTCAATTCGTAAAAGCGTACTTCCACATTTCCGTTATACTGTAGCTGTGCAATGATTTAACAATAATCTTCCTGACACAAGCTTGAATACCATTTGATAGAAATAATCAATATCGGATTTAGAAAAATATTTGGGAAGGGTTTTTCTGCATAATGTTTGGTTTTTCTAAAAATTCCTAACTTTTATTTAAGAGGAGCTTAAGTTTATGAGTACAGGCATAACAAATATTTCGTTTCGTTTGTATATTCAGCTATAATATTCCAGATACAACCTTGAAGACCATTTTATACTGATAATCAGTGGCGGATTTAGAAAAGTATTTTGGGAGGGGTTTTTCTTATTAATGCTGTTTTTTCTAAAAATTCCTAATTTTTTTTTATTTGAGGACAGCTTGAAATTTATGAGTAAAAGCAAAATTAATATTTAGTTTGTTTTAGAAATTCCGTAATTTCGGAGTAGAGGCTTCAATCCGAAAGATATTCCCACCCTAACCCTCCTCGCAAATCCATTACTGCTGGTAATTAGTACTAACAAAGATTTAACAACGATTAGAAAGGAAGTCGGCCAGGACTCACAATACACGCACTATCTCTACATTTAAAGATGGAATTAAGAAAAACTTTTGTCAAAATGGTCTAATGCTGGGTTGAATCCCAGACTTCACGATAGAAGCGCGAAAGCTAACCATTCACTCATGTTTGTTGTGCAGTTGTGCTTAACTTAAATGTATTCTCTCTCTCTCTCTCTAGGACAAAAGCTCTCCATTGACTTCTGTCCTTATCCAGATTTGGGAACAAAACCTTGCGGCCAGAACCTCGTGGCCCAAAATCTCGCCGGGCCGAAACCTCGCCTGGCCAAAACCTCGCCTATCCAACACGCGTGGGCGAAAATCTCGCCGGCCAAAACCTCGCGTCCCAAAATCTCGCCTGGCCAAAACCTCGCGGTCCTGATCTCGGGACACAGAATCTCGCCTGGTCTAAACTACGCAGGACGTAATCTCGCCTGGAGGAAATGTGGTCAGTATAAAACGTCGTTACGACGATTTCTTCGATGTTGAATGCTCTATTGCTGTTTGTATGTATTTTGCAATAACACATAATTGCATTTTAAATAATCAGACGAAAAATTCTAACGCGTGCTTTGAAAATCTATCCTATATAAAAATGAAAATGACTATTTTTTTGACATCATATCTCTTGAACCACTTGACGGATCTCGATGAAATTTTCAACATAGATGAGGTTTGTGCCTGGAATGTGTTTTAGAATTTCATTTTGGCGGCACAACGAAGAGGAGAGGGATATATTTAAAAATAAATAAAACTTAATAACTCTTGAACCACGAGACCAATCTCGATCTAATTTGCCACAAATATCAAATTAAAGCCTGGGATGGTTTTTATCATTTCACTTTGACGGGAAGAGGGAGGGGAAGGTGGAGCCATATAGAAATACATAAAAATGAATGTGGCTGCGTTTGTGACTTAATAACTCTTGAACCACTCGATTGGTCTCAATCAAATTTGCAACATATATGGGGTCTCAACCTGGGATGGTTTTTACTTCACTTTGACGCTGGCCTTAGGAAATTCTATCAAAATCTAATAATATTTATGAAAGTATGAAATAATATCTGAATTTTTACATCCCTCGATTATGTTTTGTATGTTAAAGGAGACGTAGATGATCAGGATGAAGGAAATGATGGAACGAAGAAAGTAGGAAGAAACGGGAATAACCCAAGAAAGCCCAAGCTCACGATATTTTGTATCTTCTTCTTCTTTTTATTATTATTATCATTATTATTATTATTAGTAGTAATAATAATAATAATAATAATAATAATAATAATAATAATAATAATAATAATAATAATAATAATAATAATAATATAGAATTGCGTATTAACGAACTCATTGGGTGAATTTTAAGGAATGGTTTCATTCCGCAAGGTTTTGGCCGCGAGGTTTTGAGCAGGCGAGATTTTGGCCCACGATATTTTGAGCGGCGTAGTTTTGGTAACGTGAGATTTTGGGCGGGGAGTTTTTGGCCCGGCGAGATTTTGTCCCGCGAGGTTTTGGGCGGCGAGGTTTCAGGTGCGAGATTTTGTCCGTATCCCACTTATCCAATTCAATCCAGTTTCTACTCTATATTTCTATTTCTGCTGGATCCATCTTAATATTGTCCTCCCATCTGAGCCTAGGTTTTCCTAATGGACGTTTCCCGATTTGATTTCCAGTTAAAACTTTGAAAGCGTTCCTACTTTCTTCCATTCTAGCTACATGACCCGCCCACTTAAGCCTCCTAGACTTGACGACCCTAACAATGTTGGGTAAACCATATACATTATGTAGTTCCTCGTTATGAAGTTTCCGCCATTCCCCATTCCCCATTCCCATTCCTCTTGGGTCCAAATATTCGTCCCAGAATTTTATTATCAAATAATTTCAGTCTGCGTTCTTCCCTCAGCGTAAGCGACCATGTTTCACAATCATAAAGCATAACAGGCATGATTATCATTTTATATATTTTAAGCTTTAAATTCCTTGACAGAATTCGTGACGAAAAAATATTTGGAACTGAATAATAACATTGAATTTCCTGATTTCAGTCGACATTTAATTTCATTGTGGTTAAGATTTGGTCTGGTAATACTGATCCAAGATATTTGAAAGTATCCACTGTGTCGAAAGTATTAATTGATATTTTAACGCATTCATAATTTGCCGTATTACGATCCTTGTGAACTTCATTGTATTTAGATTTCTCTGCATTTACTCATGTCCCTGCAAGCGTTTAATAAGGCCTCTGCATTTCTTTCGATTGTACTTCTATCAGATTTACATCATCAGCATACACCATAACCTGGTGAATACCAGTCAACTCTAGGCCCTGGTTCCTATCTTTTATTTTTCTTATAGCGCACTCCGGAACAAAGCTGAATAATAACTGCGATAACGCATATCCTTGTTTCAGGCCAATCTCGACGTGGAACCTCGCATTTTTCTACTCGGACTTTATTCTGGGATTTATTTAAAACCTTAATAAATCTAGCTTGTTTGGTATTCCAAATTCTGTAAGAATGTTGTACAATGTTTTCCTCCTAACCGAGTCGTAAGCCTTTCTAAAATCAATAAATAGTTGATGTACTGGGTAATATATTATCAGTTCTTTTCGAGTATTTGTCGAATGGTAAATATCTGGTCGATTTCGACTAAATCCACACTGACAATCTCCAATAATTTCATCTGCGTATGGGGTCAATCTTATTAATAGAATGTTAAGAGAAATGCCTCGATAATTATTACAATCAATTTTTTCGTCTTTCTTGTGAACTGGAATAGTGACTGATTCTTCTGATTCTTCCACGCTTTTTAAATATATTCCATAGTTTTTCTTTTTTGTAAAAAAAAAAAACAATAAAATAAAATAAAATAAAATAAAATAAATAAAAGTTTCGTAACGATATGTTGAATTTTCTTGTTAAAAATTCAGAAACCTTCAGGACTGGGTAAACCGTGATGGTGGTTATATATTATACAGCCTAGGAAACCATACGCTCAGACGTATATGATCTATGAACATAAAATTCGATACTTTCCCGATTCTGAACAAGCTTAAGGAACAGTCAGTGCATTACAGAATTTGGAGCTTTACCGATTTTGCAGATCCGAAGCACCTGATAGGTGGTAACAGGTTATTACGTATGTGATCAATCAGTGAAAAATTTGTTCGAAATATTCATACAATGTATATGAAAGTTAAAACTTAACTGAAAAATTTCAAGAATATACAGAACCACCCGAAACGAAGCTCTTGATGTGCAGATTTCTCTCATGTTTTTCTTTATTTTGTTTCAAAAAGAGGGTGTGTGGTATTTTGAAGTAAAAATACTACATAACATTTTGGTAATTTGTGTATCATTTATAAAGTACTTACTGTATATAAGAGGTTAAAATATTATTACATATATTGGTTAATCCTTTGGAATTCATAATGTAAATATGTTAAGAATTTAAAAAAAAAAATCTTTTTGTAATTCATGGTTTATTTTCGAGGTTTCATATTATTATTTGCATCAACCACTAATTAAACCAGTTTTTTTGTTGTAGAGAAGCGAAACAAAGTCTGCTTTATCAGTTTAAAGCAAAATTTTCAAAAAAGCCCAAAATTTCCCAAGCAAAAAAGCGAAGCAGAAAAAACCGAGTTTTTTTTTCAAAAAAGCCGTTTTTTTCCGAGCCCTTGCATCTCTAGAAAGTTTTCCAGAAAATCTTGTTTATATCTCGTTCTCTGTTCGGAAAATATTTTGTCCTAAGTTTCGAATAGTTCATTTTACAAAATTGGCGCCACAAATAGTTATTTTGGGTATGATGTTAGCTACCATCATTGTTCAAAGAATTCCTTCTTTCCTTACTATTGAATCACGTCAAAATTTCTGAAATGAGAAATTAGTGGTTAGCATTCTAAACCCCAGTCTCGTAGTTTTAATGGTCTCAATAATTATTCTATATAGATATAATAAAATTTTAGTTTATTCATTGTTGACGGGCTAACATGACCTTAGATACCGAAAGTCCAGAAATTTAATTCCTAATTCCAATCCTCTAATGTTTTAATGATAATTTGTATCATGGAATTTACTACATTTTCAGAACATTTATTGCTAACACTATTATAGTTTTTAGTAAAGCATTTTTGTCTTTGAATATTAATGAAATAGCTCTCTTAAAAATTCGTTTGAACTAAAGTGCGTAAACTGACTTGCACCTTTATATCCTATCAAATACCCGATTTTCTTTGATTCTTAACTTCTAGAATATTTTCCTTCAGAATGCTGTAAGTAAATATTTAATTTAAAGTTAAGATGGGAAAACCAAGGTGGAACTTAATGTTGTCTTTCGACTAAACTTGAAATATTAAAAGAAAAAGTCCAAAATTTCCCAGGCAAAGAAATCGCGGAAAAAACTTCGGTGTCTTTTCGGAAAAGCCGTTTTTTTTAGCCCTTATATCCTTAGACATTTCACTAATTTTGTAGAGCATTTCATCAGTCAAAATGTAATTCTGCCGTTGTGCAGATTGAATTCGTTTGTGCAACATGCGGTTAACTTTCTGTGAGAAATGGAAATGCGCTGATGCAAAGGAATACAAAATGAGGTCACGATATTTTGTACTTTGGAATAATAAGTTAATTTGTTATATTAATGATAGAACCGGATGTTAAATGATTGGAATGGTTCCACTGATTGTCACAAAGAACCCACAGAAATGGTTAAGCATCTGGAAACAAACTGTTTCTATAATTATAACCCGAACAGATCCGCATGGGCATAACCTTAGCATATGCGATTGGATAATGATTTTGATACCTCTGATCGCTACCGTCAATACGGAAGTGCAAAAAGAAACGCCGATAACATGAAAAATGAACCATCGATAACTGAAAGTAAGTAATGTAGTCCGAGAGTCATTGTTTCCTTGTTTTTAAGAAGTCAATATTTCGTATGTTGGACGCTCAAAGAGATGTATGATCCGAATTGCCTAACTTCCATAATTAAATTTGACTGCAGCTATACTTTGATGTGAGTCTCTATTTCCTGAACCCTACATCCATGAACAGTCCAGTTCGTACTCTGACGAGTACTCTTATTCCAGGTACGGAACCGCTTATCTTGAAATATCTAGCAAACATAATCAAAAAGAAAAAATTACAAAATCTTGAAAATTAAAGTGAGGGTAATGAATTTCTACTAGTTGTCCCAGCTGGCATTTGAATAACAGCTTATCTGTCCATGTCTTTGTTAAAAAGTAACTGTCGTAAAAGATCCGACTTTAAAGGAAATTTGTAAACAACTTCATTTAACCTTCGGAAGAAATCTTATTGTCTGATATTAAGTCCATTAATAATAAAAGGGGGATATTCTTCCATTTGTAACTTCGATTTTAGAAAAATGTTTCCCTTGCTTTTTCAATGCGTAGTGTGTTAGTGTTTCATTTTAAAGGTTGAAATTACCAGAAGTACTTTTTTCAGACTCCGGTAAGCTACCAGAGAAAAATACACGAGATAATGAAACAGCGATATGATAAAGGTGTTTATTGGATATTGTTCACTCCCCACCACCAGCCTTTCACACACTGACAGACAGACTCAGTTGTACAACTATTGTGGAGTAGCGAGCGTGAAAACATATGGAGTGAAGTCGAAGCGCCTGTTGCTAAGTGTGAACCATGTTATGTAAATTGAGAGCTGATCTTGAAATTTCAGGGCAGTCAGCAGACAATTCAGAAATCGTAATCTACGTCTTTCCCGAAACACGTGATTTAAGCGTTCAACAAGGTCACCTGTAGCCACAGATTTCCACCGTTGGTCACCCTTGTCAGGTATGTCTGTATGTTCTTTAAACTTTCTGCAGCCATCGCTTATTAAGTTCTAGCCAGAACCCTTACTAACTTGATTATGAATAGTTGGTGCATTATATCCTTCTGCCTGTAGAAACTGTATTTCATCATGTAGTCCACACTTGGCGGGCGCTTCGATTGCAATTGGTATGTTCTCGACGCCCGCTATTCCAGAAGCGTTAAACAGCAGAACTCCACAACAGCTGAATCTATCTGTTGGTGTGTGGGGTGAAAGACATTCAATAAACAGCTTTGTCTTATTCCCGTTTCGTCATCGCATGTGTTTCTCTTTTGGTGCTTAATGGAGGTTGAAAAAATAGTACTTGGAATTACAAAATGCTCAGTTAAGGAAATATTCGCTTTTAAAAATTCTAGAATATAAGTAGGGCTTAACAAAAAGACACTTGTCCAGAGATAAGACATACATTGAGTTAAACAAAAATATGAGTGAATAAAATTCTCATCCGTAGTTTTGGAGAAAGTCGAGAAAAATGAACTTCTTTGCAAATCTAAAAAAAAAAAAAAAAAAAAAAAAAGTTGCTGCTGTGTGATGATCACGCCACCAATTAAGATGAAACTGATACTGAGGTATATTTGGTCTAGGAATTAATTCGTGCGGGTGGACAAGAGATGGCGCAACGAACGGAGCGTCCCACAGTTCCGTGTATCCACACATGTGTTGCAAACCCCTGTCATCGCGTATCGTTCGTAGTATAGGGCAGTGGATTAAAGCGTCAACAACACCAGTTTGTAGTTAAGTGAACATGGCGCAATTTGTGCCTGATAAAGTGTTTTTGCGGGGTGTCCTGCTGCATTACTTTAACATGCAGAAAAGTGCGACTGAAAGTCATCGTATTTTGGTGGAAGTGTATCGTGACCATGCTCTAGCTGACCGAACGTGTCAGAAGTGGTTTGCACGGTTTAGAAGTGGTGATTTCGGCTTGGCAGACCAAGAGCGAGCTGGACAGCCAAAGAAAATTTCAAGACGAAGAATTGACAGCATTGCTCGAACAGGATTCGTGTCAAACGCAGGAACAACTTGCAGCATCATTAGGCGTTGATCAAACAACAGTCTCCAAACGCTTGAAAGCCATGGGAATGATTCAAAAGATGTCACATTGGGTTCCACATGAATTAAAAGACAGAGACGTTGAAAGACGAAAAACCATTTGCGAATTGCTGCTTCAACAACAGAGCAGAAAGGGGTTTCTGCATCGAATTATTACGGGTGATGAGAAGTGGATCCATTACGAGAACCCTAAACGAAAAAAGGCCTGGGTGAAACCAGGTGAACCAGGTCCATCACAACCAAAACGAGATATTCACTGTGCAAAGGTTATGCTGTGCATATGGTGGGATATGAAAGGTGTGGTGTACTATGAGCTGCTGCAACCGGGTGAAACTATTAATGGAGAACGTTATCGACGACAATTAATGCGTTTGAAGCAAGCTCTGGCCAGAACACGACCAGAATGGGAGAACAGACATGATAAACTTATTGTTCAACATGATTATGCTCGCCCACATGTCGCAAAACCGGTCAAAACCTATTTAGAAAATGTCGGATGGGAAGTTTTACCCCACCCGCCGTATTCACCAGACGTTGCTCCTTCGGACTACTACTTGTTCGATTGCATGAACAACGATTTGATTGGACAGCGGTTTACTTCTTCAGAAGATATCGAAACATGGGTCTCTGACTGGATCGCTTCCAAGGATGAGGACTTCTTTCGCCACGGAATCCGTACATTGCCTGACAGATGGGCGAAAGTGGTGGCTAGCGATGGACAATATTTTTCTTAAGGTATTTATGTATTTTGTGTTTGTACTACAGCTTCAATGTGTGCGTACCAACCGCACGAATTAATTCCTAGACCAAATACATTAATCAAGCTTCTCATTATGACATTATTAAGACTATACTATGTGATATGGTTAATGAAATATAGTTCAGTATTATGATTATTTGGTAAACTTTAAGTTTTGTTTAACTATAATAATGTTCAAGTATAATATATATTATTACAGTATTGTGTTCACTCCTTCCCAATGTAGGGCAAGCTACAGTCACAATCCCGGAAAAACTAGCTGAACTCCGTCCAGCACCTCACCTTCTAAGATCGGCTGGTGTTCTCGGTTTCTGACTGTAACTTTGCTCTACTACTACTAGGAAGAAGTGGACACAATACTGTGATAATATCAATCGATAGATCACTTTGCACTCAACAAAATGACATATATATTCTGAGCGTAAATTCTTGTGCTTAGGTTTCGAGAAAATCGAGAAAAACAATTTCTTGTGACACTAAAAAGTATGTAATTCGTTACCAATCTGATGTTCATAGCTTTTATTCTATCATAATAATTTATTTATTCAAATTATTTATTTATTACATAATTTTTGGTGCATTCATTGGAGATTCTTGAGAGAAGTTATATAGGAAAAATTAATTTTTTGTCTCTTCAAATCAAAGGAAGAAAACTTTCCTAATATGCTAATTATTTTTATCTTCCACAGAATTTCTTGTACTGGCCAGGATTTTAACAGCGACCGTTAAATTAACATGTGCTTGCGACATCAGTATAATATCCGAATTGCACATACATTCCTACTTATATTCGATATTAATAAAATCATACAGTTTGCTGTCTTACTGAGTTAAAATCACCTAAGCTTTACTTTGCAAATTCAATCACGGACTACTCTCGCGACTGTCGGACTAAAAGCTCGATTTCCATATACTATCTTAGTATTTCCCTTGTAGAAGCAATTTAGGGTGAATGTAGATCAGTTTATATCCACAGCAAGTCAATAAATATTTTCTTGTTTTGCAAGTTACCTGAAAGAGGCCATAATCCGAATCTGGATGTGCTTGTCTACATTCATGGAGGAGCCTTCCTATATAGATCATGGAAACATTATGGGCCTAAATTTTTGATGGAGAGAAATGTTGTTATGGTAACAATCAATTATCGACTTGGACCACTAGGTAAGGTAGCATTTTCAACATGTTAATATTCTGCAATCACTACATTATAACCCAATGCAATTTAGAAGTCGGAATACATCACTTTCCTTCGGTAACCTGAGAATATTGGCGTACGCATTATCTTCAATATTTGTATTAATTTTCCCATTACATCCTGCAGTAAGTCCTTCAAAATTTTTCTTCTCGATATTTTCTCTTGAGCTCCTTTGCGGTTAATTGATCGTTGTGTTTTTGATGCTTACAAATATGCGTTCAATGATTACCGATAGGATAGGAAAATACAAAATGTGCCATATATATATATATATATATATATATATATTTATGACACATCTTGCGTTCCTATTGGTGATCATTGAACGTATTTTTCAGTGTGTGTGTGTGTTTGTGTTGGCGTATGTGTCTGTGTGCATACAGTAGTAGCATTCTTTTGTTGATTTCCTTCCAAAATACAAACTGAACCTCCTCAACTCCCTTGCACGTAATTAATTGTTCAGTATATTGAAAGTATTTCTTTTCTAGACATAAATATAAATCTTCACTATTCCTAACATTTATTTCAGTTTTTAAAGGCAAAATTAGCATTTATAATAAGGCTTTCAGCAGCTCTCCAGTGTCGTATGCTCAAGTAGAAAGTCAAAATATTTTATTTTCTCTTTCTTTCTGTAAAAACCATAATGAACTCAATAGAAGTCTGTTCCATTTTCTTCCTTATGCCCATATTTTTTTCTTCTCACTATTCTCAATTTTTACTAGATCCCTTGTGATATTTCCCTAAATGTTTATGTATGCCTTCTTAAATATATACTATCTTATTTCAATATAATTACAAAAAATATTTTGAAGTGCCTAAAACTTTATTTCATTTACTTTCTGATGTTCTATTCTAATTTTCTTCGTCGCGTTTGGTGTACCTAGTTTTCTACCTATTTTATTTGTTACCTTTTCTATATATGTAAATATTCCCATTATCCAACTTTTTATAATTTATTTCTATCTTCTTCTTCTTCTCTTAAACAGAACGTCTTGTTTGCTTGTTTGTAGTACACTTTCGAAGCTTATTTTAAGATGTTCTTATTTTATCAGTGTTTATCTGTTTCTAATTTTCTTTAAGTTTCTACAGTAATCCATAGCCTGCTAATTCTACCAATTGGATAATAAATTTTGTGTTTTGGTAGGAGTGAAACTAAGTATTAAATATACAGTACAGATTTAATACTTTTTAGTGGTGCTCAAAGTGGATTTAAAAATGAACAGAGGGATATTATCATAGATATCGTTAGTTTCGTAAACGTACTTTCTCATGATACTTCTCTCATAATTGTATCACAAATATGGTTTTAATAAAAAATCTTATGATTTAAATCAATTTAATCACTAAGAAACAAGTTAAACTATAAACATTAATAACAAGAAATTTGTTTATCAAGAATACAGAACTCAAGTATCATCTATGAATCTTTTATGATGATAAAGAAAGAAAACGAATACAAAATCAACTTATAAACATTATCAACTTTATTGTAAGCCTTTGTTAACTTCTAACTGTTACAAGTTACTTCAAACCTAATATCATGATTATTTATAAACATCAAAATTAACTAATCTCTGTCTAACTTATATAAACACTGATAACAAATAGTACAAATGGTGGAAGGATGAATGATATAGTAATTGTTTTTTTTTACACTAATAACTATTTAATACCCATATATTTTACGAATAATATATATGTGAAGCTAAGAATGTTTTTTTTTTGAAAGCAAGAACAAGAGGAATATGTTGGACTAATCCTTCGTTAGTATATTTATCCTAATTTTGATAAATTTTTTTACTTAGTAGTTTAAGTGGATTTAAGTCTGTGCTCTTGTAATACATCTTCATGATATGAACGTTAATGAATTAAAGTCATGTGTTACCAAGTGCTTGGACAAGATTTTGATGTCCCATAAATAGAATCAATAGTTTTGAGGTGTTTCAAGATGATTCTATGGAGATTGTATTATGAGACGGTTAAAAAAAAGATCATCCCATATATGATTATGTAGGGGGATTGCTTCTCACTATTAACTTATATAAGAAGTTGAGATACGATTTATTTTTACTAAAATGAATCTGGTTGGAATGTATAGAGTTTCATCGTTAAGCCTAGTTGGTAACTAGACTAACAATATTTTGTTGATATTTTATGAAAGCATGTATTCATGACTACTAGATAAGAGCATCATATCTAATTATACATTAACATACATACTGCGGAAAGACAGATTAACATTTCTACTAGTATCATATGTCTCAAATATTTTCACATGGAAGAATATAGAACTTCCTTTGATGATCTTTGGACGGTAGCTGTCGAACCGAAATTCAGAACTGTTATACTTAAAATTCTAGTTACTATAATTGAGCTTGAGTACAGAATGTGTGACAAGTTTATTTCAAGCTGTCAACATATGAATTAAGAAACTTAAATATAGATTTGCATCATGTTCTGTACACACTAGAGATATTATGTAAAAAGTTGATACAAATATATTACAGGTTCTATTTCATGGATTTTCTGTTGTTTCTTTAGGATTCCTAAGCACCGAAGATGAGGTAGTTCCAGGCAACAACGGCTTAAAGGATCAATCCATGGCTCTTCGTTGGATAAAAGAAAACATTGCCACTTTTGGTGGAAACCCAAAGAGCATCACCATTGCTGGGGTGTCAGCGGGAGCATCCAGTGTTCATTATCACACGCTATCAC